>NW_009952363.1:935626-959456 GCF_000747805.2 Chaetura pelagica | reverse complement strand
AAAAAAAGTTAATTCAGTGCATCAGAAAGTGTTATGTTAATTGTTATTAACCTGTATCAATGTTGTTATGAAATTGTCACAGCTTCAGAGAAAAAAAAAATACAACTGGAGAGTTGAGCTCACCTCAAACACAGAATGTCACCATTTCTACAAATTAAGAAAATTTTAGAAAGAGATTTTGACAAAGTTTTGTACAGTCCCTAAGGGCTTTTCTCTGTGTCTAACAATGAGTTCCATAGCCCTGCTGGCTCTAACCCTCCTCAGTGTGAGTGTTCTGCAGGGTCTCCCCCAAGAGCTCATCCTGATGGTTTCACCCCCAGGGCTGGGGCTGATCCTGTGAGCAGCCAGGCCAGGGGGCTGCATTGCTTTTCTTAGGTCCCTGGGGTTCCCCCACCTCTGTCTGTGATTCCTGATGTTTGTGGGGATGAGCTTTTCCTCACATTACCTAACACTGAGCAGTGCCCAAATGTGTGATAATGAATCTATCTGGAGAGCTCTGCCTTGGGTCCTAGAGTCAGTCTTGCAAAGATGGAATTCATTGCCTTCACCCTTCTAATTGAAACCTAAATTATGGCTCCTGCAAAGTACCCATGGGAGGGGCTCAAAGGTCTCATTTCATAAAATTGCCCTTTCAGATCTCTCCTTTCTCTTCATTCCCCTCTTCTCTTTCCTCTCCATTACAATTTTGTCTTTGACCATCATTTTCATTTCTATTCTCCAAACCTGGTGGGGTGGAGAACCCTGTGGATGCCTCACCCCCTGCTAGAGAGACAGCTGTGACTGCTGAAGGGCTCTCATCCTGGCAAGCACACCAGTGTTCCCTGACAGCCTTTAAGCACCTGAAGCACATCTAGGAATACTGAGCAATCCACAGTCCTGGGTACTGGCTGACACCAAGCAGTGGCAACACACCTGGAATACCAAGCAATTCCCTCCTCACACTGGAATGTGGAATGACCACAGCCAGCAATGCTCCTGGAATACCAAGCAGCCCTGCAGCTTTGCAACTGCATCCGATGGGAAATGTGATGTGGCTCAAAACCAATCCTCCTGCAGGAGACAAAAAAATAAAGGATTTAAAGGATACAGAGTCAGCCTGAAGCTGTGGAGTTGGATCCTGAGCTAGGATTTTCCAAAGCAGCTACAGAATATGATGTGCCCAAACATAACCAAGGGATGTAGTGGGAGTTAAGTACCTCATTCCATTTCTTTAGGCACTTCTTAAAAATCCAGTCTAAGATTGAAGGTGTTCCCTGGTGACCAGAGGAGTTTATTTCTATTCCTAACAGGCCCTGGTGCCAGCAGCACCATGACAAGGGCCATCTCTGCCCTCGGAGAGAAGGGGTCAGCCAGGGACCTGGTTTGTGAACTTTAACTGACCTGCTCTTGAAGCAGAAACACTTCCTAATTTTTCATTGTCTAGGGTACCTTAGACAGAAGATACACACACACAAAAAGGTTATTTCGAAACTCATTTTTCCCCTCCAGGGTATTAACACAAGCTTTACAAAGTCTTCTAATCCCTTTAGACAACAGCAGCAGGAGCAGCAGCAACTACAAAGCCCTGAGCTTGGAACTCAATCCCCTCGTGATGGGCTGAACCCTCTGCTGAGCTTGCAAAGGAAAAGAGAAAGGTGTGAAGATATTTACATCAAACACATGGAACAAGAGGGATTTTAATCAAACTTTTCTTTTTCATCCGTTCTTCTCTTGGAATCTGCTTTTTTCTTTATCCTGCTAAAATTCACTACTTGCCATTTGCTTTTTTTTTTTTTTCTCTCCTGTAAAAAGGAGGATTAAAAAATAATAATAATAATAATCACAATCTCCCTCTGCAAACTCGGTGTGTTAAAACTCCAGGGCAATGCATCTCCAAAATCTATAAGACTGTAAGAAGATAAGAGACAAAAACCCCCAGAAATGTTTCCTCTTGTGTCTTTGGAAGTTGCAGACGCGTGTATAATGCCCCTAAGCCGGGGTAATCTGCTTGCCTCCTCCTGCCTTTCCTCATGCACACGGATGTATTTAGCATTAATATTCCTCACACTCCAGCAAATGAGCACCCAGGAGGCAGCTGACTCAATCAGTGCTTGTTTTACTTACTGGGTATCACTGAGAAAAGACCATAAACTAGAGCACGACAGATCCGTAAGGCTCATTTCAATATGCTCCCCCTGCTTGTTCCAGCCCTGATGAACTTTCATATTGAGCCAAAAGAAAAGGGAGGGGAATAAAAAAATTTAAAAAGATATTATAACAAACACATTAGCAACGTGTGGTAAATTACCATTGGAGATTCCAGATCCTTATGGCAGGAGCATTTGTGGATAAACACATTTGTTTACTTCATTTTTCCTGCTGCCTTCTCCAGTGTATGATTATTCACTCAACGATGTCACGTCTCCCAAGTCTGATGTCATGGCTGTTTCCGTGGCAACCAAATTGAATCAATGACAGATTTGAAACCAGGTAGGCTGGAGTAGATATAATTTGGAAGAAAGCATTTGTCCATTCTTCCCATAAAATTGATGGGCTCCGACTACTGCTGTTGGGAGATTGGAATTTATTTTAATTCTGATGGCACACACCAAGTGCAGAGGAGCTGGCTGTTATTTTTGGAACAGCTACAGCTGCAGGGTAATTGGGAGAAAAGCCTGCATGGACCATAGAGATGAGTTTACTTCATTTGGATGGGGTATGAGATTGAATGGGACTTGGAGCAACCTGGTCCAGTGAAAGGTGCCCCTACCCATGCATGGGCATTAGAGTTGGGTGATCTTTGAGGTCCATTCCTGCCCAAACCATTCTATGATTCTATGAGATATTGCCCCCTGACTTCCCTGATCATTGCCTGCTCTCCTTGAGGGACACCTACTAGTACAGTCAGTGGATTTGAGGATGAGAGTGTGTTGGCTGGGTCTGTACTGACTGTAGTGGGAGCACAAAGATCTACCTTAAAAGTAGAGAGCTACCTGCTCTCTCCAGTTTCTTAATAACAAAGCCTGTCTCCTATCAGTTCCTCACATATCTACTCACCTTAAACCTCAGTTTAACCCATCCTATCACTGGTCACTATATTGACTTGATCATGAGGCTCCCAGGAAGGCTTTGATTGAATTTGCAGCAGAAGAAATAGATCTGAAGAGACAGAAAGGGAGATGGTGCTGGGGCAGTGGAAAAGCTTCAGGAGACACGGTGCCTCTGGGGAATGTGGTGCCCTGAAAGTTGCTTTGATTGCTTTGATTCATGGAAAGTAGAGATAGGCAGAGAATGCTGGAACAAGTTGTTCACCAGAGTATGACTCTAAGGTAGTGCAGAAAACTTTCTGTTAATGTAGAGAGGGGTTTTTAACAATGGCTTAAATAAGTTTAGTGAGGGGCTTGTTTCTGGTGAATATCTTAACAGGTATTTGGAAGCAGTTTGGAGAGAAGGTGGTACAGGAAGGACAACCCCCAACAGATCAGAAACTAGACACATGAGTGGGTGAATAGGATGGTAGGGATGACAATGAGGATGTACGTGTAAGTTCTGGTTAACAGGTTAGTCAACCCAACTGCAATGATGAGAGCGTTGTGGACAGTCAGGTTCATCTTTGCTTGGGCTGCTGCTGCTGAGGGTAGGGATGCAGGTAGCCACCAGTTCCATGGGCAGCAAGACTTTTAGTCAACCCAAGTGTCATGGCACAGGCTTTGCCTGACTTGGCAGCAGTAGGATGGTTAATTCAGCAACAGTTTTGTGTTTGTGTGTCTTTCATGCTCCAGCAACTCCCTCTTTACTGCATTCATTAGCTTTAAAGCCAAGGCTGACCTGTGGGATCTCTGCCTCCTGCTTTGTGACCTGGAGGTGGCTTTGCCCACCTGCTCTGTGGCATGGTTTCCTACCAGCTTGTGATTAGAGCTGGCAACTCTCAGAGCAGGGTCTGGATGGCAGAAGCCCTCCCAGAGCCAAGTGATAATCTGAAGACTTTGCATGTCTGACAAACAAACAATGAGTTGTTCTCCTGGTTTTACCTGCTTTGTGTTTTAATTTAGTCAGGCTCAGCAACACTGAAGGACTGAGCTGTCACAGCAATATGTAATGTGTCTGAGTAACAGGAATTTGTGTCCCAGTATGGGACATGTCATTCAAACATCATCTGCTTCAGGTCTGAACAACTCCAACTCTCTCAGCCTGTCTCCATAGCAGAGGTGGTCCAGGCCTCTGACCATCTTTGTGGCCTCCTCTGGACTTACTCCAACAGCTCTATGTCCTTCCTGTGTAAATTTGAAAAATCTTTAAGGGATGAGACTGGTATCCCTAAGTGCAGGGACTTCAGCCCACACACTGCTCTGGGTCCCCATGGACACAGAGCCCCATTCAGGTCCAGCCCAGGGCCACCAATCCCTGCCCCAGGGATGCTGTGTGATGCAGGTCTGCCCTGGCTGCCCCCACAACTGTCCTGCTCTCTTGCTGGTGTGGTGGGATGGGTTCCAGGCTTTGATACTATGCCCTGACAACTCTCAGGGGAACCCCTCCTGGCTCCCCAGCCCCCAGGGAACCCCCAGCTCTCTTTGCACCTTGATATCCTCTTTCAAATTGAGGAGTGCATGTTAGACCAAGCAACTCAAACCACAGACCCCTTGGAAAGAGACTCTCTCCCTTGTTTTGAATATACACTACTCATACCTCAGATCATCTTAACTTCCTAAAGTATTACTAAAAAATGCTGGAAAGAATTTCCCACTTCCCTTTGAATGCAAATTTTGGCTGCTTTTGGGATCAGATAGCATTTTTTTTCCCCCTGAATGCAGGTTGTTTACCTCACAATCCATAATGGATCATACAAAAATACACTGGTTTGCTTTTCTTACAGGCCTCCAGCTAATGGATGAAGTCATTTAGTGAGGCTATTGTATTTCGTTCAATAGCCTATATGTAGATTTGTTGTGAAGGATAAAATGTTCCCTCTTCAAAGCCTAACAATAGGAGTGCACTTTTCCACTGACCTTGTACGTGGCTGCTGTGCTGTATGGAGGTAACAATGAGAGCCCAGACTATAGGCAAGAGGAACACAGAAATGTTTTGTTTCAATAGCAGGGACACATCCCCTCCCATAGCTCATGTGCCAGCATCTGCCTGTGTATGAGGCACAATTATTCAGAGTTTTTTTAGGTTTGAATGAATACCTGGGATTTCTAACTGTTCTGGGAAATACAAAAAATATGTTTGTAACTTCCCATGCATGAATCTTTGAGTTTAAAATATTTAAGCTTCCACTACTCCTTGTGTTTGGGTATACATGGTTTCAACAGCAAGTACAGACTGCCTTTTCTCCCCTAAACCCATTGTATTTTTAATGAGTGACAATCAGCATTCATGCAGGCTTTTAAATCCAATGTTTCCTAATTGCGGGTGAAGTGAGTTCTGCTGATAACCTGTAAAACATTTTCATAACTTATGAGGTGTAAAAAGATTAGCTGAACTTATGATGGTATTACCCTGCACTGTCAGTGTATTAATAGTGAGTGCTAATGGAACTTTTCTCCAGAGTCAGAGGGATGGGATCCATCTCATTGCTTTAACCACCTGAGAGTTAGGTGTCTTCTCTAGGCTGCTTGTTCAGGATCTTTCTAAAGCCTGTCCACAGTGTCCTACATCTCACAGAATTATTATTCTCACACCAACTCTGATATCTGGATAGATGGGACAAATAAGGTCTTCTGCAGATGCCAGTGACCCTCTGGATGCACCTTCAGGGGAAAGTAAACTAAACTCCTATATTTCAGTTGACAATATGTAGCTCAGAAGTTACACTGCAATTATTTAAGAAATGAATGAGTCTGTTAGTGGGCTGGGGCTAAATGAGACATGTCCTTAGTACTCAGCAGAATATGAATGTTTCCTGAACAGACATCAGTTCTTCCTGTCCTTGCTCATTCCCCTAAAAGCTGGATCCCTCAGAAAGAAACTTTCTGACAAGTTCACTCTTTCTGCTTTTGCTTCAATACAAACCAGAGGAAGATTGACCCAATATATACACAGTTGGAAGATGCCAGGGCCAAAATATTGCAGGTTTCCATACAATCAGAACTCTGTTTTCATTCTGATGTTCCCTCACTTGCCCTTTCCATGATATTCCTTTCAGGCCAGTGGAGGGACCAGCTCAGTTGAAAACATACAGCTACAGCAGTTCTCTGTGTCCTGTGGTGGCTCTTGGACCTTAGCTGATGTCTAAGCACAAGCCATTAATTGCAACAGTGGAGCCCTGCTGCTTTTCACATACTTGGGGTGGCAGAGATGAACAAAATCACCATCCTATAAAGCTATTTATTGTCTAAGTTCAGACATCTGACTTGGGTGTCAGAGATAACTGGCTGGGACCTCTAAAGCCCCTTGTAAAATCGGCAGAGAAAGACTTGAAATACCAGTAATTCATGCCAGGATCCTAACTTCTCTGTGCCAAATCTGGAAGAGCTAATTCTTCTTTTCTGGCTACAGAAGGAGCCTGGGAATATGACCCACTAAACTTGGATGCCCAAGATGTCTCACAGGAGTCAGTGTGAATGAGAAATGGTGCATTAAGACTTTATTAGTATGACAGCCTTTTGATCATGGCATATAACAGTTATGAGTAAAGACGTGAGGGTGGGATGGGTGCCAGCCTGTCTGACTCTGGGTTTGTTCCAGAACATCTCAGCTCATGGCTGTCCTGCAGCCACCTCTCCACAGACCTCTTCCTCTGTTAATTGACAGACACAACCCCAGAAGTCTTAGAACTATGCAGCCCTCTCCTGGAATTTAATTTGCCTAACTTTTCCCAAAATAAATGCTTTCTTTTTTGTTAGTGCCACATTAACACTCTTTTTCCTACAAACTCCATCCTCCTCCTATTTGTCTCCACTTCTCCCTGAGCAGCAAAAGTTTACCAGGCCTCACAGAAGAGATTTTCCTCTAAATCTTTTCATATCAGCAATCTCCACACTCAAAACCTTCCTCTCTATGAGCAGCATCTTCTTGGCCCCATTGTGGAAACCCACAAGCTTCTGCAAACCATGAGGCCATTCACCAGGCTTCCCCCAGCTCCAATGTGGTTTTGGGTGGTGTTCAGGGTACTTCTTTTCTATCCTCAGCAGATGGGGCTTGTGGCTGTCACTTCAGCCTCAGAGGTTTAAAATTTTTCCTAAACAACTCTCTCCCAAGTGACTGCCCTCTCTTTAAGCAGGCACTGATGACTTCTGCTGTCCTGCATCATCCTGATGGGGTGATGCCACTCTCTCTAGCTGAGAAGGATCAGGACCTTGCATTGTCTTTTCCTGGTTGTCTTACACAGGTTTTCTTTTGTTGGGAGCAAGAAGGAGCCTGAGAAGGGGCATGGTAGGGAAATCATCCAGGGAAATCTCAGTCAGTGTGTTTAGAGGAGTGTTGTTCCAGAAGGAGCTGTGCTTGACTGGTGGAAAATGTCTTCTTCATTGATAGCAGCTAATGCAGAGCACACTGCCTGCAGCTTTTTATTGCAATGTAGACATCTGAAAGTGACTGTATGATGGAGGGAGAAAGGGAAAGGTTATGTGTCTTCTTAGGCCCAAAATGGCAGTATAATGAATATAAAAGCTATCCTCTCCTCCTCTAATATATTCACTCACCATTCCACCCTCTTTTCTAGTGACTGTAAACAACATTTGTCATCAGCAATGGGCTACTTTTCATTACCAAACTGATCTGGAAACTACATTTTTATTTCACGTACATCAGCAGTGACAGGAGAAGAAAAAGGCAAGGGGAAAAAATCTATGTCACTAACAGGAGAGGGACCTGGGACAAGTGTTGCCTGTACAGTTCTGGGGATCATTCATAAGTCTGGCCTCCAAGACAGAAGATGGTCTAATGCCTCATTAAATCCTACTGAGCCAACGATGATGTATCATACCCTTTCAATCTTCAACTAAGTAATGCAGTAAAAAAACCTAATTTGCACATGTTTAATGCATTCATTAAGCTATTAGTCTTTCAACAAGAGATTTAATAGCAAATTAACAGTTGTTTTTTTTTATGAAAGAAAAAACAACAACAAAACTCCCCACTTAGTAGAATTACTTTTGTGTCAGAGCACAATACAGGGTAATGGGCAATTAGGGGTTTCAGAGAGGAGGATGGGAAGATGGGTTTAATTTGTGTTTGCTTTATAATTAGCTGGTGCTTGGTGCTTAGAATGAAATGAAGTGGATCCCCTGGATGGGAAAGACACTGATTTGGGCAGAAAGCAGAGGGGCTAATCAAAATGAAGAAGGTAAGAGCTAAAAGAAGTCAGTAGTGTGTACCTGAAAAACTTAATCTGGTGTCATATTGTCTGGGCTCAAGTCAGACCTTCCTGCAGTCAGGCACTGGAGATTGAGGTTATGGTGTCTTGGTCAATGCAAGTTTGCTGGAGTCTGTGGGAGCTGTGACACCAGCTCACAGGACAAACTCCTTCAAAGCACAAGCACTGGATTTGTGTGTTTGCTCAGCAGAATATTTAAAACTCAGCAAAATCACAGTGTTTATTTAAAACCCAATCTTGGAGATGAGCAAGCTCTTAAGTGCTTTGCTTAATAAAGATAGATTGTTTATTTAAGTCCAAAGCCTGAATTTCAGTCTGAATTCAAGTTGGCAAACATGTGCCAGTGACAAAGGCTGGCACAGGGGCCATTTTGTAACTTCAAATCTATGTAAGTCTCTTTAAAAATAAAAAGAGACTTAATGAGATCACTGAATTCCAGTGAAGACTTTGGTGAGAGAGAAAGAAAAATTACAAAATCAAGTTGGTGTCTGAACTTTCTAAAAATAAATACAATACTTTACTTGAAAGGGAAAGAAGTGGAGCTCTTTGATTGTTTGTTTATTTTTAAATGCCATTTCTAAGTGTTCTATTTCTTTGAAAAATCAATTGACAGAACATTGAACACAAAATCTACAGGATTCTTGGGTTCTTTTAATTTTTATTTTTTTTTCCTTGCATATAAACTTTAGGAAAAATCCTTTTTAATTTTTTTTTTTGTTTGTTTATTTTTCTCCCTGCTATAAAAAAATTCTTTCAAGGATCCTCCTCTGAGCTGTGATTTTCAGCTGGAGTGAGACAGTGAGAGGGAGAATAGTCTAAAATGAATTTCTTAAAGGTCTGAGGAATCATAAATACAGTTGGAATCAATAAGCTGTGTGTGAGAGTTTGTGTGTCTGTGTGTCTTCCCTCACACACATCTCTTCATGCAACTGCTTTCCCACAACAGAATATCCAAACCCTAGGGATAATAGATTGCTTTTCCAAAGTGGAATATTAGCATGAGGCAATGGACCCTTTACATCTGCTTTTCTAGGACTTTCCTCCCCACAGAGAATTCTCTTCTCTCACTGATAGTGATTTTATGTCACATGGAGTGCATTGGTATTCAGGATAGCACAACCCCCCTTAGTAAGACACTTCTGTGTAAACTTTGAGAGCTTTAAGAACCAGCCTAAAATTAAGCAGGTGCTTAAGCCTTGTCACAAGTAGGCACTGCAGCCACATTGCAATGTCCTTGAAGATCAGTGGATGAGGCCAAGTGAATTCCTGGCATCACCATGGACTCAAAGAGCAGCTTTTCTGCATAAAAATTCAGTAGAATTCTTCAAGCTTGAGGCTGAATGTGTTTGCATCCCAGTGCAGGGTGTTCTGAAGGCTGCTGTGCCAATATTTGCCCAAGGTAATGGATAGTAGTAATAAGACTTTGCACTTCAGGAAGGTACAGTTAGAATTAACAAACTGCACGTGCAGCTTGGCTGGGGTGGGGGGAGCTCCTGGCAGCTGGGGCAGAAGGTGCCATGGGTTACTCACAGATGTTTCAAAGTTGGGGATTCTGGGCTGCTGTTTGGAAATAAAGCACAGGTGAGGAGAACACGTCTCAGCAGAGGAGGTTCCTGGCTCTTGGAATGCAGCTGGGCTGTTCTGGATGTGTATTAGTGCCAGAGGATCTATTGCTGCGTTATGCTACAGCTTCTTGCTGCTGAAACATGACAGAGACTTTGGACATACCTCCATGCTGGAGGCTCCCAGCTTCTTGGTCCCATGGCAGCAGAAGTAAAGAACACCTTTGGTGCTACCCTGAGGGCCCTTGTGGGGCAAATGTTGTCAGCTCCTTTTTTTCCCATTCTGGAAGCCAAAAGCTCTTTTCCCATTAGTCCCCTGTATTCCCTAGGGAACCACTTCAGTACAGTGAAGGGAGGAGGGACTCAGCTGCCTGTGCCCAGGGCTATGGACACAGGTCTGTAAGCAGTGGAGTCCTTGAATCATAGAACCCCACAATGGTTTGGGCTGGAAGGTTTGGGTTGAAAGGGACCTTAAAGATCACCCAGTTCTAACTCATCTGAATGGGCAGGGACACATCCCACTAGACCAGGTTGCTCCAAGCCCATCCAGCCTGACCTTGAACACTTCCAGAGGTGGGGCAGCCACAGCTTCCCCAGACAACCTGGGCCAGGGTCTCATCACCTTCAAGGTGAAGAATTTCTTCCTAATGTCTATTCCAAATCTCCCCTCTTCCAGTTGAAAGCCAATCCCCCTTGTCCTATCACTCCCTGCCTTGACAGGAGGCTCAGTGCCTCATTGCCCCCCAGCTCACCCCTGCTTGATGGCTGCCCCAGGCTGCAGCTCTCCAGCAGGAAGATGCATCAGAATTTCAACACATCAAGTTTTTCTCTTCAAGCAGCTTGGTGTGTGGGCTGCTGTCTGCTCTCTAAAAGCTTCTGAGATATTCGTAGATGCTCTGCTTGTTCTGATTTTGCTGGAACAAAAATAATTACTCAAAGAGCAGGGAAAAAATATATGTATGTCCATATGTGTGTGTGCATTCAGAAAAGAGAAAAAATATTGAAGGGCAGGATGGGGCTGTACTGTATTTTAAATACTTTAAATAAGGGAGGCAGCATTGTTCTTGCTGCACAGTGAAGGCTCTGAATTAGGAAAGTACCACAAGAGAGACTTTGCAGGTTTTGGAAACTACAGCAGGATCACAGCTTGGCCCTGGAATTCCATTATACTCTCCCATGCATTCTGGCATGCTGTGGTGAAGTGTCCTGCCAGTTTGTAAGGGAGGAGTATCTGGTTAGAGGACTGATCAGATCCAGCAAATGCATATTGTTGATATAATATTGAATAGCTCTTCTCTCTGGTCTTCAGCCTTCTGGGATGAATTTCATACATGCAGAGAAATATGCACAGAGAACTTGTAACTTGTTCTCACCTGGGTGTAAAGGCTGATAAGGCAAATGTGTAAATTTCTCTACTTGCCCTGGTGCTATGACTGAAGATATTTTAAGCTGTTCCAACACCAAATCAAAGAAATGTCTCAACTTGAATCTCTGAACTCTGAGCTGAGTTTAAGGGTGAAATTTGCCTAATGTAAATCCTCAAAACCAAGCTCAGGTGGGACTGGAATGTTTCAGCTTTTGCAATGAGTCTTATCACAGGAGTTAAATTCTCCCAGTCTCAAGCAAATCTGTCACTGCCTCCAAGAGATCAGCAGCAAAAATGATTGCACACATGTGTCTAGAAAATCTCCCTGTTGTCCCTCCCCCTTTGAAGCACAGCAGAAAGCTGGTGTGAGCTCAACCAGGGGGCTGTATTTGAATTTCCCTGCTTCGTGTGTTGAATTTTATCAGGCTGGGCTCTTTTGGCTTGATAACTCGGAGGTATTTGCATTGCACAGAGCTGCTGAGGAGAGTGGTTGAAAAATGGTGGGGAAATGCTGATAAATAGTTCTAAATGAAAGCAATTTTAGCAAGAGAGCCTGTAGGCAACATTGGTCTGGTTTTAGGTGAATATAACACTCTGAAGAAAGAGCTTCCAGCAGCAACAGAGACTTATTGGCCAGATGAAAGGCCCAAAACACTGTTAGACACTCATCCATGGCTTTCTTTTCCATTGGGAATAGGAAACAGGTGAAGGAGCTTTGAGATGTGAGCCCTGAAGGACAAAGCTTTTGTTCTTGACACTCAACTACCAGGTGGGCTGAAGGTAAGGACAGTGGAAGCTCCTCCCAGGTGTACCTGAGTTCTGGCTCACCAGGTAAGCATCTTAAGGGCCAGAGGAGCTGGAGGTGTGGTCAGATCTTGGTTTGCTTAACTGTGTCTGAAGTCTCACCCTGTTCTTCTGAAACCAGAGCAAGGAACTCGTAAGAGTTGTAGCTAAAGCACCACAATATCAGCTGCTCAGTGGTGGATGGTAGCAAAGCTCCTTTCCAGGTAGCAATTTTTTTTGTATTATGATTTAGAGCAGGTTTTAAAGCTATTTTGAGCTGTCTTTAATACAAGAATAAGGGTCTGGGGGTTTTCTAGGCTGGCACTAATGGAAATGAGAGATAGAAACACAAAACTAAAAGTACTCAGGCCTTCTTTTCCTTTTATTTTTGGTGGTGTTTTGTTTTATTTTTTCCCTGTTTCCAAGTATATAAGAAAATAAGTCACTCCAGCCCCTTGTACTTAAGGATCCATTTGTGCTGCTGCTTCAGCTCCTCCTGTGCAAGGCAGTGAGTTGAAAGAGTGATTTAGGCACTCTTAACACAAACAAGAGGAGACAGGCCAGTACTTTGCATGACAGGCTCCTCAGAAAGTTTGGACAGGGAGAAGCTGTTTCTTTTCTCTCTGCTGTTTCCCCTTTGCAGCCTGCAAATGAGAATTTCATAGCAGAATAACTCAAGGAGAAGGAACCCCCAGGTAATTCAGCTCCAGTCATCTGACAGTCCTTAATCTGCCTGGTCTTTCAGGAACAGCCATGTATGTATTAGCAGATGCTGTCTGTGTGTACCCTAACAGAAAGGGAACTGTGCAGGATGAGTGACAAGGCATATTCCAAATACCCAGTACAAGCATCAACAGGGGAATGCAGGAAACACAAAAATGAGAGGAACTGAATCATGATACTACTGCTCTGTTTCATTTGTCTTCCCCAAACCAATGGATTTTATCCATTTGAGTACCTTTGCTGCAAGGTACTAGAGGGTAAAACAATTTATCCAGGCAGTGAGTTGACTGACCACTGAATTGTCTGACTTTAAAACATCTCAAAAGTTTCAAAGCAAATGAGAATTCAGATCCACAAAACCTAAATTAAAATCCAGTGTAGATCTCAGATTTTTCCCAGCTGACAGCCACAGTTAAATGCAGTTTTCAGATGTGCATTTCAATGTAAGACCAAGAGGCAAGGACTGGCTCCATCTACTAAGGTGAAAGTCAGCTTTGTGCAGGACAGGAGTTAAAAAAGGCATTCTTTACTCTACAGGCTACAAATGTAACTTGGGTAAACTTGTGGAATTCATGGGCAAAAGCATTTGTGCTTGCTTCCCTTTGGAGCAGTGAATCTGACCTCAATTTCCAAAAACATGTTTTTCAGATAAACTTGGCCTGTGTTGCACCTTCCATCCTCTGGGTATACTGGAGAAATCACTCCAGCCCTATTCAATACCCTGGGCTGCCTGTGGATTTCTATTTAGAGTGAGGAAATTATTTTTTTTTCTTTCTTTCTTTTTTCTTTCTCTCCCTGGAAGTTCTGAGGAATAAGTAAGATCATTCTCCTAACTCTAGAAATAACTCTATTAATTTTTTTAATGCTACTGGCTTCATTAACTCAAGGGAAATGGCTGGGGATTCTAGGATAAAAGGGTATCTATTGTGTAATTCTCTAGATTAAAACCATCAGACAACTAGGTGGATTTAGAAAGTCAAAAGGATAAATGTCCTGTGACAATGGAAAAATCAAAGGTTTCCAGATACCCACTTGGGTTATGAGCAGACCTGTAAAGAAAGGGACTGATCAGCAATGAGAACAACACCTCAGATGAGCTGTGGGGATAAAGCGAGAGCTGCAAAATGTCAAGGTTTTAATTTCCTCACAAAGGAAATTCTTTGCAGAGGAAATTAAAACAAACAGTAGAAATTCCTTACCCACAGAAATAAGGGGAATATAATGAAAGAGGAAATACTGACACCATGCAGGAAGAACGAGTCCAAGTTTAAAAGTAATCTGCATTTTACCTCAAAACAGAAGGAATGATTTTCTTTCAATTTCAAGAAGGATGTTGATAATGACCATGGCATAAAGGCAGGACATGAATGGGAAGGCATGTATGGACATTTATATTACTGGAGCTGAGGGAGAAGTAAAATTCAAACTGCTTGATATGATGATAATGAGAGGAACAAATTGCATTCATTTCTGATATCTGCAAAGGCTGTTTTACAGAATGTTGGCTCAGTAGCAGATTGATATTATATGATAAAAGAATAGTAAGCACATGTATTTTAGAGAAATTTGATCAAGGCATTTGTGAGTCTGTTGGAGTGACCTCTCTAGTGTGCAGAAACAACTCTGAGTGGCAGAAAAATTAAAATAATGTAAGATGAATCACAACATTTTTTCTTGGGAAAAGACCATGAAGAATAATGTGATATCTTGCTTTGAGAAATTAGGTAGTTGATATTTGATGTGATTTAGATCTGTATCCACAGAAGCTGGAAACGTTGGATACATACAATATGAGAATGCTCATTAAAGCAGAGGCAGGTAAAATGAAGTTAAATATGATCAGAAGAGTGTTACAAAAAGAGAGATCTTCTCCAAGAAGGGAAGTGTTTCAGTGGGAGTGGTTAGTAGTAAAATTCATAGACCAGTCCTGCCTGGTCCAACTTCATGTATTCATCAGTAATGGATATTAGCACAAAATACCAGTGATGAGTGATGTTAGAAAAAGCTGGTATAAACTGACTGGAATTTGCTTGTGCCACAGTGCTGATGAGCATTCTACAAGTGAACTGTGAAATCCAAGTAGGAAAACCAATGTTTATGAGCCTGAGAAATATCTGGCTACGTCAGACAAGCCTGGAGGAGTCCACTTGATGTATCAGCATGTGCTGGAACTGTGGAAAAGCAAATTCTAAGATCCATCAGGCAATGTGTGGCTAACAAAACAAGAGAAATGGAATTATTTTTGTATAAGATCCTTATACACATTCACTTGTAGTGCTATGTATAGTTCTGGATATCTGTGTCCAATGAAGACTCTTTCAGAAAAGAGCAGGTTCAGGGAAAGACTGATGGGATCATCAAGTGGATGGAGAGTCAAAGACTTGAATTTTTAAGACAAGTAAACAGTCATTGTTGCTAAAGACGGAGTGTTGAGGGATATGTGAAGATGAGCTAAAGGACTCAAAATGCTAGAGAGAAGGAGATGATTTGCTAAGCTCGAGGGCAACACTGAGACAAGAAGAAATGAGTGTCAACTAGCTGTGATTCAATTCAAGCTGAAAAATACAAGCAGGGTTCTCAAAGCCAGGAGAAAGAGCTCTTCTGCAAAGCCTTTCAAGGGGAGAAAAACCTGAGATTCATCCCACCTAAGGAAAGACACTAACGGAAGGTACTTACCCCAGTGATTTAGTCATACTAGACTCCCTTATAATTCATGTAAAGAGCCTCCTCCACAGTGTGTCTCAGATCTTGGGTGCATAGAATCAGTTTGGAGATGTGTCTCCTTATGCTGACCTGAGGTCTGAGGTAATCACTGTCTACTGCTGATTCACCATTTAGAGCCTTAGAATGTGATGGGTGAATCTACAACTGGAAAGGCTCAGTTAATTGCTAGATGAAGGAAGATTAACTATATTATACTGAGTAACTACCTGCCAGAGCAAATGCATAGATTTGAAGACTCAATTGTGTTTTAGAACAGTCTGACAATTCAAAGTCCCTATATGTAGACATTATTTTACATATCCTTACAGTCAGTTCTTCTGTCATTTAAGACCTAAAAAAAATATTTCAAAAGCAGGGTTAGGTTACCAAGAGTACTTTATTTTCTCTTGTTAACTGCATGCAGCCTCTGAATTCTGCATCATAATATAACATGGTCTCAGGTGTCACTGGAAATCATAAGAAGTCTAATTTTGGGAAGAAAAATGAGTTGCTCATAATGCTTGTGGGCAGCAGGTTTTGTCTCTGTTAGAGAAGGGGCAGAATTATTGACTTTCAGTCCCCTGAAATGTAGTCCAGATTTATTACAATAAATTTTCTTAATTTTGTCTAGTTTGCTGAGCTGTTTATAGCAGGGATGAAACTGCAAGTCTTTTGGCAATAGGTGCTGTTGCCTCTCTGTTTTACTGTGCACAGTGGCCTTTTTTATGAGATGTTATAGTGTTACTACATTAGAAGGTCTCCTGATGTACAATAGTTGTTATATCCTGATTTTAAAGAAATTGCTTTTCATTTTCACTGTCTCAAGAAGATCAAACCTCTGTGACTATGTTTTTCAAAGTGCAACATTCAAATGCCCCTTTCCAGGCTCCTCACTGGTCTCTCTCCATTTTATAAAGTGGTACTAATGTGAAGAAATTCTAAAGTATGCAAGAAAGCAAGTTGGAAGTGAAGGTTTGAAGGTGATGAGGCCTCCAGTGAGGGTGATGAGGAGGAAAAGGAAACTTGCTAATGCTGCCCTTCCAGGGATTCTGCTATTAACTGATGCATTGTTTTTCTAAGCTCATTAAATAACCCTTAGGACTGAAAAGGTCAAGAGAGAGGGGAAGGAGCTGAAGCTGCCTGCGGATTTCAGTCGTACAGCAATTTCCCAAGCAAGCAGCACAAGGAAGAGGGAGGGCTGGAGATGCAAGGAAGGAGAGATGTGCAAGTGTTTGTTGGTTTTTTTTCTGTTGAGAGTTTTTCTTACAGCATTTCCAACTCTCTTGCTCTGAAGTCAGTAAAAAGCTTTGCCTGAGATGCTGAAAGACATGAATGAGGCTTTCAGCACGTTTTGTCCTTTGGCGCTTGCTTTCTCACTTTCTCCCCAGTTTGCTGCCTCTTTCTCCCCAGTTTGCTGCCTCTTTCTCCCCACAGGAGCACTTCACAGGCTCACCTCTGTGCTGGGGAGAAAGCAGGTCATGTGTGAAGGCAGCAGCCAAGTGCAGAGACCCAGAGAGAGGAAAGATCACAGGGAAAATTAGTGGTTGTTTCCTCACTGTTCACCTGCCTAGAGTGGTTCACTTAATTAACAATGCAAGTGTGAGCTGACACATTTGGCAGGGAACAATAATGCAGTGGGAGGTGATGGAGAGCAGTCTTGCTGGGAAAGTTGTTCCTGATTTATAAATACACCTGGTTGTTACAAAGTTGCCCATTAATGACACTGTAGTTTATAGCAACATTTCCTGCTCCCAACACTTGTTTTCACGGGGTTATGTAGAGGAGGCAGATTTTATCTCTGGAAACTGAAATTCAGTCCCAAAACAGCTTAGTTTTCATCCATTAAGCATTTAAAAACAAAACCACAAAAAATGCTGCCTGGTTTCCTGTGTGCAAGTGAGGCAGTTGAAGGTACATTTTTGTCTTCAAGTAAAGGAACTGTCTCAGTTCCATTCTTGGACCAGAAAATGGGTCCCAGGAGCCACTAGGGTCAGGTCCTTTGTGCCCCTGGCTTTGAAAGCCATCACATTTTCCAGCTGAGAAGGGCCTGATTCTGGCCTCCTCGACTCTAATGAAGATCAGGTGCTACTTCATTGAGTCAGGAAATTACACTGGTGGAGTAGAACCAGCAGGAAATCAGGTGAGAAATCAGCCAAGCAGTTGAAAACTAGGACATTTAAACTAGAATGTATGTTATTTTCCCATTAAATTAAAGGCATTATAGATGGAAACATAACCCACCATCTAAATATTAATGCTTTGCAAAGTTTGGATGTAAACTCTATAATTTGGGCCAATGTCTAACAGGGAAAGGAATTGAGCTGGTTTTGCTGAGCCGAGGGAGAAACCACATGCAATCAGGCAAAGCAGACTTAATGATCTGCAGCTTTCTCCAGCACTCTCTACCCAATCTGTTTTTCTAGTTTCATGGCTGATAGGGATTTTTGGCAGTCCTTGCCATAGACTGCATGAAATTTTGCCCCAGGAAAGTCCTCTCATTTGGATCAAACTCTGTGCCGACTCCCTCATTCGTATCTGCGCCCAGATTTGCTTTGTCTGGAGCTCTCAGGAGGTCCTGCAGAAGTAAATGTTTATCCTCTGAGTTTTCTCTACATATCTGTCAAAAGCCCATTGTAACTTGCATCTGTAGTAGTTGCTCTCTGATGAAGCCACATGCTGTTGTTCACAGCAAATAACAAATCGTAGCCATGTACAGGTCAGCTCAGATATGGGGCTGATGTCTTGGCAGAAGTAGAGTCATGTCTTTGCCTATCACTAAATGTCCTCCCTGGCCCAAGGCAGGAACCATAAGTCATTTTTTTCTGGTTCCTCTAGAAAGCTCAAACCCTCATTAGAAACCCCCCATGCAAGAAGGTGTGAGGCATGAAGACCATTTATTATTTTTTTTAATGGGTTTATATTTTAAGCCACGTTGCAGAACATAAAGATTTGTCTTTGCAAGTCATAAACCTTCCAAAGAGACAGCAAGGAAGAAGTAGAGAGGCACAAGATCTTCAAACCCCCACTGGTGCTGTGGGAATCTGGGACAGAAGAAACATGTTTACCTGTTCACAAATCTCTCCCTTAGCTACTGCAAGTCAAATTCCCTTGAACAAAGAAAATGTTTCCTTTAATTGGTTGTTGTTTCTTAACTTGAGAAAGATAAGGTGCCAAGCAAAACAAAAGCAAAGAAGAAAGAAAACAAGCAAGACAAAATGTTGAACCAATAGAAAAATAAGGGTAATGCTGCCTGACCACATAAGAACAAAGAAGTTCACCCCTTTGCAAGGAAATGAGGATGCCTTAGGTGTGCCTTCTGATGCTGAGATGAAATGGGAACCTGGGGTGTGGGGTAGTCAAGTGTAGGTCTATGATGAATCAGTGAGTGAAGAAGATTATTTGGGTCCACTACTCGAAGGAAGTCCCCAACAAAACCCATCAGCTGCCTTTGTGCAGCCCAGTGAGGCTGCCTCTCACCAAATCACTGCCCCAAACACACAACTTGCCACAGGATTTGTTGCAATGTTGCCCCTCTCCTTCAAGAAGTTGTTACTAAAAAATACTGAAGAAATAAGAATTCAAGAAACCAGGTGTTATCTGAACACATATGGTGGTGTGAGACATTTAATTTTTTTTATTATTTTTTTTTTCAGAACCAATGAATATAAACCACAGATGTCTGCCCTTTGCCTACAGAAAGTTGGGAGAGTGTGTGTCTATCAGAAATTGTGTGCAAACTTAATTTGTATGGGTCAGAGACAGAGTTGTCTTCTAAGTTCAAGGTTATTCCCATCTAGGACTGGGTTTTAGTAACTGGTGTTTTGGTGCAGTAAGGTGAACTCACAATATTGTTGGTGGGGTCTCAACATTTTGAGAGCTGTTGGTTCCTGAATTTGGGTCTCACAACACTCTATTTTGGCTTGTTAATCTTGTGACTTTGTTGTGTGTATGTCAGTGTAGTAATTGTATTCTGAAAGCTCAAATCTCACCAGGATTTTCATTCAGCTCCATGAAACACTTTTGTATTTGATGTCCCATGGGTCAGAGTTGTTCTGATTGTTCCAGTGAGGTCTTGCTCTTTGGTGGGTCCTGAACTGGGGAAACAAGCAAACAAGCCAGGTCCCTGGTGCTCCATGGCCAGGTCTTGGCCCTGATGGCTCTTGGTGGGGGTCTTTTGAGTCACACAGCTCCATGGCCAGGTCTTGGCCCTGATGGCTCCTAGTAAGGGCCTTTTGAGTCACATGTACAGTGAGGGTAGATGGAGAAAACCCAGGGAAGATGCCATACTTGAGCCTAAGAGAGGATGTAGTTCTGTCCATAGGAATCCCAGAGAGTGGTTAACCTAAATTTATACACCACAAATTTCCAAAGCAACTCATCAGCACATCAAGTCATGTCCAGGATGGTAAGAACACAGAACAGAGCAAAGATGCTCCCATCTTACAAATAAATTGAGATTCAGGTCAGTGGGGTGAGTGTGCTCAGCTGAAAAGCCCAGTTTGTGCTGCTTGCTGCTGAGTTCACAAAGAGCAGAAGAGTGATGTCTCAATGTTAGGACACATATTCCCCCACTTACAAGTGTGTGAGGACACACGTAGCCAAGCAGCACATCTGTAAAGCGAGGGGAAGCACTTGGCATGCATCTCCCTTGGGATTAGCACTTCAGCAAAGCAGTGCATTGAGCCAGAGTGAACACATCTTTATTTACTGAGCAGATTTTGCATGTTCGGTTGTGTGAGCGAGTAAGTACAAGGCAGAGATGAGCTTTTCTGGAATGGGAACAGTTTCTCTCTCAGCACTCTGGCTCCTCCATTTAATTCCACAAATCTGCTGTAATCAGAGTGACTTTGCCCATCAGCTCAGCCGAGAGAGTGAGCACAGGAGGCAAGAGGCATCTCTTTCTTTCCAGCTCTCTGCTTTCCCAGGCATTGTATCAAAGTGGCATGGAGCCTCCTGGGAAAGGGATTTGCTATAACTCACGTCAGTCCCAGCCACATTATGTTTATGGATATGATAGACTGAACACTGAAATTACCATTTGCACAAATGATCACACAATTCCTTCAGGCCTACTGTGTCCCTTTAATAGTCCAATCTTTCAATAATGAAGTGGAGATCAGTCAGGACTCTCTGGAAATCCCATCTTTTTCTTTCATTTCTCTTTTTTTCCTCCTCATTTTTTTGGGGCTCTTTTTATTGCAGGCATTATTTTCATCCTTCCTCTGAGTCAGATCCATTTACCAAAGGGTTTTAAGGGAGATCAGAAATGAGATTCTCAATATTCTGTTAATACTCCAGAACTCACAACCTGGCAGACAATTCATTGCTGCTTGGGGCAATAAGTTATGCAGAACTCAGAGTATTACAGGGAAGAGAGATGCTATTCATGAAGCCTCAGAAACAAATACAGTGCAGGAAAGAGACCTTAAAGAGCAGCCTTTCCTTGCTTTACTTCACACCAGTCTTGCATCCTCTGCTCCATCTCCTTTTAGTTTCCACTCAGTTCCATGATACTTCCTGAGATTAATAAGCAGGGCCAAACAGTTGCCTGATAGTGCTAAAACAAAGTGTTAATTACATGGATCAATTGGAGACCTGGGCCAAGGTCTAAGCAAAATCCAGGGGAGTTTCACCCTCTCACTTATGTCTTCATAAATGGTTCCACTACAGTTTTATTCACCCTTTTCTCAGGAAAAAAAAATCTCTGAGAAACAATAGGATTTTTTGTGAAGTGAGTTTTTAAAGGCTTAGCCATAACTAAAAGGTGTAGGGGAAAATTAATAGGAGAAGTGGAATGTGCATAACAGTTTAGAACATCCCTTTAGAGTGCTCTAAAAAAGACTAGGTGGAGTAAATCAGTTATTTCAGGACAAACACTGAAGTACTGACTATAGGGCTTGTCAGGAGAGGTGATGGGAATGGGAAATAGCTGACAATAACAGAAGTTCCAGCCAGTTATATTTAGGTAATAGCCTGGGGAATTGGGAGCAATAAAAAGATTGTGCCCTAGAAAGGAATCAAGCTGTGTACCATGTATCCTTGTTTGGATTGCAGCCCTGGGTGGTTGGGCCAGGTGCTGAGGTGTTTTCAATCCATAAAGCTCCATGGAAGCCAGTGGCCTGGACTCTCAGGTGACATAAATCAGTGAGGTTTGAAGGAGCTGTACCAATGTATGCCCAGGAGAAACCTGAGCCTTGCTTTTTTACCTTGGAGTCCTGCATTTCTTGATTTCTGCACCTTTCTCATTACCATCTCATTCTGTCCCCCCACTTCCCCTTCATTCTTCTGTTGCCTGCAGTGCTTTTCTCTTTGCCTCTCTTTTCTCCTAAACTCTTTCTTTCTGTTTTCTTTTCCCTCTCTTTTCTGTTTGGCTCCTTTCACATTACTGTGCATCTAATACTATTTTCAACCAAAACATTATGTGATATTATGCCCTGGCCATAAAACCCACCAAAGGCAATGGTCAAAGCCATTAGATTCCATTGTGAACACAGTCTTGCTCAACCTCCTAGCTGAAACCACAGAAGGTTCTGTAACAGTCTTGTGTTCAGGAGCAAATTCTGGAAATCAGTTTGCTGACTCCTCTTCAAAGTGCAAGAAGCAGCTGCAGAATTTGGTGTGGTGTGCTCAGAATTCCAAGCAGTCACTTGGTGGGAGAGTCCACTCCTGAACTGGAAGCCCCCAGCTCCTGTCTGCCTTTCCAGTAGTGGGAAGTTGCCCATGTATTTGTTTTTAATTATTTCCCTTGTTGCATTCACTGTTCTCTTGCTTACGTCAACACAGCTCTTCTCCCTGCCTGAGCTCAGCTGCCTATTTGTCATTTCTACTGTTTGATGTGTCCTGCTAATCTATGTGCACCCAGCCTGCTGGGCATCGATATTCCCTAATGGATCTTCTTGTATGTGGAGGCTGTTTGCAATGAAATGATAATGAAAAAAACCTCCTTGACCCTGGCCGAGCAGTTAGCAGAAATTGCAGCTATTGCTGGTGCTGTGTCCAGGGTCCCTCTAGCACTGGGAGGAAAGAGCCCAGGGAGGAAGGGGAGGATGAACAGGGACCTGTGAAGGTTTAGAGGAAAGGAGGAGGTAAAAAAAAAATAATCAAAAACATTAAGAGATGCTTCTAAATCCTGGTCTAGTTCAGGTTTTGGGGAAAGAAATTATTTTCTCTGGCAGCTGAATGCAAGGTACAGGTGTGAATGCTAAGCATGATGACACCTGCAGGTTTAGTGCTGTGTCCAGGGAGTTTTGGCTCACTAGACTCTAGCAAACAGGCCCCCCCACTGATTGCAACCAAAAGCCTGCCACAAAGCTCTGCTGGGATTCCTTGAGGCAGAGGGAAGCAAAGTCCCTGTCCAGAGAACTGCCATCCTGAGAAGGGTGAAGGTGGGGAGCAAAGGTGACCACTGTGGCTGCAGCAGGGAGGAGTTTTTCCAGGCATTCAGGATCAAGGACCACACAGCTCCTGCCCTGCTCAGCTGCTTCTTGCAGCCAACTGAGAGGGGAAAACAAATCAACACAGGGACAAACCCAGAGTGGTCTGCAAGGGACTGCAAAGTAAACTCAGGAGGGGAGCACATCTGCCCTCTCAGTTGTCCCTCCCATGGCTCCCAGCTGAGATCTTCAGGGTTTCCTGTCTGCCATGAACTAAAATGGGGCTGTTGAATGTAGTGAATGAAGTGTTAAAACAAGTTCAGTACGTAAAATCTTTATTATACCTCAGAAGTTGGGGATGCCTGTGCATCCTCAGCTGGGGGTGGTCCTGGCTGCCCAGCCCTCACCAGTGCCACAGAGCTGGGAGTTTCTAGGGTGTAGGCAGGAGCCAAAGGCACTGCTTGGATTGGGTGATACCTTTTATCCAGAGCTCTGGTGCCTGCAAAACTGAGAGCAGAGCCCAAGCAGAGCCCTTGCAGACCATCCCTGGGGCTGAGGGATGTGGCCTTCTCCTGGGCACCAGTGCAAACACACAAGAAGTGCCATGATAAATTGTACAACAAAACCAAATTAAATCTGAGTGCCTAAAGGAAAGCACTTAAAACCATATTTAATGGCTTGATTCCCAGAAGACCATAGTCCTTGGACCCAAAAGACTCACTCTGGCACATGGCTGTGGCCTTTGGTGTATTTTAACCTGCTTTAAGAAGAGGTATTTTTAAGATAAGTTTCCCAGTGGGTTTGCTAATTTAATTTAGAGAGAAGGTGGACATGTGGATCTGTGAACTCTATGGGAGGCATCTGCACTTTATAGTTGGGGAACCTGGCTGGTAATTACCATGAAGTGAAGCAGCAGCTGATTGCTGCCATGTCCTCCTGAACAGCAGGGATGGCCTGGTCCCTGCACAAAGGGAGAGGAGAGGAGAGGAGAGGAGAGGAGAGGAGAGGAGAGGAGAGGAGAGGC
>NW_009952363.1:930954-935511 GCF_000747805.2 Chaetura pelagica | reverse complement strand
GAGGAGAGGAGAGGAGAGGAGAGGAGAGGAGAGGAGAGGAGAGGAGAGGAGAGGAGCTCGCCTGTTCGCCTGGAATCAGCAGCATGAAGTAGCAGCTGATGCCATCTGAGAAGTGCATTTTGTTGACATTTGGTAATCCTCCTGCAGGATTTCACAGAAGCAGGAGGAACACGGCTGAGCTGAAGAGGATTAGCAGGAGGAGTTGACAGGCTGGGATGTTATTCAAAGATATTCCTGACAAAGGTTAGGACACACTGATCTAGGGCTTTCAAAGAGTCTCCAACACAAAAGCAGTTATCAAGGACCCAATACAGACCAAGAGAGCCTATTCCCTTGAATCCAAGTTTGGAAAGTCAAGGATTTTTTTTTTAAAAAAACCTATTTTTCCCCCCCATTATTTAACTGTTATTAACCTGAGCAGTTTGCTGCTGGAAGTTGAAGGGTTTTTTACAAGGTTTCACAGCAACAAGTCAATTGCCATGAAATGTTTGATGGAGAATAGTTAAAATGAATTGTTTTGACTTCCTAGTTCATTTTGGTAGTGACAAAATGTTTTGTTTTGAGAACAGAAAAACACTTGGTTTCTACATTTTTTTTCCAATCTAATTTGTATGGATTTTATATTACATTAAGGCATTAATTTTAAATAGCTTGTAGTGGCAGAGAGTGTTTCACATTATGGCATTTTGATGTCTCCATATGAATTTTATCTATTTATTTTTACACTATTTCACTTCTGTGGGAAGGTTTGAGAGCCTATGCTGCTGCTTCAAATTCAGAAGAGGAATTTCCTGCAAAAGTGAGAGCTCTCTTTTCTAACTACAGCTACTACCCCAGCAACTCATCCTTTCCCTTCCAAAAATATCCACCACCATCCTTCTTCATTTCTGTCTTCAGCATTCCTTCCTCACTCTTCTTTTCTCCTTCCTACCTTTGGGATACTCAGCAAAAATCTCCTGGACTCCAAAGGAAAGGTAAAGGTGTAGATATAAACTACAGCCAAGCAGGAAGGGACAAACACAGGGATGTGGTGATATCAGGGCTAGATTTTGTTCCAGCACAATGAATTTTCATCCCTGTAGTCCATATACACACATAGATGTATGTTATTTATATAAAAACCTCCCCCTGTGTCTGCAGTGCCCTTGTTCTGTTCTGTTGCTGGTATTGAGCTCTATGATCATGTCACCCACAAAAAGAAAAACAGAAAAAAACCCAAGGGTGGAAGGGGAATATATGAGTAAGCAAAGTGAAAGAGAGCAGATGAAGTGCAACAGGAAGTTCAAAGGACAGAATTTCATCTGAAGAGCTGAGGGAAGTGGGGGAGATGTGTGTACATGGCAGGGAGCAGGGATGCACACTCTGGAGGAGACACTGCTGGTGATGACAAAGGAACTACAGTGGCAAGTTTGGTTTTTTCCCTTCTAACCTCTCCTCTGGCAGACTTGATGACAGCCTCATTTGGGCTAAACTCCTCCATGTCGTACATCTCAGGTTTTCCATCTCTTTGTCTCTCACCTCTCCTGTTTCCTCTCCATCCCATACTGCCTCTCCAGCTCTGCCAGCCCCTTCCCTGCCCTCTCTACAGCTCCATTTTCTCCCCATGCTCAGGGGGTGCTGGCATCCTTACACAACTAATTGTCTCTCTGCTGGAGAGCTGATGGCTCCAACAGTCTTCCTGCTCTAGCAATATGATATCTCACATTTGCCAACAGTCAGAGAGATCAGATGGGTCCAGGAAAATAAGAAATGGGGTAAGGAGGAAAAGTGTTTGTTGGAAGTGAAGCTGCATAGGAGAGATGTTAGACACATTGTTTAATTATGCTGAAAGGAGTTTAAATAGAAGGTCCAGGAAAATGAAGACCAGACTAGATTAGATTAAGTGTAGAAGTGAAGGGAGCCTACAGGAAAGTTGAGCAAGGACTTTTTGCAAAGGCATGTGGTGATAGGACAAGGGGTAGTGGTTTCAAAACAAAAGACAGGAGATTTAAATTAGGTGTTAGGAAGAAATAATTTCCTGTGAGGGAGACACTGACCTAGGCTGCCCAGAGAAGCTGTGGCTGGCCCATCCCTGGAAGTGTTCAAGTCCAGGTTGGATGGGGCTTGGAACAGCCTGGTCTAGTGGGAGGTGTCCCTGCCCATGCAGGGGAGTTGGAACTAGATGATCTTTGAGGTCCCTTTCAACTCAAACCATTCTGGGCTATATGAAGCAATGTGGTCCAGAGACAAAGAAAAGAAAAGGAGGGAGAGGGAATAACAGAGGAAGAGAAACCTCCTCCATTTTGTACAAGGAATGTCTGCTGTCATGTGGCCCTTTGTATCTTGATAGGCTGTTTCTGGGGGCAGCAGAAGCTTTGTCAGAGCAATATTTTAAGCAAAACCTTTTCTCTTGGTGAACTGTAGATTTTGCAGGGCTATTGCACTTTGCAAGGTTCCCTTACTTTTGCAAGTCAAAAGGGGAAAAAAATCTTAATGCTTCACACTATTGATTATTTGGGACTACTAAATACAGGTAGAGAGAACACCTGGAAACTTCTCTGGCTGTGTAGCTAAGGGCTGCAACCAACCTCTTGTCCCCCAGATGGATTGTTTGCACTTTATCTTCCCAAATACATTCGATAGCTATTTGAGAACAGTAAAAGGCAAATATAAACAAATGCACACACATAAATATAAATATATACACATGGTGTATATTTATTTAAACTGCAAATTCTGTCCGTGTTAGCTTCAGTGGATTCATGACTTGCAGAGATGCAGTTGGAGCCCTGGCACCTGGCAGAATTCATTCTATTTCCTCCAGGAGAACCTCCCCTTGCAGTAACCTGGGAGCTAATAGTAGTTTACAAAACATATGCTGCTTGGGTCCATTCCATTCCCTGACTCTAGATCTTTCAGTCCTGGTGAAAGGGACAAATATTTTTGCTCATGTGATCTCCAAGAGCCATCCCAAAGACCTTGTAAGTGTCTCCTATCCTTCACTAGCAGCCGTGCTTCATTTCCTGCAGAATTTCAGCTGCTTGGGTATTTATCAGGAGCATCTGTTCAACAATCTGGATGGGAGCAGTGATGGTGCCATTAGTGGGGGTGTGGGGAGGGAGGTTCTCAGCAGCATGGAGGCCAAAGAGATGAGTCTCTGCCTTGCCTGTCTGGGGGTGTGGTGACCTTGACTTTGTGTTGATGAGTGATGCTGTGAGTATTGGAGCAGAACTGATGGAGATAATGTTTCTTTGAATAGATGTGTTCTGGTCATCAGGGCTGGAGAGGGATGATGAGGACAGATCATTAGAGAGACAGAAACAACCACATCTCAGTGCTGAGCTCTTACAGAGGGACTGCATCTGAGAGTTGAGAAGAAACAGAAGAAAAAACAATCAGGAGCCTATATCCCTTTTTCCTAAAGGTTATCTTTCTTATGGAGCTTTTCTGGCTTTCACTGACCCTCTGTGGGTAATTCTGGGCTCCATAGAGGGTGAGAAACAGAGTGCACAAGAAACTGAAATCTAGCAAGGATGTAATTTCCTTTGCAAATAAAGCAGCTCAGCTGGACCTGCAGTGCCCCTGGCTTTCACCTGTTGAGCCCTAACCCTGCTTCTAAGTTTAAGACCCCTACCTGAACTTCCCAAATTTTCAATAGCTTTCTACTAAACCAACATCAAAACCCCAGTGCCTCTAGTTCTGTGTTTGGCTTCATACACCTTGCAAAGTGCTGTGACACAGTGGGTGCTGTGTAAGACTCCTCTTTGCCCTCTACACACAAATACCAGGCAGCTCAGAACCCCTTTCTTCCCCCAGAAAGGCACCATTCAGTGCATACTGATTGTTGAATGGTGTCCAGGATCCACAAGCAGTCCTTTCTGAAATGGAATTTGGTTCTAACAATAGTCAAAGTTTTGCCTGTGGCAGATTTTTTTCTTTCCTTTTGATTTATACATCTGCACACTTCTATAGTCCTAATTCATTTCTTCAATGGCCCTTCAACTGTTATATTTTTGCTTGTCAGGGTGCTTTTAAATTTTTCCCCCTTATAAATATATAAAACATTTAATAAAGAAATAATGATATTTTCTCATGTCACTGACTATTTTTCCTGTCATCTTTGATGTGCTTGTAATGGGGGTGGACATATTATTTATGACCAGGGAAATTAAATATTATTTCACTTTTTTTTTCTTTCCTAATGCAATCTGTGTCATCTTCCAGTTCCCAATTTCTTTCCATTAAAGTTATTGTCTTTGCTGTTCCACTCGACCGTTTGCTGCTGGTTTTGTAACAGCCCTGCCAGAAGATGCAGAAAAAATATAATGGAGAAAAGAAATGGCATAATTTGCAGGAGATACTTTTCTCATCTCATTTCAATGAAGACAATTTGTTCCTGAGTGTCAAAAGCATCAAGAGCAACAAAAATAGGGAACTTGGTAATTTCTTGCACTAGGAACACTTCCAAAGGTTTGGAGATCATGACTGATCCTTGCAGCTACTAGAGATGTGTCCAAACCAAACTTCCAGTATAAAAAAAAAAAAAAAAAAAAACCCCAAATTCTTTAAAACCGGGCC
>NW_009952363.1:929771-930880 GCF_000747805.2 Chaetura pelagica | reverse complement strand
AAAAAAAAAAAAAAAAAAAAAAAAGCCTCAAGTGCTTGAAATCAGGGCCTGAATTTTTTGTCTTTGGCCCCAAACGTTTCTCTCATCTGCTGCCAGAATGTCCTCAGAACTGGAACACAGGAATCACGATCCCTAACTCGTTTCATCATCTCTCAGTTGTTACAGAGAAAAAATTAGAGCTGGGCAAGGTGGTTGCATGGTGTGTATGACAGAGCCTGTCACATCTGATCTCTGCTTTTGCATTTCCTGCTCCTTCCATAAGAGATGGCATGAAATGAAACCATGGGACAGGACCTTTTCTGCTTCCAACATCCGTTCCAGCCATTACAGGCTCTTGGGTGGGTTTTTCTCACTCAGGAGAGGAGGGATTAACCATCTATTTTTTTTTTCCCTGGTTGTTTTTTTTATTTAACTAGGGAAGACAGATGAGCACCTCTAGGGTTGATTCATCTCATCCCTCTGCATTACTCACTTTATGATGGGTGGAATTGCCTTTCATGGGTGATGATTCCTCTATTGACTGCAGAGGAAGCCCAGACAACTGGCTGAGTCTTGTCAATCAGCTTTAAGTTGTATAGACTAATGGGGGAGAAATTCCATCCATTCTTTTCATCTGTTCTATTCCAATTTTAAGCCACAGCAGCTACAATACTAATGTCCTGTAGGATGTGGAGGTGAAGGCTAGCAACCTTGAATTTTGGAGAAATAAAGAGCACCCTGAGTAGTTTTACCCCAGAATATTCTTTCCCCGTAGCTTGTACCTTTTCATATTTCCTCCCAGTTGTTCCTCATGCTGCCTGTTTATTTAGTGGTGTATTTTCAGAGGAATTTCTCCCCTGCTTTCCTCTCAGTGTGATGGCTTTGTTTCATGGTTCCTAGCTCCTTGTATGGAAGTTAAACCCATATAGACATATCATCATTCTTCTCTTTTCCCCCTTCCCACTTTCCCCTCCCCTTAATATCTCAGCAAGGCTGCCTGCTAATCTCTTCCTCTGCAAAGATTAGAAACCTAGTTTTAATTTGACCTTTCAGAACAATCAGGATCTTGGAATCCCCAAGACTGGTCACCATTATCTCATCTTTTGGGCTGCTGAAAATGATTCAGCAGG
>NW_009952363.1:910937-929759 GCF_000747805.2 Chaetura pelagica | reverse complement strand
GGACTTTCAATCTGTCCATAGGGAGCACCTGGAAATAAAAACAAGCAGAGGGGGAACATTCCAGCAAAAAGAAAGGTTTGACCTTTAGAAAACATCCTTGGCTGGTGCTTTCTCATCTTTCAAAATATCCATAAGGAAGATTTGCAAAAACAAGTCTCTAGGTGCAGACACCTGCCTCTGGAGTAACTCCCCAGGGAACTGCTCCCACGGCAGGTTCCTCCGAAACGAACACTCAGGACTTTTGAAAATGAGGTCACAAACAGAAATGTAATTTTAAACTGTCATTTTTGCTTATGATATATCTAGCCATCTATCCATCCATCTGTGTGCTATGATCTTTACAAGTTTTTCTCTGAGTCTAGATTACCCCTGTACAACAGCTCAGAGCCAGAGATGACTAATACTTCTGCTGTTCACAATCAATCTAACAACAGAGCTGGGGCTCTTCACTGTGCAATTTCTTTCCCAACTCCCATTTCCAGCAGTTGCTCATCTGCTGCTCCCCTTTCCCAAGGATAAAGAACAACTGTTGCTCATGCAGGGCCAGGTGAATCAGCAGCAGGTGAATTACAAGGAGCTGTAGAGCTTTCCCAACCAGCCCAAGTGCAGGGGTTTGTTAATGTGAACTCAAAAGAGCAGTTGCCTATGTGAGAACATCATGTTTCTCATGTGTTTGTCATCTCACATAAGCCAAACAACTGACAAAAAGGAAAAAAAAAAACAAAAACCAAAACACAACAAACAAGAACTGATTTATAATGTACTAATATCCTTCCTTATGCTTATTTATCTAAAAAAAGGAGGAAACTAAAGTGCAGACAAATCACACTGGCAGGACCATAGGTTATATTAACCAGGTGAGGTGGTAGAGGGATGTGTATAGAGCTGGTTGCACACACACACATACTTACATGCTGGGATGTCCATACAGGCAGAGAGAGAGGGGTTTAGGCTTCTCTCACAACTGTTTCCTGCTGTATTAGAGCACCTCTGCCAAGTGGCTGGGAAGGGAGTTGTCAGGAGAAAGTCAAGGAAAGGAAAAAAATATAATTTATTTTTTTTTAAAAATGGGCTAAAGTATGAAAAATGGCCTTTGTGAACAATTCAGTAATTTATCATTATTTCATTGGCATTGTATGAATTATAAATCCCAGACTTTAATGGAGTCATATCTCATCTCCTTTCCTCCTCACTGGGCACTGGATGAACAGGCAGGTGAGCTGCACTCGGACCAGCAACATCCTCCAAGAAAGTCACTGCTCTCCCCACACTGCTCAACTGAACTTCTTTTCAGTCAGTGCATGTTGACCTTTAATCATTCTTTCTCAGACCTTAACATTAATGAGAACTTAGAAAACAGCTTTTATCTTTCTGAAGAAAGCTTCAAAAATGTTTTCTAGTCTCTTACTTTCATATTCCTATTGAAAAACAGAGAAGATGAGGGGCAGAGAAACAGAAAAAGAGAACTGAGGCCAAGCAATATGGTTTTGCAATTTATCCAAGGGCTGAGGGATAAGTGTGGGTGGCTACTATACTCTGTTCTAGTAGCTCAGCTGATGTGTGGTAACACACTTAACTGTCATAACTCATCAACATTCTCTTAGTTGGTTTTGTACTTGCATAGGCTCACAAAGTTGCCTATAAAAAAGTGGGTTCACAGCCATGATGGAAATGGGATTTGCCCCCTTCAAAACTGGTCATTTGGTTCAGAGAGCTCTGACTTTTGGAGTATTCTGTTGTATCTATTGAAGAAGAGCTGATTCTTACAAAAACAAAACAAAACAAAAAAAACACACAAAAAACCAACCAAACAAAACAGTTAAACCAGGTTAAATAAAAGGTTAAAAAAAACAAACAACCAAACAAAACAACATTCTTGCTGCAAGAGATTCAAGGATCTGTGAAATCTGAATTAAGAGGTAGATAACATGGTCTTTACTTACTAGACTATCAGGATCTATCAGTAACCATAAACACCAGTGGATCAGCTTCCATCCATTTTGATTTCCTTATATTACACTTGGAATGTGTTACAACCAAAATAAAAGGTTCTAAACAGAACAGCTATTATCTCACTATTATTAATTTGCAGGAGACTTTTTTTCAGTTTTCTTTGTTCCATGTTCATTTCCATACCTCTCACTTCTCACACACAGGTTTCCCTCCCTTTTCCAAAGAAGCTTATTACCTTTGCAAAACTGACTTGCTCAGGAGATGAGGCATTGAAGCATTAGAGGTTTTGGGAACAGAGGTTTCTGATGCAGATTATAGGAATAGGAACATCCTGTCTTAAGGGGAAAATCCCAGTGTACCACTTGGAATTGCTGCAGAATTCTATTTCCCTCTGAGAAATGCACTGAGCCTGATTCTCAGTTATGCCATTCTCTTTTTTGGAGTAAGAGACAGGTGGATAGAGGAAGAAAGCAAGGTAGAAGCCTTAACCCAGCTTTCATGATCCTTCAAACACAAGGCTATAAAGAAGGTTGACATCTGCATGTGAAGAGGTTATTCTGCTCGACTTTAGTTTCTTAAGTACTCTGCCTTTCCACCCAGCTCCTGGGCACAGCCACACAGATGCTGATAAAAGGCTAGAAGTAACAGAGAGATTATTTTGTTTGAATTTGAGGTTCTCTAGTAAATACACCTGAATCTAAATCCTGCTTTTTCCAAATTCAGGGTTAAAGCTTTTCCTGAAGTTCAGGTGTTCCCCAAGCAGTCCTCATTGAGGGCTCTCTGGAGCAAGAGAACATTGTTGACCCAGGAATCACTAACTTATTTGCTTCTGAACCTTATTTACTGATAAACCTTTCTCCTTTTTCTTTGATTAGCTTTACTCTGGCTATAAATCCTATTATTTTTTTTTTGTGCTAGGGTCTGGCCAAGGAAGTATTTCTATTAACCTGGAGCAGCCAAGGACTAGCTGCCTCTTACTATCAGGGGATTGCAGGCCTGAGGATCCTGTAACACTAATGTTTTTGTCTCTTCAAGCCCCAGTCTAAAAAGAAGGAAATGCACTTTCCTTCTGCAGTTACTTTGCTAGCCTCGAAGCTGGCAGAGTGATTTGGGCAGGATGTCATTAACTTCAAGATGGCAGTCATTAGAACTTCCATCTCAAAGCTGCTCTCCCCAGTCTCCATGTCTGTAGGCTTTGCTGTGAGCTTTAATTTATCCGTTCATCGAGTAGGAATATCCTCCTGGTACTTTCATTAGCCAATTGACTTTAATTAAAAAATCTGTAACCCCTCCTGTCTTGGAGGGCCTGGAGTTGGGTACCCTGTTGTCAGGGGTCCTTGGCACTGGAGGCAATGGCAGTTACCTCTGAGAGGAGCAATTCCCACACAGTGAGACTCGATGGGCTACACGACACCAGCCTCTAAATCTCTCCTTCCCAGTCACTTGGAGCTGCTGCTGAGTCCCTAGATCTTCTGTCTGTCTTCAGCCTCAAGGAGGAAAGGGAGCCCACTTGGACTCCCTGATGCTTTCTGCTCAGTTACAGCGTTTATTCCAAGCCTTCTTGCCCTGAGGCTGTGGAGACTTGCTAAGTGCACTGGCCTCATTACCAGAGCACCACAGCAAAATAAATCTCCATCTCTGCCTTTTGCCCAGGGTCTGTGAGGTTCCTCCATATCTTGCTGGTGTAAAACAAGTACCAAATATGCACAGTGAATGTTAAAACCTCTCATCCCCAAAGGCAAACTTTGTAGTGACTAATCCCTGGGAGCCTCTGGGTTTTTAAAATTGGTATATTTTCTGCTTTCTCTTATCTCTATTCCCTCTGAGGCTTTTGCTGTGTATTTGCTGTCCCTTTCCCCCTTCCCCATGCCAGCTCCCCACTCTGCATAGCCAGTGCCCTCAGCCACTAGCACTTTATCTGCTTCCAATGTAGCGTGTCCTAGAAAGAATTATAGCATTGCCTTTCTCTCAACAGCCAGGTCATCTCTCAGTAACACACAATCAGCTGTACTTGGGCCAAAGGAAATGGGTTTAGCCTGGCGGGTAATTAATTTTCTCAGGGTTCAGTTTCCCACACTGAAATTGGTCTCAGTCTGATCAATTAGAAGAACATTTTGCAAACAAAACTGATTATGAATCATGGGTTTCAGTTCAGTTGTGGAAATCCTGATACATGATTGTTGGAGCAAAGAGTAGAGGGAAGCTTCAGCCCATTTAACTCAGCTGCTGCTGAGAAATGAAAACAACATGCACACACACACACCCCCCCCCACGCCCCCCCACTCTTCTGCAAGATCACAGCAGAGTTCTGAAAATGGTCCTCAAACCTCTTGATCAGTTTGTCTCCCTGGACAATGCTTCTTACCCACTGGTCTAATGCTATCCTGTGGCCACCCCCTGAGAGCACTGGCACACCTGAACTCTGGCAGATCTTGTTTCCTTTTGCCTCCAGACATGTAAATAAAAACTAAAAATATTTTGAGGATGAGGACCATCTTCAAGCCATCTTTAATTCAGCTGTAATGGTTTTGAACAAGCAAAGGAATGATCTCAGACAGCTGATGTCTCTGTGACACAGTTAGTTTCTTCCCATTTTCCTCTGCAGGTAATCCCCCAGAAATGATGGCAGGATTTTCAGTTGAATTGTAGCTTTAGGAAAATGACAATATTTTTACTTCATCCACAACTAAACACACTGAATCTGTCTCACACCATGGGAACAGATTCCCACCACCCCTGTGAACTACAGAGAAAATTCTCCACCCCTTCTGCTCTTCTTTCTGTCCCATGTACCCCCCAACATTGAGCAGGATTGTTAGTTCAGTTGCTGCTGTGTCCTTAGAACATGTCCAACACTTGAAAGGAAATAAATAACTTCAAGTGTTCAAATGAAATCTTGCTGAGAACCTTTTTTTTTTTCTAGTGAAAAAAACAAACAAACATGACACTAAACTTTACAGTCATCTCAAGTCTTGAATAGTTTTTCATTTGTGTCAGATTAACCAAGTTAAAATTCCCTCTCACGGACTTGGCATTTAGAGGTATTAAACTACAAGTAGCTTAATAACTTTTACTTGGAAAAAAAAAAGAAAAAAAAAAAGGAAAAAAAAAAAAAAAAGAGGCATTTCTTGGCTCCATGCAGAGTAAACAAAGAAATGCAATTTCACAAAACAGACCCTGCTAAGGGGGATGTGCTGCAGCCAGAGCTGAGGACCAAGGCTGGGCCTTTCACTGAAACGAGGCTGCACATGAAAAATTCATGGCCAATATCACAGGCAGTAATCTCATCTGCTTTTATACACCAAACTGGGTCAAGCCCAGCTAGTGCCTGGGCAGGACACTCTCTAGAAAAAGGTATATTAATGAAAAGAGGTGCTGCAGAAAGTGGTTCTTAACGGGAGGAGGGTGTAGGATTTTATATGGTTTCTATATATATAAAAATATATATATTAATATATCACTATTTTATAGAACTGCTTTGTCCTCTCTTTCCATAATTTAGACCCCTCGTAGATCAAGTACTGCATTTGCACCAAATGTCTTAATTTTTAGTTGAAAATAGGTAATGTGTGCCAGCATATCTCATATACTGACCTTTGTTCATGCTGGAGAAGTGTGTTTGGAAGGGAGAACAAGGAGGCTTGTGATGCTTAATAGTTTCTGTAGGAGGAAACTACAAGGTCGGGTCACACCAGAGACAGATTTGTCACCATCATGGTTTATTCTTAATGAATGGAGTCTCATTGTGCCAGGGAAGTGGAAGTGTTGATTGTGACTTTTAGTAAAAAATCTAATAACCCTTGTAGATCTTCAAACTGAGGAGCAAGACCTAGAACACGAAGAAAGACAAACCTCATTATTATGCTGCTAGAAGCAAGTGCAGAGAAAGGAGAAGTGTAGCTCCTGCAGGAACCCCTGCTGCTGAAGAAAAATATACTGATGCCAGTGAGAAATGTTTAAAGATGAAATTTCTTAACTGAACAATCATACGTAAAACAGTATTTTGGCTCCAGGCTCTTGGAGATGTTGGTTTTAAGATGCAATGGAAAACTGATGTCCTGACCTCTGGTGGTCACTAAATATACAGTGCCAGATTTTCCAAGCATATGATAGTTTTCAACACATTGTCTCCTTCCTCTATTTTTATTTCCTCTAGTGAATAATGTTATCTCCAGCATTCCCTTCACATCTTCACCAGGGCAGAAACTTCCTCAGTCTTCCTAATTCTTTTGTAGAAGGTACAATTGACATAGTTGGAGACCTCCACCCTCCACAAATTCCAGAACACCCTGCAATATGACCACAGACAAGGAAAGAATATCAGCATGTCAGTGGATGCCTGTGTAGCTGTTTTCAAGCATTCCTTGAAAGCAGTACTGCCTGTTAGGGCATGTGAAGTGATCCTTGAATGTAATTTGACAACCAAGGTTCAGAACTAACAACAAGATCTTTTAGAATGAGAGAGAAGATGCAGGCTAAGTGTAAGAATTTATTTTTATCATTGCCTTGCAATGTTTCAGGACATATTCAGCAAAGAAACCATCCTTGAAGAGCTGACAGAAGAAGTAAGGTGAAGTATCTTTTGCATGGGTGTTGGCAGTCCAGATTATCCAAGATTGAAGTTTCTATTTTATCTTATGGTTACTGTCTGTGTCTAGTGAGTTTTGCTGTAAAGAAATGATGGGTTTTGAGCCAACCATCTGGCATGACCACATGGGAAACCAGACTTTGATTCACACCTCTGCAGGCTAGAGTCAGATGCTGAGAACACTGAGGACCTGACTGCAAGGCTTAAAAGCAGTCATTCTTCTCACTCCATCTTTGCCTGATGCTATTGGCAAACTGCAGATACAAACACAGGCAAGTAGAATGACCATTGAAATTTAAGAAGAGGGAGAAAACTTTGAGGAGAAATAGCTTATATGGCTGAGGGAGGTGTTAAAGATGGGTAGAGAGGGAAAAAACCCAACAACACAAGAGAACAGAATGGTTAGATGTTCACAGGGTTGAGCTACTGCCTTTTGGGTTGGCTTCTGGTATGTTGTGAAGAAGTAGTCCCTGGTGTTAGGTATGGTTTTCTTGTTTCTGTAAAGCTGTAGGATTGACTTTTTTTGTATGAAGATGTGAGCTGAAGGAAACTGAGTTTTACCCACAGAGCTGATTATTTGGTAATGGTTTTTCCTGTAAAATCAAAATCTTGGTGTTTCCCATGACCATGATCAAGTGTAGGCACAACCTGAGCTTCCTTCTTCCTCCTCTGATAATGTCCCCTCTCCCATGACCATCAACACAATCTGTGATTCCTGCCTTGTACTTCCCCTGCCCTCAAATTCAGAGTGTGAATGGGATAAATCACAAAATGGTATTTGAGTAAGATCTTTGTCTGGATGAGACTGCTGAATGACTTAGATAATGCTGTTTGAGTTAAAAGGATGTGGATAACTGAAAACCCAGGCCAGGAGTTTATGGGTTTTAAGCAGGGGAAATGTGAAGCAGAGTGAAACTATCACACTGGCTCCAACCAGTGAACGTGTTTCCTGCTGTGTGCAGAACAAACCAAAGCCAACAGCATTTCACTTCTGGAAGACCAGCTAAGGGGGACAATGATTATGCTGGATCTTTGTGGTCATAAAGGTCCATGTTGCTACTGTGGGGTCATCTCCGGATGAGGTGCAAATGTTGTAAATGAGGGAAGAAAAGACAATTTCATACCATAGTGCCTTATGCACAAACAGTAAAGAGATACTTGCCCTCTGAATGTTTTTGTCTGAGATGGGGAATAAAGCAAAAATAGCCTGCAAGACAGAAGCAGAAACCTGTCTCTCTTTTAACAATCTGCATTCAACCATGTTCAAAATAGCTACTTGGCAACTGTATTCTCAGAAGGAAAATGGTGTGGAGTGCAGAAAATAAGGGCATAGCTGTAACAGAGGCAGCAGAGTTGAGCCCATGTGTTGGTTTTGTTCTGTTCTGCTCCTAAGTCAAGCCATGTTGGTTTTGCCACAAGCCAATCATGCTTCAGTAATTGCTTGGAGAACTGAATGTTATAAAAATGGCAAAGTTGCAAGGTGGTGACTTAGAAACTCTCAGGAGGTAGAGACTGGTTTGTGGTATGGTTTTATTAACTGCAGATTCAGTGGTGAAGGCGACAGGGGGTGAAGAAAGGAAACGTGAGAGAAGCCACTCCAGTTGCCAGGACATTATAGTGGCATCTTCATCACCATGTGATATGATGCAGGAACAAATAAGATAAGGTTTCAGTTACAGTCCATTAAAACCCCTCATGTGCCTTGTAAATCCCCACCAGCTTCTGTAGTCCCTCCCAAAAGGGGGAATGACTCCTGGCTAGGCTGACTGGGTGATATTTCAAGCAAAAGTAGAATCATTTCAAGAATGGTTATTTCCTTTCCAATCTGTGGTCAGATAACATCCCTGTGGCAACCATTTCAATTGTCTATGTGGAAAAGTAATGTTCAGAAAGTCATTTAATGTAATGGATTGTTTAGCTTTCTTTTAATTAAATGTAGCAGCTGGAGACAAGGAGAAGGCAGCTTTGTATCACCAACCAGTTGTCTAATTGCAGGTGTACTCCACAGACCCTTCTTAGTTTACTGCACTTTCAGCCCAAACTGAAAACCTGTTACTATTGCTGAACTCCCCCCCCATCCCCCAAGAAAAAGGATTATTTTTCCACCTTTCATGAAATATTGCTGTGGGTTTGGTTTGGTTTGGTTTTGCTCTTTATCTCTCTCCCCAAAAGCCAAACTGCTGATGAGGAATCTGTGTCAGAGCAGCTCAGCCAGCTCCAGAAATCCCCTCTCAGAGCAGTGCAGAAGGCACACTGGGGAGGGCAGTGCTCAAGCTCCTCTGGAAACTGTCCTTTTCTACTGACTAAATGGAGAGCTCCAACTGTTTGTTTCCACCAAATGGTTCTGGCTTTTTGAAGATGACTGGGCACATTGATGGTTCTTTCAGCTGAGCCCCTCTCAAGCAGGAACAGAAGGCTGCTTGTAGGTGGTACCAATACCATTGTGATGTGGTCAGTCAGGCACATTGCTGGGAATAACAGTGACCTCAAAGCAAGGCTGTTTAGTGGCATTGTTTGCTCCTTAGTTTTGAAATGGAAGGCTTGGGCAGCTGGAAGAACTGGAGGTTTCAGTGTAAAAGGGTCAAAATTCCTCTGGGTTACAAGGGCAGGACAACTAGGATGTTAAAAGTGCTCTTTTCCCCTCTAGCTCCTACAGTGGGCAGCCCAGAGTGCCTCACCCAGACCTCATCATCCACATGGCAGATGTGTAAAGGCAGGTGACATAAATCCACCCTGTGCAAGCTGGATCCTCCACACTTCCCTCCCTTTACTGATTTCCTTTTCACCATCCCTGATCCCTTCTTTCCTCTCCATCCCAGAAGGGTTTTATGTGTACACATAGAGGGAATAGCTTTTGTGAATTTTCCCTCATCAAGTTTGGATGTTGGAGCTGACTGGAGGAAAGACACATTCTCCTGGCTTGCCCCTAGAACTGGCTAATTGCCCAGTGCCCAAGGCCATGGGCAAGAAGCCCAGTAGGTCAGATTAGGCCCTAGCAGAAGTGTGGCTCTGGCTGTGGAGAGCAGCTTGCACTTCCGTTCCTGGTTGGATCCTCCTGAATTCACTGCTGGCTGTGCATGAGGCTAAAGCCAGGTTTGGAAGCAACATCTGGACTTCATGGAAAGCTGGGCCAAGGCACGGAGGGTTTGCCAAACCACCCACTGTCTGGTGTGTAAATCTCCACCTACTGCAAAGTGAAGAAAGCAGTGAGGAAAAGACAACGCTGACTTGCAGATTTGTAAAAGAGGCTTTTAAGATCCCTAGTGAGGTAACTTGGAACTGCTAAATATAATCCAGGAGAAATACGGCCAGATCAATTCTTTCCTCAGTCTCACTGTGACACCTCGTATTTCTCCTCTTGAGAGGGGACAGGAATGCTGGCATCAGCACAGGGAAGACTGGAAGAAACAAGGGGTTTGGTCTATTTGTTGTCAACTTCCCCACGTGCCTCATCAAGGCCCTTTCCAAGTTCTTTTGTCTTGATCCTCAGGGAAAAATAATTGAGAGGGGGTGGGAGAAGATGTGGGAATGGAAAAGCAAGGGCTTTCTGTGTGTGCAGGGGAGGATATTTTGACAGAATGGGTGATTTTGACTAAAGAAAGGGGGGAAGAGGCAAGTAGTAAATGAGTTTGTGTTCCTGGCTGCTGAATAGCCCCAGGAGGTTCCCAGCAAGTCTGCCGCCTTTTTATTGGAGTTTTGTGCCAGAGTTATAAACCCTTTAAATGAGTCTAGATCATTAGGGAAGCTTGGCTGATCACTGATGAAAAAATATAACAATTAAAACAAAGGGCTGGAAGATGGAAGCAGGGGGAGAGGGAGCTGGGGGTGAGCAATTTTGATACTTAATAACAAATACTAATAATGATGCTGAGTTGGGGACTAATTAAAAGTTTCCAAAAAGAGAAAGGAATAGAGTGGAATTAATCTGGACTGTTTTGTCTCACAGCTTCTGTGAGGGTCTGAAAAAACCACCCTGGTTAGGAGGGTGGGACAAAATGTTGGGAGTCAAGCAAAGCTCTGGAGATAGATGAATCTAAGCTGTGGCGAAGCTGGGCTGAGCAGAGAGGTCTGGGTCCTTTCCAGGGCTGTGTGGTTTGGTGTCTGCCCCACATTCTGGGGCTACAAATGTCCCTTCTCCCACATGAAGTGAAGGGACTGAGGAAGAGGAGCAAAGGAAGGAGTCTGAAGGGTGGAGAGAGCATGGAGAAAATGGGATGGCTCTGGGGCAAAGAGATCTGAATACCAGTAGCATAGATCTGGAAACTGTTCATGCAGTGATTCCTGCACTGACAGCTGGAGCAGAAGTCAAGCAAAAAAGGATCCATGAAGGACTGACAAGGGCAAGCAACTCAGGGAGCTGCTGCCACGTAGTTTTCCAGAGGCTGGAAGAGAGTCCAGATGAAGAATTGCTATACAGTTGCCTTCTTCCTATGCTGCTCTTAGCTGCTGCCTGTTGTCAGAGCAGGACAAGAAGTTAGATATTTCCATTGCTGTTTTCATTACAACTCATCCTTCTATCAGTGCTGTCTTCAGGAAAAAATGCCTGGCTGTGGGTGAAGGCCAATTCAGACATGATGCTCCTTCCAGCACCCACCTCCTCCTACTTTCTCATCTGTGCAGGGAACTCTAAGTTTTAATTATGGTTGCTTTTTGCTGTTCTTAATCTTAATTAAGTCTCACTTGCTGACTACTTCAAGGGAGATTACGTCTGGAAAATGCTTTCCTGACTTGAGTTCTGAATTGTGGAAGGAGAGATATGAAAGCCATTCTGTGAAAAAGCCTGTGCCAGGCAGCTCCATCCTTCAGGCAGCAGAAGTGCAATACAACAGGGATGGGATGTGCAGTGGGATTGGGGAAAAGCTCAGCTAAAACAGGACCATCCACTTGGAATGAGCACAGAGCAAACAAGGCAAGGGGCTGGGTAGCTGGTAGGTAGAGCAGATTTCCCAGACAGTTCCTCTGTATTATCCTACCTGAGATCTGACCTTTTCCCCCCCTTTCTTCTGGAATGCAGCACCAGCTAAATTCAGACTCCCAATGCAAACACCAGCAGAGGCCCCTGAGTCCTTAGCTATGCTCTGTGAAAAGCCAGCAGGAGGCACAACAAGGAGACAAGGTGCTCGTAGTGAGCCTGGATGTGGTTTGCCTTGAGAACTCAATCTTGGCTCCTGACAGAGCCCTGAAGCAACCAGCAGCCAGCTTTACTATTCTGCACCAGGGCTCTCTCTGTCTGTAAATACTTCTATTTCAGCAGCCTCTTCCCAACGTGACAGATTTGCTATGAGGAACCTGGCAGCAAAGATTTTTTTCTCCCCTCTCTCTCTCTCTCTGACAAATGGATAAAACGTATTAGGTTTTCATGTCCTAATTTATGACATAATAAACTCCTCTCTGCCCTGGCCTTTTTGCAGGCCTTGAAAGTGAAGTGTTCCACTTGCCCACTTGGGTGAAACCCCACCAAACTGCTGGTGACAGGAGGGGTTGGAGAGAGGGATTGAATTGGAAGGAGGAAAGAGGATGTAGGGGAAGTGAGGCTGAAAGGGGAAAGGGGAGATAGAGAATATTTCTATCATTGACTGCCAAGAACTTAAAAAAATCCCATCAGTCTAGTTAATTATATGGGCACTGCTGGGCTGGTTTCTTTTGCTTTCTTCACTCTGAATCAACGACTGTCCCACATGTACATATTTTTTGTTGAAGTCAACAGATTTGGTTCTGGTATTTCAATATAAAGCCTGGGGAGGGAGTGTTATGCTTTCGTAGATGATGTCTCTGCATCCATGATGTGCAGGTAGCTTTACACCACAGAAGGCTGCTGTATTGATGGACATCCAATGCCTTCATAAGGCTGAGAAGCCACATTTAAAATGGAGACAAAATGAAGCCTTCCCAGGAAATAAATAAATAAATAAATAAATAAATAAATATATATATATAAAATCAGCAAACCAAATTGGGAGAAAAAAAAATAATAAATAAATTATTAAAGTAGGCCGACAATTAAAGTGAAGAGCAATGGTCTGCAAGGACCCAGGCCTCAAACTGATCCATTTCCAGACCTGTTCAAATTTAAGGATTAGAATAACCCAAATCCCCAGAACAGCCGTTTTGAGCCTACAAGCTAAAGCTCAGACCTTTCTGAGTTCTTGAAACATATTCTTGATCTTTGCTTATGTCACTTGCCCATTCTTTTAAATACTTGTGGATCCTCAGCACCGAGTGGTGACTTCAAAGCTGGGTGCATCCTTCCACCTACTGGCTTTTCTCCTCCAACCACTGGGTGGATAAACCAGTCTATACAAGGCAGAATATTTCTTATAACAAGCTACACTGTTTGGCCTCACATATAACAGCCTGTTGTAGGAATTTCTTGGGTAGAACAAGGGTGTAAATAACATATAAATAAAAAACTGAAGGGCAATCAATGAGGTAGGATTTTTCCAGGAGTGAAACAGCCTCTCAGAGCAAGCCAAGCTGGTGTGTTATGCAGAACCCCAGCACATGCTGTCAAACCAAGATGACTTGTTGCTTATGGAGGTTCTTGTGATCATCAAACCAGCTAGAAGTTTGGCTTGGGTAATTAAAATGTTAATTGGAAAATCACCATTCATCAGAGGAAATAGCAATGAGTCTCTTTTCTTTTTTTTTTCCTTTTTCTTTTTTTTTCCTCTAGCATTTTCTCTCTAGTGGTGGCAGATGTTGGGGTTGTGAATTCATTGTCTGCTAGAGACACAGCAAAATTCCCTTTCCAAACTAGTTTTCTGCATTTTTGTTGATTGTCTGCTTAAATTAACCTTTTCTAATGAGCTGAAGCTATACAAGGTGTGCCTGTGATTCACGGGCTGTGAAATTAGTAGGGACATAATACATCCTGGTGGGTGACAGGGATCAGAGAGCTCTGAGAGTGCCCAGCTAGAGGAGAAGATGGCATGTGTCTTTAACCATGGTTCCTAATGGTGTGGAGGATTATCTTGTCTGGCCCTGTGCCTACACACTTAGAGGCTTTGCCCAGGCCCATTAAAGACAACAGGCTGGAGTTCACCCTCTCTGTGAGAAGGAATTTACACCAGTGTAAAACGAGGATAATGAAGTGTTGCCACATCACCTCATTTATATCCAACCTTTGCTGCAGTGAAACTGGCTCAGATTTGGCTGGTGCATAAACCAGTGTGTGTGTTCTTAACACCAGTGTTAATCCACTGCAGGGCTCCTCCATGCTGAGGATGATGCTTACTTGCTACCAAGCCACCTTGCAAATGAAAGCAAAATATTTTTGGGCTGAAGGATTCAAGGGTCCTCCAATGACAGTCCCTTTGATGCCACCCTCCCTCGGAGCTGTTGGGAGCCCCAGTTTGCATTTCTCTGCCAGGAAGGGGGTTTGCAGGCAGGTTTCTCTGCCCTCCTGCTGACCTGGGCTGTGTGCCCATCGCTGTCCTCTGCTGGAAAGACAGGACTCAGAGTGTCACTGGTGCCATGAAGCTTTTCAGGATTCTGGAAGCAATCTGGATAAAAGATTAGACTGAAATTTCTCAAGTGGCTAAAAAACAAAGAGCAGGTGGCTGAAATCCACAGGGAGAAGTGAATGACTTCTAACGGAAGGGTTTAAGCTTCGGTTTTGGTGACATCATCTTCTCCACCCCCTAGTCCTCCACATCTCTGAGGCTGGCCCTCCCAACTGTTAGATCTAAATGTCAGACTTTAATTCTCTGGCTTGATAAGAAGGTGATGTTTGAGTTCTCCCTCAGTCAGGCACAGATTGATGTGCAAATAAACCAACCAAGCCTCCTCTTGCAGGGTCCCACTGAGACTTCCCCAAGCACAGAATGTCACAGGCCAGGGGGGAGCAGTGTCCCCAGCAATGTGCCTCCTTCCTGGGCTTGGAAATGAGAAAAGGAAGATCAGATAATTGCATGGCTGCCAGCTTCCAATATTTTAGGGCTAATTTATGGTAATAGGTATTGGAAACACGCTCAGCCCTCAAGACATCAGTGCACACCTCTGCTCTCATAATAAAACATAAGAATAATAACAACCTTTGTTTTCATGCTGAGCAGATAATCTGGATATTGTTTGTCAGATTCAATTTGAAAGCCATAACAGAAAGACAAATAACAACCTTCCTTCCAGCTACCCCTGACAACTTTGTTCCTATGTTTGGGTGATTGTGATAATGGATTTGTGCCTGTAGGACCACTGGGAGTTGAGAACCCCTGGGTTTGTGTGTGTGTCAAACATGTTGCAGTTGGAATGATGCAAGTTTTAAAGAAAATGAGGTGTGTTCAAGTTCTTTCTATCAATATCCTTTGCTGTAACAGAAGATATTATCACTGTTTGTGACTCCTGTCACATGTTAGGCTTTGAATCAGATGTATTTGTAGCCCTGTACTTATAAAAAAGTAGGGCAGCACTATTCCTTTGTGGGGTTTTGTGTATTTTTTAATATACTTATTACAAGGGAAAAAAAATAATCCATTTATTTGTGTTTGAGTTCAGATGGGTGCTAGATCAAAAGGCTAAAGTTATATCCTGAAATCAGGGAAGGTTCATATCATTCCTATCTGTGTCTGTATGGATTAACTTTAATAAAACAAAACATGCAAACAGGTGAACAAACACACACACAAAACCTGAAACCAGATCCCTGAGCCCACTGCTGGATGTGGAATGAGTGCAGGTCTAGGTACAAACTTCAAATCCACTTTCTCATCCCCCTTAGTTGCTATTTTTGTTGGACATGTATCTAACACATGCCAATTATTTGCTTTTTATAAACACAGTCCCTGCCCAAAGGTACACAAGACAGATGACACAGAGCAAAGGATGGCTCAGCATTACAATTTCCCTGGCAGTTCAGGAGGATCCTGCTCTTTTCCAGCCAACTGTTCCTTTTTTCCTACGTTGCAAGCTGCTCTCCCAGCAGATACATCTCTGCAACCCAGTGTAGGGGCTCAAGTGGATCAAGTTGAAAAGATTTATTCTTAAATGCTGTCCAGTGTCAGTACAGCCCTCAGGTGGTTTCCTCCATATATCTGAAGCAATAAATTGAGTTGCAATGTGGGAAACTGGGCTAAATTGGTTTTGCCCCTGAGAAATTATGATGTGGCAGTGTGTGCTGGAGCTGGTGCTGTGCCTATCTGTGCTCAGCAGCCTGGAAACATCAGGGAGGTTCTGTGAGAAGAGGGTTTTCAGCTCTTGAAAAGATGAATGGGATAATGGGGGGTGGGAAGTGGGGAGAGGAAGAAAAAAAAACAGTTCTGGGAGGGTGGGAGGTAGTAAGGAAACATTGAGGTAAGAGTTTGAGAAGGAAAGAGGTGGGTTTGGGAGGAACCAAAGTGGGAAGAACTTTGGGGTGCTCAGTACAGACAGGTAAGGATGGAAATGAGTTTAGGGCCTGAATGTTTTCTGGAGGTGGTCTGTTCCAGCCTTCTGCTGGGTCTTGGGGCCAACTTGCATCTTTGTCTAGAGCTGGAGCTGAAAAAGGAGAGGGGAGATCCCTCAGAGCAAACTCATAGCACCAAGGGGCAGTTGAGGGTTGTGTGGTGGAAGGCAAGTGATGGTGGGAGAAGAATGTCTTTTGGCAAGCTGAAGGGAGGAAAGAGTTCATGGTCCTTCTTATACCACTTGAAAGTAGGAAGGAGGAGGAAGAAAGGAGGAAGAGGACAACAGGGGAGCAACTGTGCTGACTGCAGTTGTCCATGCCCCAGGAGTAGTCTCTTCTTCTCACCCTGTAGTTCCTAAACTGAGGACCATGATTAGAGAAATCATCTGGGAGCAGGTTTCTTTTACCTATGTGAGCTGAGAACTGAAGGGAAGTGTGAGAAAGAAGAGCAGCCCAAGCAGGTGAAATGAGCTGTCAAGCAACTCCTGCCATGTGTGGAGAAGTCCCCTCTTGCCTTCACATTGCAGTGCTCGTGTCACTGCTTCCTCCTGCTCTGCAAATTGCCAGCAATCCCCTTTGCTGCCAGTCCAGACACAGCTTGTCTGGGACCTGACTCCTTCTATCTCCTGTTCCTCTGCAAGAAGCTGTTTCTTCTTCCATGCTCTTCTCACCAGATGAGGATGCTGCTTTTCCTCCACACAGTATCACTCAGCACCACTACCCACCTTTCAGGAATCTCCAGTAAAATTAAGTGTGTAGTTATTTTGGCAGTTGCAAAAGACCTCATATAACCCATGTCCATGAAGCACCCAGACAGTGGCACTCTGAGCCTCACTCCCTATGTTTCCTGGTTGTTTTTTTTCCATCTTACTCAGCGCTGATCATTGCTTGTCATAAGCAGGTTTGAGACAGGTTGCCACCAGTGCAGTCAATTAATTCCATTTGCTGCTGTGACTTTTGGGACCTGGCCTACAAGGAATGGGGTTTGCCAAGTTGTACATCATCCTCTCTGTTCTGCATTTCTAATACAAAGGAGAATGTGGTGTAGAAAGGATGCAGGTTGATTTCTTCAGCATCATGAATAACTCAAAGGAAATCCTCATTTATTTTACAGCTGTGATGTAATTTTATTTTTTGTTTCCCTATGGTTTTCTTTTTAAATAATACAGGAGTTAATGCAGTTGCTTGTCCTTTTTTTCTGAGGAGGAGGAAAGGTGTTAAGTTGCATTCAAAACTTTCACCCATGTCAGAAATCTTGAAGGAGGAGACAGAGGACTGATACTACTGCTAAATAATAATTTTCCTCAGCTGGTGTAAACTGGCTCAGTTCTGACAATGTCAGAGCAATTGGCATGAGATATGAATCAGGTGGCATTCAGCCTGAGAATAACATCAGGGAAAATGCTCTGGTAGGAGGTGAACAGAAAAGGAAGGAAGAAATCAGAGGAAGGTGCAAAACAGAGTCACTTTACCTGTAACATCAGTGTTCACGTCCTGCAGAATTGCGACTAGAAACAGCTGCACAAAACAGGTGGTCTTGTCCCAGGGAAAATCTCTAGAGGCAAACTTGAAAGTCTGAAGTTTTTGCAAGGCTACATTCTGATTAGGGCAATAGAAACACTTCTTGTGTCATGTTCTTTCTGGTTTTGTTAACATTTAGCTTAGCTTTACTTAGTGGAAATGCTGTAGGAAAACACATTTCAATCCACGGGAAAAATAAATGAATAGAAGAAACCTCCAACATTCCTGCAACTTCTCTTTAAAAAAAGAAGGGAAATTTTAAAAAAATAAAATAAAAAAGAGGTTATATTAACTGACCCTTTCCTGCAAACAGTTCTGATTTCAAAGAAATAGACTTTTCCAAAGAATAATGGGCTTATTGAAAAATACCCAGGCTGTCCCTGAGCCACATTGCCAGTGCAGCTCTGTTACAGTTTTTCTGAAGAGCTTGGATGTCTGTTGAGACAAATTCCCTCTCTGGGCTCAGTCTGACACCAACCTTGAGAGTCAATGCACACATTGTGTGGATCCCCTCTCACAAAGATCTGCCTCTGTTCTTGCCTTGTTCTTTCATTCTCCCAGTGCAATGTAAAGGTCACTCTTCATGAAAGTAAATATTTGCTCTTTGTGTTCAGGGGGGAAGAAAAAGTATAACCCTTGCATATTACAGAGGGTATAAGAGGCATTAATGGACTCTCTCTGTAAAGTTGCTTGAGCTTGAATTCCTCTTTTTTTACTGTCAAAGCATGGTCAGAACTGTTCACACCTCCCTGCAGGTGGGGATGGCACTGAGGGTTTTTTTTTCTGGCAATGTTCCTGTTGCTCTTACATTGTCCCTGTGCTTGAGGCTGAGTTTCTGCTGTAAAGCTACAGTATCTACTAATGTACTTTCTGCTTGCACTGAAGAGTTTATAGAAGGTGCTTTCCTTGGTCTCTCACTGAATTCCCTCATGAGCCCACTGAGTTCAGGTTGTGTTAGATGGCTTTTATAAATTGGGTAACAACTGATCAATAGACACTTGTCCTGAAGATTAATGACCCTGTATCAGATACAGGGGCTCTTTGGAGAGGAAGGTAAAAAGCTGAATTTGGGGCATAAAATGAAGTAACACAAATAGGAGTGGTTGTTTTGGTTGGGCACTTTATGGTGTTGCTGGTTACTGTTGAGTCCTGCTTTATGGACAGGCTGTTTAGATGGAGAAAATGGAAAGCCACATGACTGGAGCCTGGAACCTGGGTCTAGCTCACCTTTATGAGTACACTTGGGTTGGGTAGCTCTGCACAAATGGAGCTGAGAGCTGTAGTACCAAGCATCTTTGGCAGTGGGGGATAAATATTTTTGGAATCCCAAGCACAGATCTCTACCACTTAAACCACCCTTTTAGTCAGCAGTTTCAGCAGG
>NW_009952363.1:900802-910924 GCF_000747805.2 Chaetura pelagica | reverse complement strand
ATTTCTACATGGATCACCCATTTCAGAGGAATATTTTCAAGAACTTGCTTGTCAATGCAGGAAATTGCAAATACAGTAGACTAAATTTTCACCCAGTCTGATCAGTCTTGAGTTGAAATAATAACATTTCATCTTCTTTAATGAACTGTCAGCCATCTCCTGAGGAAGACACTTTAATGAGTGGAGAATCATGTCCAATGCTTATTTATCTAAGTCAGAAGCATAGATCTGATAACGATCTCTTTTCATCTATCTGTCTGATTCGTGTATTTGTCAGGCCACTTCCTGATCCATACAAAGGTAATTTGCATAAGAAAGGGGGAACAGGCTGAACGGTCACTGAGTTTCACTATTCAAAGCTGAGGGAACTTCAGCTTCTTACTGAAGTTGACTGAATGTTAACTCAAGAGTGTGCTTAAAGAAAGAAGAAAGTGGAGAAGCTGAAAGATAAAAGGGAGGAGAGACTAGGACCCATTCTCCAACTCAAATTAGTTGGGAAACACTCATCTAGACTGCACAGTGCAAGTGTTTCAGCCTGGAGTAACTATAAAAATTACTTCATCAATTACCTAGATCCCCATGCTGGCTCACAAAGAAGAAGGGAAAAATCTACTATAAAAGATAAGGTTTATAACTGGAATACCTGAAATCCAGTGGCAGAATCACATAATGTAGAGACAACACTACAGGGGAGAGTGGGGGGAGTGGGACTGAAAGGCTTAGGGGAGACTTCATTACCAGTACTTAAAGGGTCACTGCCGAGAAGATGGAGATTCCCTGTTTACAAGGAGTCACACTGAAAAGACAAGGGGTAATGGGTACAAGTTGATACTGGGGAGATTCAGATTGGATTCAAGAGGTAATTTTTTTACCATGAGGGCAATCAAACCTTGGAATAGTCTCCCAAGGGAAGTAGTAGATTCCCCCACATTGGACAGTTTTAAGTCTCAGTTCAACAGGGTGCAGAGCCACCTCATATCAACTGTAGTAGTACCTAGAAAGGTTGGACCAGATGATCCTTGAGGTCCCTTCCAACCTGGCATTCTGTGGTTCTATGATACAAGCTTCAGTGTGATGGATAACACAGAAAGATTCAAGCTGCCTAGCGTCAGATACTAATAAAAAGTCTAATTAAAACAATTAGTCTCCCCTGGAACCATGCATAGGCAGTAGTAAGTCAATGTGTTTCCCCATTGCCTATGAAGGGAGCCAGAACTGACAAGCTTTTAACTAAGGGACCAAAATTAATGCATAGATTTTGGTGGAGGAGTATCTACTGCCTCAGGTAGGAGCTGAGACCAGATGAAGGGTGGGAGTGATCTTCAGCAAACCTTGGCTATGGTCTGGAGAGCAGAAAGGGTTGCTCCATAAGCACTGTTTACATGGAGTCTAAGCTGTTAATACGGAAGGAAGAGGCTCAAGAGATGTTTCTGGGTGAAGCCTGTCCTAAAACCTCTATGAAAATGTTAGAATAACTTTTAAAAATGCAATTTTCCAACAGCTTCTGTCATGTGTGACACTACTTGTAACTCGTAATTCTTGTAACTCTTTTTTATTCCACTATTATGTGGAATAAAGGTAAAGTACTCACTAGCCTGGAAGCTGATACTTGCTCAAGCAGTGTTCTTTGAGTCCTAGGAAAAGAAATTTGCAGGGACCTTGAGGAGCTGCCTAGTTTGTCTGTGGCCAGAGGCAGGACTCACTTTGCGTGTCATTCTCAAGGCAGTGGCATTTTCTCTCTGCTCTGTGGGTTAACCAATCCACTGCTCAGCCTTGACTGTCTTCTAGACTCTGATACTACCATTAAACCCTCATCCATCCATCCATCCATCCATCCATCCATCCATCCATCCATCCATCCATTCATCCATGACTGTTCATGGATGTTTACCAGACCTGACTGGACAAAACAGCAGGTCTGAATTCAGTAGCCTGCTCTGGACTCAATATCTACTTTTCTTCCAGCAGGAGGATGGACTGAATGAGTTCCTAAGGTCCCTTTTGACCTGGATGATTCAGTGACTTACAATATTTGTAAAGTAGTACCCAAAACTCACACGCAGTATTGAAGCCAAAACACTGGCATGAACTGAGTGGACAAGTCATGATATTTGTAATGGAAGTGAGCTATGCCAGTTTGATGTCTGTCTGCCTTTTCTTGCTTTCTTCCAAAGGCATGAAATTATTGTCTCAAAATTCTCCTCCTTTATAAACTTAAAATCTCTTTACTAATTACTTCTTCTCTTGTAAAAAAAAATTTTCTTCTCTCTTTTTATTTTTTCCCTCTTCCCTTTTTGGTTAATGTGTTTTAAGAACTTTATGGACAATTTTCTCCATTCTTTACTTCCCAGATGTTTATATAGTTGAGAGAGATTCAAAATGGGCAAACGGGGGATCGTAACTAGTAATAAGTACATTTGCTGCCTCAAAAGCATTAATTTCCAAAAGTTGAGAAAAATTACAAGCAAAATTGATTAGAAGAGAAGCTGCAAGCAGAGAAAAGGCTGATTGCACATTGGGGATTCTGTAACAGGAGTTTATTAGATAGCCAAAGCCCAAACTACCACAGTTTGATATGAAATAAGAAGACAAATTTGGCTGGAATCCAAGCCTTGATCTGTTACAAAGGAGGAGAGCAAATCTATGTGCATATATAAGGATTACATATGAAAATTCCAGATGGGAAATGGAAAAGTTGTATCAAGATCCTTTGAAGAATTAGCTGAACTTCCTTTTGGTCTTTGGCTTTAGATTTTACTCAACCTTACAGCATGGGATGGAATTGTGAATATTGCATAATAATATTCTTTTTAAAACAGGCTAGAAGGTTGTTGATGTGTAATAGGACTCAGACTTAGACAAAATAAACTGATGCCAATTGATAAAGAATCAAAGGTTAGAAAGAAAATCAAGTTTTGTCGATGTGATTTTGTAGAAAAAAAATAAATAAATCTCTTCAAACAGAATTAGTTTTATTCCTTAAGACTGCAGGTTTGCTTGGTAAAGGTCTGGATGAACAGAATGGATTGACTTCTGTTTAAGTCATTTCCCAGCCTCCCTGCCACTTTATGGTGCTAATTTAATTATAGATTAAGAACCTTTACACCTTTGATACTGGGTAGCTGCTCATCTTGAAGGTATTGATTAACCTGGAAGAGGAAACAAATTTAAAAACTCCAAGAATATTTCTAAGGGTTTACACAGAGATCAGAACCAGAACAGTTCTTTTTCCAGTATTTTCATCTGTGGTCTGTGGAGCATTACAGAATCACCAACTGGGGAAGGAAAAGTGACTTGGAGCCAACTGGAGATCTTTATAGGGACCTGCATGAGGAAGGAAGCACTAGGTACTTTAAAACTCTTCAATTTGGAAGAGGAGTAAAGAGAGTCAATGCTGGAAGCTGAAGGGAAGAAATTCAGTTTAAGAACTAGATTTCCTCTTTTTGGTTACTTATTCATTGGTTTGCTTGTTTAAATAATGAGGGAGAATGGAGCAAACTGAGGCAGGAAGATGCAAGGTCTTGATCACATCGTAGTGGTGGGAAGTTTGCAAAGACCAAACTTGAATCCCCATAACTTCCTCTATAATTCAGGGAAGGGAAAAAGACTATTCCAGCTCACATAAGCCAAAGTCCTGCTTTTTTTAATCACGTGGAGAGATTTTTTTGACCTCTCCATTTAGTATAAGGGGAGCTTAAGTCAAATAAGTGTTAGCTGGGGGCTCTGATCCGGGCCCCTTCTCCTCAGCCTGGCAGGGTGGTGGTGCAGTGGCATGAGAAGGCAGTTCTCTCCTCTTGGGGTTTTCTGTTAGTGAAGAAAATCAGAGGGAATGGGCTTGTCAATAGAGTTACTCACAGGACACCTGCTGGAAATGACAGAGAGAAACAGGGGGAGAGAGAAGAAGCAAGAGGAAGAGAGAGAAAGCATACAGCTGCTAAAAATCCCAAAGGCCCCAAATAAATCTGATTTCCCTTGAGAACAGTCTGAAACTTGAACTGTACATTCCCTGCTGCTTGGGAGGGTCACTTCTTCCTTTGCACCTGGGCCCAAGACAGCCCTGTTTGGGTACAGATTAAATTAAAAAAGAAACAGAGAGAAGGAAGCTTCTGCTCCCACTTGGACCTGAAATATTTGCATCCAGCACATTGCAGGGTTGAAAAAATTGTGTCCATCTCATGTCTGCTGCCTCTTTGGGGCAAATGCTAATGACCAACTGATGGGAATGTGCCTGTCTCCTCTTCTCTGGCTGCACTCACTTCTTCCTCACTGAATGGCATTAATCATGTCAGCTCCCCTTTCTACAAGAGTGGCTGGTTTAATGGGAAACTTCAGCCAGCATCAATATCCCGAGGGGAGGAGGAAATGAAGAGCAGAGGAAAGCATGCAGCAGGGAGGTAGCTAATGGTGAAAGTAGTCACTGTCTATTCCAGAGCTGGGGGTTGATAGGGAAAAGTCAGCAAGTAGAGACTGGATTTGCTTTGGAAGTCCAGAGGCAGTAGGGACGTCAGTTGGATCTACAGCGTTGGAGCTGGGAGAGGTTTCTGGGAAGCAGAGGAGATGGAGGATGGTGTGGCATGGCCAAGATCCAGAGGCACCTGCCAGGGAAGATGGAGGGAAAGCTGGGACACAAATGAAATATTTGAGCCTGAAGTGTGAGCTGGAAAGAGACTGAGAAAGACAGAACCAGTGAAAGCTGCTGTGGGGTGCAGAGCTCCTGCAAGGGGGCCGGGTTGGGCTGTGCAGGACAGGGAACCAGCTTGAACAGATCTGAAGGAACAGCTTCTGTCAGAGGCAGCTTCTGGTGGTCATTGTGACATTTCTTCCATGTGTTTTCTAGAGCTCCCCAAGCTTTTCTGTGCTTTCAGGCCAAGAGTGATTCCTGCCTTGGGCCACAGGGCTGCACCATCCCCTGATCCCATCTTTCCTCTGAGGTGTGTTGGGGTGCCAGCCAACTGGGGGTCTCCATGGCTTGGATTTACCTGCCAGCAAGCAGATGGAGGTGAGATGTGCTGGTATGTCCTGTTCCCATGGCTGTGCAGGTTGCTCTGGGAGTGCCATGGCAGGGGATTTAGCCTAGGCTTCACCATGGAGTTGGCTTGCTTCTTCTCATGCTTTCTTCCCCTTCCTCCTCCTCTCTCTCCCTCCTGTCTGTTTTCCTGCCTGTTCCTGCACTCCTGTGACAGATTGTTATTACAAACATTGCTGCATATTAGCTGAAATTAGGTTAAACACTGTCTTGTAAATCACTATGTGACTGATGGGTTTCTCAATGTGCCTGAGCAGATGAGCTCCATCCTTTCCCCCTGGCACCCACAGTGCCATCATACTCTACCTTGTATTTGAGCTTTTTCATCTCTTTTTTTTCCCCCCTCACTTCTCAGCTAAGATCAACAACACATTTAATGCCCAGGATATAGAATTATAGAATCAGAGAATGGTTAAAGTTGGAAGGGATCTTAAAGACCTCCAGGTTCCAAGCACCCTGCTATGAGCAGGGACACCTCCCACCAGACCAGGCAGCACAAGCCTCATCCAACATGACCATGAACACCTCCAGGGAGATGGTATCCACAACATCCCTGGACAACATATTCCAGCACCTTACTACCCTCATGGTGAAGAATTTATTCCTGTTGTCTGACCTAATGTCCCCTATTTCAGTTTAAAACCATTACCCCTTGTCTTATCACTACAGTCTCTGGTGAAACGTTTCTCCCCATCTTCCATGTAGGATCCAGAGAATGAGCTCCCTGGAGTCTTCTCCCTGGGGTGTTTGCTCTGCAAACAGCAGCCCATAATGATAGGTGATGCTATTAAGAAGGTGATCATTTTATCCCATGAAAACACTCTCTTTTTGAGAAATCCATCCCCAAAACCCTGGCAGTCTGTCACAGAGCAGGAGGAAATGAGGGTGACAAAACTTAGGTAGCAGAAGCAGTGTGGGAAAACCTTCCATGTATGTGATGAACTGAACCTGTGGAATTTATTGTCACAGGACATTACTGAAATGAATCATTTAGGAAGAATGAAAGAATTTGCAACCTCATTGAGAGCTGTGTCCAGACAAAACATGATATAGGTTGAAATTTATCATGACTAAATCTCTACAACATAATCTCATTATCAGACAGGGTTAGGCAAAAATGACCTCCCATGGGAAGAAATGTACAATTAAAAGTGTTAGATCTGAGCTGATGAGCAGGTATGTTAAACCTTCTTCTCAATCACCCAGCAGTGAATTTTTTATCAGAACTGCAGTAGAAGATCAGACAATCTTTATGCTTCACTTCTTGCCATTATCCTGTGATCTTTTGAGACAAAATATTTTATTCCCTTTCACATGGGCATTTTTGCAAACAATATCTCAGAGGTCTCAGAAATCTGATTTCACACTTGCTTGTGAAAATATCACCTCAAAGAGGCTCTCTGTCTAGCAGTTTCTAGGCAGCTGATCAACTTGGTGTATCACTGCTTGGTTGAAACTTGGATTCCAAGAAATTGATTTCCCCAGTATAAATTTCATGGGCACCATTTGTTGCACTTTAGCATACACAGAGCTCCACTGGAGGTGGAAAAAAAAAAAAAAGCCTTCATATAGATTTGTCACTTCTTTGTTGTTTTGTTTTGTTCTAAAGCTCTTACCCAAAGTATTTCCAAAGCAAAGTCTCTCAAACCCACCTGAAAGGTGATGATGTTCCATGCATGGTTCAAGGATGGGTGACATACTGCTCCCTTCTACCATCCCAGTGGAACCAGGTTGCTTGGCACCAAGGCCACAGCTTTGGGAGTTACAGAGTGGATGTGGCTTCTTTCAGGTTTAAATCTCCCAGCAGAACTGACTCCAGTTATCAGCAGAACAGGGCCAGAAGTGACAGGGAGCTGCCCCAGCAAGGAAATGTCTGTGGCCCTGTCCAGTAGCCCACCAGAGCAGGCCAGGCTGGATGCTGCTGTTGAGGGGCTGTTTGGGCACCAGAGAATGCAACAGCCACAGAAAGGAAGAGGCTGAGTACTTGCATCCATCCAGTGCTCTTCAACCCCACCTTGTCCTGCTCATCTTCTGAGGAGCAAAACTCCTCTGTCTGGTCTTTTCTAGTTCTGATTCGGGGTGTGCTTGTTGAGTCTTGAAACACTTTTTGGCACTGGCTTTACTCCTAATATGTTCTGCAAGAGCCGTATCAGTGCTGGTAGGATTTTTAACTTGATTATCAGAGCTGTATGTAGATACAATTCATGTCTACAAAACAGTGCTAATAAATGGTGTTAACAATAGCTCTGAGTGATGAGAAACAATACAAAATGTTGTTGTTAACTCTAAGAAACAGCAAGGGAAAGACCAAATCCCAGATCATGCGTAGCTTCTGGAAATGCCACACAACAGACCTGGGAAGCAGCATTCTCAAAGCATTTTTTATTGGAAGTCACTGGCATTCTCCTTATTGCAGGAAGGGAAACTGAGGCACAGAGAGCTAAGAGCATCATGCCCAGGCTGGCTCAGCCTTCCACCAGCAGAGCCAACCACCCAAGTGCTGCATCCTGTCCACCCAGTCCCTGACCAGGCTGCCTCTGGACAGCCATAACCTGTGACCTGTTCTTTCTACTTGTCTGGGCACCAGGATAAACCAGCTCTTGTAAATATTTCACCTGATGAGCCTGAAGTAGAGAGGAACATGCCACAGATGAGTGTGGGGTTTGATTGGATACACAGTCACTTGTTCTCTGAAAGCTGGGGTACATGTGGTCCATCATACAGAGCATCTGAATGAACAGTCCTCAACACCTCCTTTCACTCCTTTTTTGTTGCTTGGCACACAGAGAGCTTCCCCCACATCTGCTGTGTGAAACTTAGCCCTTCAGGTCTGCAGCTGTCACATTTTAGGATTTTAGGGTGGTTTTTTTTTAGTTAAAGTTCCCCAGTAATTTAGCTGATTGATGTCAGCTAAGGAGACTTCACTTCAGCAAGGAGTTACACAGTAATGTTGCAGGAACCCAGCTCTTCTGGGCTTCCAAATGGAGGCAACCTTGTTTTCAACAGGCTGCCCTTCACCCTGATAAAAAGTTTCCACCTCCTTTTACAAGGGTTTACTTCTTTCCACTGCTCCCTGGTACCTGATTGCTCCAGATCAGAAGAGGTTCAGAGGAGCCACTCAGATGAAAAGTGGGGACACTGATGTAGATAAGATGTCTTCAGACTGTGGGGGTGGCCTGGCTGGCAGCAGCACTGCTGTTGTGCTAGACCTTCATAAGATCTGTTGCCATGCAAAGGACATGATTAAGGGATGATGTTGGAGATGCTGGAGAACAGATGGAGATGTTGGAGAACCAGGTGGAGAAAAGGTTGTGTTTAGGGCTGGGAAGAGGGGATGGACACATCTCTCTGCAGCACTATCTTGCTGGACCCTGTCCCATTCACCTCCTCTTTGCAACTTTTATTCTTAAGAGCCTTATTTTAAAATTTAGAGCTCTATCACTCTTGGTAATATTTTTAATGACCGAGGGGAATTACTTTCACAGTAGTGACAATTTTTATGTTTCAGACCACCTCCAAGGTCAATTTGCTTTCAGTGTTTTCCAAACAAATCACTTTGTTCCCAAACTTGCTTCACTGAAGTCATTTTGTCAACAGTTTCAAACATTTGGTGTCTCTTCAAGAATCAAATCTTCTTTGAAAAAAAAAAACCAAATACATTGCAAAAACTCTCTTAGAAATAGAAATTCTGACTCTTACCCAAATCTAAGCTACCTGTGCATGAAAAAAAGAAGTGAAAATGAGTGGAAGGGTTAAAAATCAAATAAAAAACCGAAACCAAAACCAGTCAAACAAAAGAAATCTTCATGAAGGTCAATGAAATATGTTTACAAGGTGAGATGGAGGAGGAATGGAAACCTTGGAAGAAATGTTTTCAATATTTGAAGGGGAATAGCAAGAAACACCAGAGTAGCAGCATGTTGTCTGTGCAAGTGTTACCTTTGCTGAACACAAGCCAAAGACGAAGGGGGCAAAAAAGGAACATGGAAATACACTTTGAATTAAAAGTGGGAGCCTGCAAATATTGAAGGTTATAAAAAATGTGGGCAGTCTACATAAAATATGGTAAAGGAATGTGGAAAATCAACGTGAGGGACTGATCCTGGCTGTGTGAAGTTAATATTGATGCCAGGAGCAGCAGAGCAGGTGGAAATGCAACCCACAGGTCCTAGAGGGAAAGGGCACACAGTTCATGCCTCCAAGTCCTCTCCTTGAAGAAAGGCAACAGCTTCCCCAGGATTAAACTGCAAGGGAAAAAGTCTGTGTCAAAGAACAGGTGGCAATTGGTGTGGGAGAAGGGCTAAATACAGAGCCTCAGACACTCAGAAAATGGGCAGAGAAATGCCAAAGAGAAAGAAAGGAGGCAGGACTAGCTCCTGGCGTTACTCAAACATCAACTTTAACTCTTTTGTTATCCTGAAGCTGCTTATTTGTCTCCAACCTCAGGTCCCAGCTGGAGCCAATTGAGGTGAGAGGAGAGGACTGGTTGGGGGGAGCTTATAAACAAACTGCCCCTCCCTTTCTAGGGGGCTTTGGGAGTGATGGTGGGTTAGAGCAGCAGCTCTAGGGATGAGTGAAGATCCTGTTTCTTCCTGCTGGTCCAGTACAATTTCACAAGGAGGACTGAGACTCTTGGGGCTTTCCAGGCTGAAGACACAACTGGTGAGTAACTTACAAAATGTGGACTGATTTGTAGGGTGTGGAAGTTGTTGCCCAAAGTGTCAGAGGTTGCTTTAGCATGGAGCATAGTAAAGTAGAGAGGTGGGATATGGTAACTTTTTGTACTCTTTTTTTTTATCCTGAGGCTCCCTGCTAAGTGATGACTTTGTATAATTAAAATGAACAAAGTAAATGGTAGCAATCCATCTTCACAATCACAGCATTTTCTTCTTCCCTTTGTTGAAGTGCTTTGTTCATCTCAAATTGGTTTAAGAAAAAAAAAAGTAAAAAAATAAATAATAAAAAATACAGAAATAGCAGTTGAATGGGTGCCTGCAGGGGCTGTATTTTTAGCAGCTCATCAGTTTGCAGAGAAGCTCAGAGGTTGCAGTTTCTAATTGCCAACCTGGAACGTGGAAAGCAGGACAACTGAAAGA
>NW_009952363.1:898996-900790 GCF_000747805.2 Chaetura pelagica | reverse complement strand
GCAGGAAGAGAGCAAAGCAGAGAAAGAAGATAATTGGCATCTTTACTACTTACAAAATGTGGTGGGACATCTTGTGGTGAGGCCATCTGGCTAGTGTTTGTGGCACAAGGGCCTGGTGAAAGACTCCTGTGGAATCCACCTGCAGGAGGGATTTTACCTCTTCGTGGCTGAAACTGTGGATGTTTTTGTCCACTCCAAAAAGGCTGGATTGGGATATTTGCAGGTGGGGCATGTCAGATCCAACTGAGATACTGGCTAGGAGAAGAAAGGGAACAAGTACAAAAAGGTGAAACAGATCTAGCAAGAACCGAGGGTAATATCTGAGCACAGAACCAGGAGCCAGGTCTTTTAAGTATGAGAGGTGCAAGCTCTCTACAGCCTTAAAACACCAGCTGGGTTCTGTTCAGCCTGGATCTATGCCAGGAAAGTCTGTATGAGGAAGGTTCCTGTGAGAGAGAGTGGTTGATGTCCTTTCAGAGCAGAAGTCCAATGTGGCCAGGTGCTTAGTTTATCCCTGCATAACCTGAGCTGCCTGTGGTTGCCATCCTACCTCATCCCATTCCACACCCCTAACTATGGCTTTCATTCTTTGAAGCCTGCCTGTGGTTGCCATCCTACCTCATCCCATACCCCTAACTATGGCTTTCATTCTTTGAAGTTCTGGGTCTTGAAATGGATGTCCTGGAATTGCTGACTGTGTCCTGACAACTCAGCTGATGGCTTGTAGGATGTGGAGCCCATGAGGCTGGAGCAAGGGAGAAGGCTGCCTTGCCTTTTGCTTGGTATTCTGGCAGGTTTCTGGCTTGTTTTCCTGATAGACTATTTTCATCTCCCCTGTCCTACTTCCTTCTACACAGGCCTCATATTCCCCCAGGGTCTATAACTAAACTCACTCTTGCCTATAATCCCAATTGGTTCATCAGATCTCTGGAGCATTTCCAGGCATACAGAAAAAGATAATCACATGGGCAGACCATCTGATGCTATGTATGTAAGAACCGAAAATCTATATACAGACTGGACCATGCTAAACAAGCCTTGCTGTGACTGCAGTTGCTGTCTGGACCTCACTAGCAACCTGGTTACGGGCAGAAAAACAGCACTACAAAATATGTCTTTCACTCCATGGAAGACTCAATCCTAACACAAACAAAGCAGGAGATACCTGGCAGAAAAGGCATTGCAGGTAACTGCTAATTTGCTGAGGTAATGGGCTATGGGATTATAAGTAGGACAGATGAATGTAAATTGTTACATGGGTAAGAACATATGTAAGCAGTGCTGGAAGGAGGGGACTTGAGGGGGAGATGGAGAAAAGCATGGCCATGGCTGATTGCAAATTAGATCTGATTTGCAGATCGAGCACTGAGTGGAGCTGGTAAGGTCATCCTTCCATATGTATGAGCTTGTGAATATCCTCCCTGGCAGGTTACCCCCCAACTGGCTGCTTCAGAGCTGCCTTGCCCTAAGCCTCAGGTTGCAGCACCAAAGCAGGGACTTGAGAGGCACTTTCCACAACTTAGCAGCATGGGGGGGGGCTTGACCCACAGAAAGGCAACAATGCACCCCCAAGGCCTGTTTTCAGCACCTTTTTGCCCCCCAGCAGAGCTGGCTGTGTGAGCACAACCTTGATCCTGGCCTTTGGGATGCTCTTGATGGCTGGATTAGTCATGCTCTGTGGTTCGGCCGCTTCTGGCTGCCTGCAGGGCTGTCACTTCTGCTTCTTCAAGGAAGAGCCAGTGGGCTGAGGAGGCTCCAGTCCCATCTGCCAGCAAAACCCTGAGCAGGGAAAGA
>NW_009952363.1:871054-898957 GCF_000747805.2 Chaetura pelagica | reverse complement strand
GGAAAGAGCAGCAGCTGGGGGGGAGGGCTTGGAAGGGGGGAGGAGTGGATTGCCTTGATAATTAGGATGGCTGCATCATCAGTTATGCAAATAAGGGAGAGAAGGAGGTTTTCTGCAGGAGGCTGCCTGAGTGGAGGAGAGAGCAGAAAGATGGAGCTCTTGCCCATGAAGGAAAATGCCTGACCTGCACAAAGGGTGGCTGACCACTTACCTGCTTTCCTGCTCTCTAGAAAAGGCATAATCAGGATCCTCTCAGAGCAAGAGATTCCTAGGCAGAGTTCAGGTGTTGTCCTGTGTTGCACACTCATGCAAGCCAACACTATGAGGCTCAGACTAATTCCAACACACTCTATGGCTGGTTGTTCCCCAGTCCCTTCTGTCCCAGGTCTGTGTCTCTGCCCCTGTGTACACCAGCACTTTGACATATTCGTGGCCAAGCCTCAACTTCCCCATTTGCTCAGAGGGACTCTAGCTCAGTGGTGAAGCAAGAAGGTACAGTGCAAGGCTTGTTCTGTACAACTGGGCCCTGCTGGTATCCCCCAGCCTGAGCCACCCTCCAGGCTGTGTGGCAATATTGCTTCCTCTCTCTCCTGATGCCTGGAACTCTGTTCCTCTTGGTGGGAAAAGGGCTGAGCAATATTGTCATCTTACACCACCAACATCCTCCTGTGTCTGACACCACCACAGATGTGTTTGTGTTCACTGTTTTCCACTGATGCTCGTTCAGCTTGTGCTCAGACATCTGCTTGCCTGGTGCAGAGAGGGAATCCAGCAGGGAGCTGCTCAGCAGCCAGCTGTGGCCATCCTCTGCTGCCATGCAAGGTGGCAGCAGGTTTTGTAGCATGTGTAATGTGTGCTCTGGGGCCTCCTTGCCTAGGAGGTAGGACTGCACAGACCTTGCAGAAGCCAGTTGCATGAAAGCAGCAGAAGACTGTCATCTTCTCTCCATCTTCCCACGGCTTAGCAGGTGGAGTCCTGTGTAAAAGGGTCCAGCAATGCATTTTTGATGCCAGGGAGAGCATGCGGAGTAACAGTGAGAACATCCTGACAGTGCATCAGCCCTGTCTCATCCTAGACTTCACAGTAGAAGCCTGTCTTGCCTGCTAATGTCCAAGTTTAGATTGTCAGTGTTTTTTTGAAAGGTATGAACAAAGCTATTCTGTTTCCAAAATGCAAGTAAACAAACCACAAAAGGATAATCTGAAGTCCTTGCTGCCTTGGGACTACCCTCTGTGTATGTGTGCAGGATGTGAAGTTAGGGCTGGACTTCAGCACAAGATCCATGGCTTTTGCACTTGTCTCACAATGGAGACCTAAGCTTCTCCATGAAGCTTCAGATAACACAGCCCATGGGAACTGTATGGATGGTGGGAACTCTGGCCTTCAGATGATACTCAAGGCAGCATTGACCTGGTATTGTGGACATCTTCAAACAATCCAAGCAGTCCCTTTCCTAATGTACCTTAGCTGTACTCTAATAGGATCACACCCTTTCTGCTTTATCAGAGGTGGGGATTCTCCCAGCCCTGGTTTATTGCCAGCCTAATAAAAAACCATGGGGTCTTCTTGCAGGCTTGACAGGTTTTAATGCAGGGCAAAGAGAAACAAGAGGAAGACACAGCAAAACTAGTGCTGCTGATAAATTAATTGGGGGGCCTCACCAGAATTTGTACATCTCCAGCAATTTCTCAATCTCAGTGGAGCTCTGCCTGCTGAATGAGGAACATCTCCTCCTCCCAGATTAATTAAGCCCTACCAAATAACTTATTTTCTCTTCCTTCCTCACAGCTTATTTCCCCCTCCAACACATAGAGATTGTGGATGTATCTACCTATTACTCTCCTCCTCCTTCTGTTATTGACAGAGAAGGATCAGCTCTTGCCACTTCCAAAAGTAGAATCTGATTTGAATGACATGATGGCAGGAAAATCCTGGCTAATGTCACACCAGCAGCTGAAAGTCAAGCCTTCATATGCCACCAAAAGGCAAAGCTGAGCCATGAAGCCTGATACTGGTGCATCTTGGGCTACTTTCCTTCTCAAAAGCAGTCAGACATAGAATGAAATTTGGGCAAATAATGATTACTTTTGGTTACAGTGACTTGGTTGTATTTGGGCTATGGCAGCCAGTGGCTGATTTAGGTGTATTCCTCTCATGGGCAGATGGGTGTGTGGTTGTAGAGAGCAGGGAGTCATGTCTGAGCAGGAAAGCAGCTCTAGCAACACTCTTCAACATATCACAACTTTGTTTCTGCTTTTGTCTTTGGTGTGGTATAACAGAGGCACATTAAGGCTGGCTGGATTCTGTTAACACCAGAGGCTTCTCCTACCAATGAGGAATTCACAGGAGGTCTGTGGTTGTAGCCAATGAGGCTTTTCATGCTGCTTTGTGACTCCTGTCTCCCCTCTGAGCAAAGGTGGAGCTGGGGAAGTGGCAGAGGAATCCCACTTTTGAGGGAAGAAGCAGCTGGTGGTTGCCTTAACTTCCATGAGTGGGGAAGGCCCCTTTACCTGCAAACACCAGGAAAAAGGTGCATTGATGTAAACATGAGAAAGCCAAGTCTGTGGAGTCCAGTGCAATCCATCTTTTAAATCTCCTTTTTATAGCATTATTATGTGAGACAGCCTCATAAAGAGCTCTCTGTAGGTGTTATTACATTGCATTGTGGCTTTGGAGAGTGAGCTGAAGAAGCTGTGAGTTTGTGCACCAGCACATGTTAGCATGAGTTACAGCATGTCAGGGGCCCTGGGCTAACGATCCCAGAACCTATTCAGCTCCTTTAAGGTTAATCAACTCAGCATTTGTGTCAGGTGTAATGTCTAATTAAAATGATGAAAGGGGTGCGAGTGCCTCCTGGCAGAGGAGGGAAATGGCACAAAGAGGCAGCGTCAGTGCCATATTGGTTTGGAAAATCAATAAGAGGAGCTCATTTTATCCCAGTGTATCTCTGCATTTGCCTTTCAGTGGCTCATTTGAAAAGGTGCCAACTGGCTGCCTGGGAGCCTGGGAGCTGCAGCGTTTGAAAACACTTAAAGACAATTCTGGTGGGGAAAGGAGAGGGCATTCCCTCAGGTACAGCCTGGGAGGTTGAGTCAGTGTCCTCCTGTCAGGCAAGATGAGGGTAGTCTGAGGCATGGGAGACTTGGTGGGCAGAGACACTGAAGGGGGAGGAGAGGATGGGGAGAGGAGAAGAGGAGAGGACAGGGAGAGGAGAGGGAAAGGAGGAGAGGACAGGGAGAGGAGGAGAGGAGAGGATGGGGAAAGGGAGGGTCTGGAAATCCAGGGCGTAGAAAGTCATGGGTGGCAGAGCTGGAACAAGCAGACATTCCAAAGGAGAAGCACATGGAGTATCCACCTGAGAGTGAAGAGAGGGGAAAAAATGTTGTATTTGGCACTGCTCTGTTCCTACAATCTCTTGTTAGTAAGTGGTGCTGTGCAAGTAAATGAAGAACCTGATCTATGGTGTGGATGAAAAAACCTGCATCAACTAAAAAAAAAATATGAAAAACAATTAATCTGTCAGTGTTTTTGTTGATGAAATGCAGCATTTGGCCAAACTGAAACACTGAGGAAAGGCTTGTGGAATATTTTTCCTTGTATCTTCTGTTGTTTGAAAACTCAGGAGTTGGAGAGAATTCCATAGATGCTGTGTTTAGATTTGCTTCTCTTAAAAGAAGAACCCTGTGCCACTAAAAAAAAAAAAGTTTGTTTCCTCAAGAAATAATTTTGAATGGGTTGTCCCCATTTTTCAGGATGTGAAAGCTCTTCCTTTGCTAGTTGTGCAGCCAGCTGGACAGACATCCATCCAAGTAGCTACAGAAAATGTGTTGAAGCTGTGGATAAATCAATAACTTTCTATCTATGCAGTTACACTTCTCTGCAAATATAAACATTTGCTCATTATCACCACACACAGTTTCATCTCCACTGAATTTTTAATGAAAAGGGATGATAATTTATTCAGTAGCATTTTTAAAGAAAAATTATATATTTTCTTAATGATTTCATTCCTTCTGGTTTAGTTGAGAGAGCTTTCTGCTTTTCCCCAGCCTGTATCTTCAGAGCAGCATGCTGGGCTTCAGATATACCCTCCCTGCATTTCAATGTCCTTCAACCACCTTATGTGAGAAGCTTGGTCAGCCTCAGCAGGAGTGAAGGACAAAGTCCTAGAGGTGGCAATTTCAGCCTCACAAGGGTTGAACTTTCCTCTGGACAGCCTGCTCTCTCCTGTCCCAAAGGGCACAGGTACAATCCTGTGCTCTTAGGTTTGTTCTTAGAGGTGGGATAAATATGGGCCTGAGATGGGAATTGAAGGAGCAGCACTGGAGTGACTTAGTAGCAGTTTTCACCTTGTTTTTGCAAGTCCCACACTGAGTTCAACTTTCTTCCTTCTCTCCCCTACCTCCCAGTAAAAGGTTTTTGACATTGATTGGATGACTCATATTTACATGTTCTGAAATCTCAGATTGGGAAGGAAACAGTCAGGGATTACCCTGATTTACGACCTCTAAGTGCTCTATGCAATGACAGAATCTCTACCTGAAAGCTCTTTAAGCAGAAATTAATTTATGCCTGACAGTGATTAAAGAAGAAAGTAAGAGGAGATGGAAATTAGCAAATCCATCTCTATTGCTGAGATCCCATTATGATTATAAGGAGAGGGGAAAATCAGCATTATGGGTGTCAGCTGCAATCTGGTGCATTCATTTAGCTGCCCATCCTACCTGGGAAATGTCCTTGTATGGATGGTTATACCTGTCACACTGGCTTGGCCTGAGATGAATCAATTGTCTAGGAGGTGGAATAGAGATGGAAGCCATTTGGAACAATATTAACTCCCTTTCTGAGTTTAATGCAAGAACCTAAGACACAGTCCATAAAAGAAATAACAAAATAATGTGGTGGGAAAGCTGATCTTGCAAACATCTTGCAGGGAGATGTTTGAAGTGACGTGGTCACAGAAAAGGAGCTTCATTCTTGTGGCCAGGAAAAAAGATGGCCAAGGGACAATCTTGATGTTGAGATATGGATCAGATCTTAAAGATATAACCTGCTCTTCCTTTGACAATCATGGTAGCCCATTTTTCTTGGTATTTCAAGAATGGATTCTAGCAGCAAGGATGTAAGTGAGCAAGTGGCTCATAAATTTGTTTACAAAGAAAAATTGAACATAATTTCAAGTGCTTAAAACTTTCAGATTGCAGGGAGGATGTCTCATCAAAAAAAGTCTCTAGAACTATTGTTCTTGACTTTGATATGAAAATGTACAATAGACATTTCAGTGCTGACATAGAGGGGATCTGGGCTCTTTTTCCTAAGGCTGGTAGTAGCTGCAACCATCTTGTTTGGAATTCCCTGTGGAAAATGAAAGCAGCAGTATTGCTGGCTGTGAGAAGTGTATTTATAAATACATCTACAAATAGCTTTTACCAGTAGGCATGATCATTCCATGCCTCAAAGTGAAAAAAATGTTGATGGCTTAGTCATAAACACCTGGTTTGTACCAGTGGTTCTTGGGGATGCTCACACACCCTGGTGTCATAACTGACCTGTGCCAGAAGAATTTCTTCATAAAAAAGAAGGCAAGACAGGAAGTCCCAGGGATGCTAGAAGAAGGGCAGGAAAAGGATTGTGTGATCTCTTCTCTAAAATCTTCCTAGAAAGCTTCTCACTTGAACCACCAGTGCAAACTTGGGAGCATGTTTTTTGAAGCCCTGGGTTGCTTTGAAAAAGTCCCATTTCTTCCCCATGGATTTTAAATAAATAGGGGGGGAAGATATAATTTACTTTTTTGTGATGATTAAACCTGACTTTGGGCAATAAACAGCCCCAAGCTTTAGGCAGCAGAATGTAGTATACAATGGAAGTGGATTTTTCATTTAGCTGGAGCCTTGCTGGTCTGGTACTGTGCGAGGAGGAGGAGCTGGCTCACTTTTTCCACTATGCATCCATGGGACACCATCTAATTTCACACCTCTCTTGTTTGCAAAACGTACTCAGATTGTGAAGGACCTGGAAAGGGCAATGAAAAGCCACTTGGGAAAGGCCACAAGCCCCTCTGTTCAGCATCTACCTGCCACTAATTTATGGTCATGGTTATTACTGTTTATTCGTACTTTGTTGTGGGCTCCGATTCCCAGTTGTGATCCAGAATCTCATTAGAGAAGAACTACTTAATAAAATAATAAAGGTCTCTGACCTTTTCAGCAGTTTCATACACCTGTAAATAGTTTTCCCAGCTCCAGAAGGAGCAATAAAATCAATAGTTGTTAATGTGGTATAATATACTTTAATGCATATAATACTCCAAGCATTCAAAGGCCTATTTCTCGTTGAGGCTCAGGTGCCAAAACACCTGATTAAAACACTTTCTTCCATTCCCTCTTAATATCCACAGTTTGGAAAGATGCCTCAGCACATCTCCAGCAATGATTTATCCTCCTGCTCTATTCAAGGAAACAAAGTGACTTCAGCTTCCTTGTTTAACAAAATCAAATAAAATCGGACACAAATCCAACCTGGCAGGATAAAAAAATATGTACATATAAAGAGAGAAGTTCTCCTGCTTTAGAGCAGGGATATGAAATTATGTTGTAAATTAAATTACAGAAAGGGAGAATAATATGGACTGAAAAAAAGATTAGTTCCAAGGCTGATTTTCAATCATTGGCTTTCCTGAGTTTTACTGGGCTTGTGAGTTGGGCTGAACTGCCCTCAGACACAGGGAGGCTGCTTAATTAATCTCTTCCTTCTTCTATATTAAATAGGAGCAACGAAGAGGAGCAGAAAAACATGGGAAGTGGAGAAACCTGCTTCAAATTTAAGCATATGAGAGGGTGAGATGGCCCTTGGGGTCCCTCCCAACCTGGTATTCCATGCTTCTCTATTTTATTCCATGAGAGGAACTGCAGCATCTGTGGGAGGGTGGGGTTTTTTTGTTGTCTCTTTGGGTTGTTTTTTGCAGGAGGTTGCCCAGAGACTCCCTTAAAAGCCTGGCTGAGGGAAAGGGGATGTTGAAGGACCACAACTGTTAGGTGGGAGGAAAGGGAGGTTATTAACTATTGAGACAAGGTGTTTAATATGGCATGAATAGGGAAGGGGCTGGTCAGGTATTCTGTGTAGAGGAAGGTAACCCAAATGTAGTTATAGAGGAGGAGCAGGTTAGGAGGTAGATGCTAAAGGTATGGAGAGGCAAGGTGAGCTTTCTGTGGCCTTTGACACCATCTGCTGTGGAGTGGTGAGGGGGCAAGGACACCAGGCAGACTTGCTGCTAGAAATGGAAGTGTAATTTTATAGATCCTTAGAATCTTACTTCTTTTAACTTCTTGATCATATTTCTTTTAAATGCATGTTTGATTAATTTGGGCTCGATTTTCTCTACAGAACAAAGGGATTCCTATGAATGTTTGATTTGGGATTTTGAAATAGAAATATTTGATTTTCAAGGAAGCTGAGCACCTCTGCAGAGCTTTTAGCATCTACTATGTTCTAGAAATCAGAGATTTTCAAGGAAGCTGAGCACCTCTGCAGAGATCTGCAGAGCTTTCAGCATCTACTATGTTCTAGAAATCAGGCCAAACTCCTTCTTAGTGGAGCTGCCAGAATAGAAAAAGGAGGAAATAAATGGGTGATATCTCAATTCATTGGGGTGTGTTCAGCTCCCAGAAAGACACAAGGCATGGGTCATCTTCTAGAGGTGTTTTCAGTCTTTCAAGCAGTTCATAGGGTTTGTCTGAAGGTGCAAGTGGGGCAGGGTGCTGGTGAGAGCAATGGTGAAGATTAAAGCTGTGAAAAGCTCATGACTCTGTTTAGGTTTCCAGCCAGTGAGGAAGAAAATGTACTTCTGTTCTCAATTGTTGCTGTGCTGGAGAGCAGCCTGTTTGTTGCAGGCAGCAGAAACACCTGATCAGCTGCTCTGTATGGGATGCACCTGGAGCTCCAGCCCTGGCAGAGGGAGATGTAATCCAGGTGGATACCTTTCCTTAGAAACCAGTCTTGGTTCTCATCCATCCCTCTGCTAACAGAGGAATCCTTTCTACAGCCTGGATTAGAAGGAAAGATTCACTACAGCTGATCTTGAGTCTCTACCCCTCCTTCTCTGTTTTGTTCCTCCATGGGAACTGGTAATTGCCCAGCAATGAAATCACCCAGTGCCCTGCAGTTACCTGTGTGCTTGCTGGCCAGGGGCTGGGGAGCAGCACAACAGGCTGAAGGGGCTGCAGAGCAGCCCAGGGGATGGAGATCAGAGAGAGAGCAAGTTTTTCTTTCCCCCAGGGATGTGTCAGGCAAAGGGGCTGGCACTGCAGCAACATCCAGAAGACTAAAATGAAGGAAATAAATAAAGGAGGCACAGCGCGTCCTACAAACAAGAACATGTGTCTGCATTTATTAACATTTCCAAGGCAGATCTAATTCTCAGCAAAGTGCTCCTGCCTACACGGAGCCCGGGCGTGTTGCAGGAAACCTCTCGTTAAGTTCCACCCAAGCCATCTCTTTAGTGAGTCCTCCAGGGGAATCTTCAAACAGATTCTATAATTTCCCTGATAAATGGCTCTTTTGCAAAACGCTGTTTACATTCCAGCGTCAGAAAGGCTGGCGACTTTTTCTCCCCCCACCCCTTTCAACTGGCTCCTCCCAGTGCCTTCAGGGAAGGATCTCTCGCCCACTCCAGGGAGGTAGGAAACCATCTGTAGGTTCTGCAAGGAGAGAGAAAGCTGATGTCCTGGGTTTCTCTGGAAAGAAATGCAGCTTTAGGGGAATTGTGGTAGTGTCTGAGCTGGGATATCCTGGGGTTCTTCTGGAAATCAGGGGACAGAGCACTGGAACAGGTTGCCCAGAGAGGTGGTGGAGTCTCCTTTGCTGGAGATATTCAAAACCTGCCTGGACAAGCATCCAGGTGATGTGCTCTAGGTGACCCTGCTCTGGCAGGGGGGTTGGACTAGATGAGCTTTCGAGGTCCCTTCCAAGCCCTAAGATTCTGCAATGCTGTAGTTCTGTGACATCAGTCTTGGAGACAAATCTGGGTATTAGGATTCAGAAAGTGTTTGTGTTTTCCTTGGCATTGCCACAGGTTTTTTGGGTGGCCTCAGGCAAGTCACTTAATCTCCTTGGGGTCCCGTTTCTGTTGGTACACGCAGGATGAAGACAGCAACTTTATTCTGTTTGTTTGTCCTGCCTATTCTGATTACACCTCCCTGGGGGCAAGGATTTTCTCTCATTAAACAAAGCCTGTACATGGGGATCCCAGCCTTGGTATGGCCTCTAGCCATACAGAGCAACAAACAACATCTGACAGCCAGTCTAGACAGTAAAATAATGTGCCAGAGAAGCACAGTTTGGTCACTGCTTCTCTTGTTGCCTACTGCTCAACTGGAGCTTTTTGGTTTTACTGGTCACTTTATCTGCTGGCCTGCAGTTTGGAGGGACAGAGCTCAGGATTATTCCCATCTTAAATCACCTGCCTGGAAAAAGGAATTAAAAAGATCCTGACAGTTCTTCATGTTCTCTCACTTTCCATCAGTTACTTGTGCAACTGTCAGGGTGCAGGCATCCCAGATCCCCCCAGGTATTTTGGAGAAGTCCTCAACAGCAAAAAGCCCTGAGACCTCACCAGAAAAAGCCTACAATGAACTCAGAAATGTGTAGACTTCTGTATACTAGTTTTTGTGAGATACCTCTAAGCTTTTTATATTCCTGTAATATCCTGTGCTCAACATAGCATCAATATACCTGATTTACAGTTAGATTAATTATACAATTTTAGGAGGCCTTGAGATCCCAGTTGCTGCCAGTTTGGAGAGCTGGCTGCATGCCTGCATCACTGCCTTCCTGGCTACTCTTTAGGATCAGCTCATTTCAGGAATTCACAATAACCAGCCTCTTTCCACAAAGCTTTTTTGCTTAAGTTTCGAATTTGCATTTACAGCCGTCTGAATTGGTTTCCATTTACCAACTAATGCCCTGAAATGAAAGTGAATTGATGCACCAGAACACCCACCTTTACTGCTTGTTCTCATTCCAGAAGTGGAGACCAGGTCTTCATCTGGTATAAATCACACTCTGCAGATTCAGCACTGATTTGGGTTGGATCAGCTAATAAAATAACACCTCAAGTGTTGCATATTAGCAAGCCCTCTCCTTCATATTGCTGCTGTTTTTAAACCATGGGAATGAGGACAAAAGATCTTTCAGGTACCAAAGGAAAAGCTGCAATTACAGAAGTAGAAAGCACTGGACTCTTGAGGATAGCATCACATCCCTGGCAGAAAGTTGGTTTATTTTTAAATTGGTTCCTAAGGAAACCAAGTTTCCACAGTCATGTTTTCTGTCTCTTCGTCTGTCAGTCCTTCCCCAGCAACTTTTAAACAAATGTGGCAGTTTCAAGCACATTTTATGCAGTAGGAAAAAGAACAGTTATGAAACTACAACCTATTCTGTGAAGCTGACAATGAAAAAAGCCTGAAACCAGTGCTGCTCTTGACCAGTGCAGGAGTTCAGCAATTACCAGCTCTGTTTGGTTATGTTCAACTAATGAACCTGCTGCCTTCTGCTTTAAATTCAAGAGGAATTGGGGTTTTTTTGAGTTACTGGTGGGCAATCCAGGTTACTGGGCTACAGGAAGGAAAGGGAAATTATTTGATGAATCACAAAGGCACTTAAAATCCTATCCATGATTTGAGCCTGAATGTGGTAGTTTCTGCCCTTCTTCCGAGGGCTGAGAACCCAAATGAGATCTCAAGATGTGAGTTAGACAGTTCTCATCAGGAGGTCCCACTACACCAAGGCACTGGGGAGTGGTGTTTGGAGAAATTTCCCAACAGAAGGGTATCTGGTGGTCTTTGTGAAGGTAGCTAATTACCCTTAGCTGGACAGAAACCAAGTCCAAAAGAGATTTCAACCCTTTTCTTCCAAACCAAGATCTTTCAGCCCAGTTGTGTTTTGTAAAATGTGATGGAAATGTTGAGCTTTAGTTCCAGTGCAAAGGAACACCAGGGGTTTGGCACTTTGAAAGAAGCTGTGAAATTGAATTTGTGTTCTTGAAAATTCTTTACTAAAAGGACCAGAGGGGAGGAAAACATCACTATTCTGGGCTGGGGAGAGCTTTGAGCTATCAGGAGGATGGGACTAAGCAACTGTATCTGCTGCTACATGTAAAGCTGTACCTGTCCTGTTGTGGGGTCTCTCTGGTCCAGGGGGGCTGTCAGCCTCATCCCACCTTGCTAGGTCAGAGCCTGCTCTGGACAGGGTTTCTCCCCATCCCTGCAGCCAGTTTGAGAAACCTTCTCTTTCTCTTTCATCAGGCTCAGATTGTTGCTTCCCTGGCCAAACTGAAGTGTAAGTTAGCCGTGAATTAACTCTGGCCAGCTGTGCTTTTTCCCTTTCTGGTCAACTGCTTGTCCCTCGAGGGTACAAAAGTAGGGGGTCACCCTGGCAGGAGACAGAGCCTTATAATTTTCTCTTAATGGGGAAGTCAATTAAAAGTCTGTCATTGTAGAATGCTTTCTGATTACTCTAATTATCCAATAATTGTATTAGCTCATTCAGTGGTGTGAGGCCCTGCAAAAGGATGGGGGTGCTGGAGACCTTGGCTGGCACTTGGTGGTCTGCAGCTGTTGGTGAGTCTCTGTGTGGGCCAACAGGGCTAGGAAAGCTTGGGGAGCCTTTTGTGCAAAGTGAGCACTGGCAGTTCCTCCCAAAATTAGTTCCTCCTTCTCAAAGCCACCAGCTGATATAAGAACTTTAGAGACTGCAGGGCTGGTCTGTGGCTGTTACTACTGCTGGTCTGTGAACTGCAAAACTGCTGCACGACCCCTGCTTCTGTTTTGCATGTCTTAATTGGTATATTTAGGATCACAGAATCCTAGGGGTTGGAAGGACCTTGAAAGATCATCTAGTCCAAACCCCCTGCCAGAGCAGGGTCACCTAAAGCACAACACACAGGAACGTGTCCAGGCAGGTTTGAATATCTCCACAGAAGGAGACTCCACAACATTCCTCCACATGGATGGCAATGGGAGGAGGAAACCACTTAAGAGCTGCTATCCTGTTCCACCTAGAGTATCCAAGGCAAAAAAAATCTCAACCCAACAACAAATGAGCTTTGAAATCTCTCTCTTGCTGATCATGTGTGCTGAGTTTGCCCAGCCTCAGTGGTGCTGGCTTCTGCCAGGGAGCCAGCAATGCCAGGCTCTGCTGGTGCTGGCAAAGGGGGCAGTCAGAGGTTGCTGCAGAGGCATGAGCTCTCAGATCTGCTCCAAATATCCAGTGCTGGCTGTGGCTTTAGTCCAGGCAGTGACAAAGCTCCCACAGTGCTTGCTCCATGTTTCCTGGGATGGAGAGGAGAAGCAGAAGGAAAAAGGAAAGAGGAACAGAAAGGGGTGTCCAGTTCCCAAACCTGGCTGCACTGGTAGTGCCATTGCACTAATTTTGGCAAGTCTCCTTCAGACTTGTGATCAGTAGTGGCATGACAATAAAAGAGCAAGGACAGAGGTGGTGTGTCCATGGTGACTTGGGCACCTCTGGGAAAGGAGATACAGGGTTCTGCTCCTGCTGCAAAGATTGTTTTTCCTTTTGCTGTTGAATACTCACTGAAGGAAACATATACCTGGGCTTGAGGTAGGATGTACCACCTAAGACTCAGTTTCTGGTGCTGAGAAGGAAAGGAATGACTCCTCCCCAGGTTTTTTTTCAGGGGATAGACTGTACTTAAATCCATTTGAAGCTTCTGGGCTGTAAACTGTGAAGGGAGGGAGCTGTTTCCTTGCAGTTCAAACTAAAGCTCTAGAGACAATTGGGATTTAAAATCCCTCTCCACGATGGTTATTACTTCCCAGCTGCCATGGCTCTCAGCACCATGTGCTGCCCATTCTCAATCCCATTTCTGGCAGCTAATTCCTGCCAGACATTGTACAGGAAACCTACAGAGCTACTGTGATGTCCTGGACTCCACCAGCTTGCTGAAGTCCCTGTGTTAGTGCCAAATTATTAAACTGTGAACAAACATAGCTGAAATCTCCCTGCAGTAGTGGTAATAACAATCCTAATAATAACTGAAATGCCACCACCTTGATCTCCTGTGGTGTCTTCTTTTGTGTGGATAATTTCAAAACCTTCAATAAGCATTAAGAAGTTCTTAAATTTCACCATGAGACTGGTAGGAATTATTCTGCTCCTGTGGATGTGAATGTGGCAGAAAGAAGCTTTATGGGGCAGGAGTCAGGATAGGGGAGCTCTGCTTTCTTAGAGACTTGCCCTTTCCCTTATTGTACCTCCTATGTGTTGCTGGCACCACGTGTGCCAGGTCTTCCATGCTGGAATTTTTTTATTCTATGCCAATATTGTAAAAGCAAACAGATTCCTGAGGAACATATGACTGGTACTAGGCACGTGCCTATGGGGAGACTGCAGGGAGGAGGAAGCAGAGGCAGCCTGGCCAGGGAACTTTGCTGTTCCACCTCCCCACAGCCCCTCTCTTCCCAGCCAACCTTGCTGCACAATTCCCTTCTAGTGGTCGCCTCCACCCTAACTTTGTATCTGTTAAACCTCAGGTAATTGCTTTTAGATGGGTGTAATTAAGAAGCCATTAGTGTAAAGTTTCATTTCAGTTTATGCTTTGGTCTCCATTTGAGCAGAGAAATATGAAATTAAGGTATTAGCTCCTTTCAGAGAGATGAGTCATGAGCTAATAAGTTTCAAGAGCTGTTTCTCAGCTGTAATGATTCTGCTTTTTTCTCTCCAAATCTTCTCCTCCTCCTCCCAAATTCTTGCTTCTGGAGAATTCCTTTTTAAAAGAATAAAAGGGGGAGGGAGACAGGATCAGAGTGAGGAATTGCTAATAAAATGACAGACTGAGAAATGCCAGCATTTTTGTGTGGAATTTCCCCAGCACAGGCAGGGATGTGTGTGGGGATGGCTCAGCAGCAGCAGGTGTGATGTACCCAGAATGCAGGGCACATCTGAAACTACACACAGGGTCAAACTGTGCTTTTGACTAGTAAGGAGGACAGCAATGCGTGGCCAAAATGTCCAAGGGGAGAGCAGGGAAGATGCTTGAGTTTTCCAAAGCAGAACAGCAAGGAGGGATGTGAGTTTTTCCAGGAAAACTCAAGGAATGTGGTGTGGGAGAATCCAGCTGAGCTGTGCCTGGGGAGTGTGATGTCCCCAAGGGGCTACAAGCTGGTGTGAACACCAACCCCCACCACGAGGATGGGTTTTTCCCGTGCCTGCCCTCCTAGCCTGTGGCCCAGCCCTGCTGACTCAAGCCCTTTCAAGCTAAAGGAAAACCTTCCCTTCCTGCTCCCCATTTGCTGCCTGCCCCACCCCTGCTGTCCCCCCAGAGCATCTTCTGGGTGTGTGGATCTGCTGAGTGGCTCCAGCTGTGTCATGGTGCCCACCAGTCATGCACAGCTGGACAGATGTGCACTGGCATGTGTATTGAGCAGCTGGGACGTGCTAGGGGGAGAGATCCTGTGTGTGGGGGCCCCTCTCTGACAGCACAGCCCCCAGCTCGCAGCGGTTGCATTTCCAGAACTACACCACTGCCAGCCAGCACTGAGTATACAGTTAATCATGGCTTAATTAAAACTGCTCAGTCTCTGAGTGAAGGGTGCTGCATGCAAGGAAGGCAGAAGGGGGTAGAGGTGTCCTTAGTTTGAGACAGTGAAATGCTACTGATCATCAATAATGCATGGCAGTAATGTTCCTGCATGAATTGGAAATGCCAGGCAATCAAAGGCCATATGTATTTAGCTTAGATCCACATGATGTCCATGTATTTTTAATAGTGTGGCATCTTTGAAGTGTGTTTATGAAGCACAGCATTCTTCTCCATGGCTGTGGAGGAAAGAAATTACCCCTAGCTGGCAGGCATGTTCTTCCTCTCCTCCATGGGTGCTGTGAGGATGACTACACCCCTCTCCTGGCAGGAAGAAGAGGAGGGAGGAACATGCTAAATCCCAGGCAGGGACCTTCTGTCTCATGATAAAGTAGCTTGATAAGAGCAGGTGTAAAATCAATAATCTAGAGGGGAACAATGAGCAATGTCTTAAACTGTTCTACATATGAATCTAATCTCAATCTTCCATCAATTTCATTATTTCCAGTCCATCTGTAGGATGGGCTTTATACACCTGTTTTCTACCTGGTGAAGAAATGGGGATCAGAATACAAGTGCAGGGGTGTTCATCTGCAGCATCCTGGGCTGGCAGCTGAAGCCACACACTGAGACTGAAACAGGGGAGGAGAGCAGAAAAGAAGTGAATTGCATGCATGCTTAGCAGGGCTTTAAGAAGTTAGGGCAGCTAAGGAGGGAAGTGATGGGATGCTGATGTCTTCAAATCAAGGTTTGAGGCAGTTTTTTAAAAGTTGTATTCTCATTTTGCTGGGATTCTTGCAGCATTGCCAGCTCATGTCTTTAAAATGAAGAACCAGATGCTTTATGTTCCTGTGAGAACTGAGAAGTTTGGGATGAGACTGAAATCCACATGATTCCTGCAGCTCTGCTTGTTTGGTTGGTTTTTGTGCTGCTGATGTAGCATTGGGCTCCAGTTTGTAAGCCTTGCTGGGGAAAACACTGACCTTTGTGGAGTTAAAGAGACATAAGATGATGATACCGGGATCCTCTAAAACCTCGGTGTTTCTGAAGGTGCTTCTGCCTGGGTTAAGCTGCAGGAAGGGAGCAGCCAGCCTGCCAGCTCTGTCCGTGAGTTCCCCCAGGGCTCTGCTGCTTCCTGAGGGGTCCAGCTGAAGCAGCTGATTTTTGTCAAAGCCAGCAAAGCTCCCGAAGCTGCAAATCCCTAATTCCAGAGGAGACTTTGGAGAATGTTAATAAAAGTGACCCTGCCGTCGTAAAGCAGCGGTGGGGACTGTGCTCCCTCACCTCCCTTAATGATCCCAGTGACACCTCCCAGCTGCCTTAGACTGGGGCCTCTTGGTCTGCCTCGTCTTGCAAAGGGGATGAGAAGGGCACAGATCCTTCCATGGAGGTGCTTGGAACCCCCCAAAATAAAGGCAGATGGCAGAGGAAGGTAGGGAGAAGGTGTGTTCATCCAAACCCAATTTTCCCTCTAGTTGGAGTCGTGGACCTCACTTGCCGGTCGGGTTCTGGAAGAGAAGTCATCGTGTGGGTGTTGCAAGGGCAGCCCTGCCCGGAGAGCTGGGAACACGGCTGGGATGTTAAGCAGGGGGGTTGTGCTGGGCAGGGGGAACCCGGGGGGCCCGTCCCACCCCCGCTCCCCCTGCAGCCCCGGCCGAGCCGCGGCGGGGGCAGCGCCGGAGCCAGGGCGGGTCTCACCGACCCCCTCCCAGCCCAGCCGGGGCTGCTGCACTTCCCTGCCTCCCTCTTCTCCTTTCTCCTTCCTTCCCATCCCTTCTGTCTGAATCACAAGCCCCCGCGCGCTGCCGGCGCTACAGGAGAAGGAACCAACAGCCTCTACATTTTACATGAGTTCCTGAGACCGGAGAGAAATTAATTTGATGTTGTCTTTTGATAAAGATGTAGCCCCCTTTCTCTGACTTAAATGAGTCGGCTCCACCCCCATCCCTCCTCCCCCTTCCTTTTCTTGAAGGTTGCAATTCGGTTCTTGTGTTAATGTAAGTGCATAAATAAATAACTAACCCACTTGGAATAACCCCTGGCTTGTCAATAGGAACAAGTAGAACAACACCCACAGAAGAAGGAAAAAACATAAAATAGAAAATAAAATAGAAAATAAAATAGAAAATAAAATAGAAAATAAAATAGAAAATAAAATAGAAAATAAAATTACAGGCCAGTTGCTTCCAGTTTGGATCAGCTGGGTGTATCCTGGGCACAGGCTTGGGTCACTGCCATGCCAGTTCCCAAAGGTGCATCTTGGAGGGCAGGAAGTTTGAAAATTCCTCAGTGATCTCTGGAAAAGCTGCTTCAGCTGGATTTGCAGGGAGGAGAACAAGCTGCAAAAGGAGAAGCTTGAGGCCACCACCAGGTAGTCATTTTGTGCACAGAAATGCTACCTGAGTGTTCATTGCTTTACTAAAGTGGCACTTAAACACCAGGAAAGTGGTATTTAGGTCTGTGTTGGTCTTTAGGTCTGTGTTGGCATTTAGGAGACTGGGAGGGTGTGCAGAGAAGGTAGAAAATTCAGGTATACAACAAACTAGCAGCAAAGGTCCTGTGGAAGCTCATGTAGGAGTTTGTCCCTGAGCCTCTTCTGGTCCCCATTTTGTTAATGGGGTCTTACCAAAGCCCTTTCAAGTGTTGTACAAACAATGTTTAGTACTATCTATTTTTCCAGGTATTATGAGTTATTAGAGCTAAGAACTTTTTTTTCATATCTATGTATTTGAAAAAGTTAAAAAAAAACCAAAGTTGAAGGGCAAAATCCACTTCAAATAATTTAGAGTTTGAAAACGTATTTGGAAGGAGAATGAAAGGAAAAGAAACAATTTAAAGAAAAGTCCAAAGCCATGTTTAATCTGGAGCACTCTATTTGTTTAAGAAATTAAGTTCTCTGCTCAAGGTTATTTAACCTCTTCACCTATTTTTCCCTTTAGCTGAATTTTGAAATGAAAATGCTGATGTGAAACAGAGAAAAAGTATCAAACACCTGAAAAGATTCTTTTAACAAAGTTTTGAATGGTGTAAAGATTTTCAAAACCATTTCTGCTCCCATTTTTTTCCCAAAACTCCAGCAAATTTGATCCCATTTCCCCATGATTTTCAGTTCTTTGGAAAGAAATGTTTCCATGAAAGTTTCCATCCTTTTTCAAAGTGTGCTCAGCTCATGCCATGTATGTTACATGTATGTAACAGAAACATGTGGCATCTGAGTCGCTCTTGGAGACGTTGCTTTGATTTGTCTTGATTTCTTTTTTTTGGTCTGAATTTTTAATCTGAAGAGTTAGGCAGCTTGTCATTCTTTATGTATGGGAAACATAATGCTCTTTGATGTTCTCAGTTACTGTGTCATGTTTATGTGCTCTGACAGCCTTTGAACTGCAGACAATGGGGAGAGATCCTCAGAGGGGTGAGAGGGATTTTGAAAGAGCCCCATTTTCTAGTGCAGAAATGGCAGCATTTCAGCAGCATCCACCCTCGTGTCCAGTGCCTTCAAAACAAGGGAATATTGAACTGACAAAGTTGCATGACTGAGCCCAAAGTGTTTGAGATTACTCTGTGCTATGTCAACACCTCAGGGCTTTGAGGAAGCATTAGAGCTGTTGAGAAGCTGCCAACAGTTTGATGAAAAGACAGACAAACTTCTGGAACTTTGCAAAATTCTTGTCAGTTAATTAAAAATAAAACAATATGCAATGAATCCATATTTCACCCAAGCTCTGATCACAATGACAGGAACTGCTAGTAAAATAAATACATCCCTTCTGTAAGGGTTTCTGGAGGTATCCAAGAACATAAAAGTGACAGCTGATAAGTAAGGAAGTGAGGTAGGAGGATGCCCAGACCTGTTCTGGCTGAATACTAAATAAACACCTCAGTTTCCTGGTTGTTCTGCCCAGAAGTTGTCCTTGTTACTCCTGATCAACATGGGGACAATTCTGGAAAAGCAAAATCCAGTTTAGTGTTGTGTGGATCACTGTGAGTGGCTGAGCATGTTACTGAACGAGCTGCAGGGCACAATGCAAAGTGTAGCAGTTCATGCAGGTCCTTAAAAAAAAACCTACAGCCAGACATTTTATTTAGTAATTTAGAAGGGCTGCTTCTCTTTGGAGGTTTTTTTAAGGTTTATGTTTTGAAAAATGCCCTGGTTCAGTTGCAAAGCAACTGTATCAAAACGTGGGTTATGTTGCTATTTCAGTACCAGTTCCAAGGCTCCTGCCACCAGTCACCTGCTGGGATGGGTGCCATAACCTGGGAGCAGCAGGAGGCTGGAAGCACAAGGTGATGGGTGGAGGTGAGCACATGGCCAGGACCATCAGTGCCTTTGCCCCTCAGAATATGCCTGACCTCTTTGATCAGGGAGAGATGTCAATGGTGAATTTTGGCCCAATTCCTGGTGCAGGCAGCAGTGCTGCCTTCCTCTCCATCCCCATCTTGCCATCTCCCCAAGGGTAACCTTCTCACTGCATGGGAGAGAGTCCCCAGGTCCTGTTCAGAAGTCAATATGGAATGCTGGCAGGGGGACTAAGCAGTCAATTTAATTTTCTTCACCTTCTTCCAAGCATGAAACCTAACAGACCCCTTCAGAAAAGCCTCCCTTACAGGAAAGGGCTCCTTTGTATGCGAGTGGCAGCATCTATTTTTCAAGATAACCTTTATTTCATGTACTGAGTGTTAGCTTTGCTGAGAAAGAGAAAAGCTGAGATAACTCCTTCACCTGTGCAACATTATTACACTTTCTGGAAAGAAAAAAAAAAAAAAAAAAAAAAAAAAAAAAAAAAAAAAAAAAGAATGAGTTGTTCTGGGGCATGATAATGGAGGTGGGACAAATCAGGCAGAAGCAGGTGCTGAATTGCACCTCTCTCTTTCTCCCCAGCTGTATCTCTGCAATCTCACTCTCTTTTCTCTGTCTGTCCTCCCACCTCCAACACAGGCTGATTGTATTTTTATTTTTTTTCCTCTCTCTCCCTTCTCTCATTACTTCCATATTCTCAATTTTTGCAGTGTACAATGTAAGGCCCTCTGGGACTCATCAGTGAACCCCCCGACCACCGGCTCTGTTATTTGTGCTTTCTGTTGAGGTGGTGGTAGGAGACCTTCCCTGCTGTGCTCAGGGCTGTGCAGCCAAAGCACAAAGTACTCATTTCTGTAGGAAAGACTTTCCAGTCTAAAAATGGTGTGGGTTGCATTTGGCTCCAAATGCATCTGTGGAATATTTTCCCCTGGGAAAAAAAAGGCTGATCTTTGGGTGACAGGTAAAAAAGTGGATTCTTCATTGCAGTGCTCCCATTCCAATGACAACTCAAAGGCAAAATATTGAGTCAATTTGAAATCAAACTTGATTTAATATTTTGTATTATTTTGTCTGGTTCCTGCTCCATTTCCCACTTGTTTTCACTTCAATATTAGAATCTTAATTTTATTCTGTTACAAATCTATCTACCATCCAGTATTGCAGCACTAAACTGCATTTCAATAATATGAAAATGAAGCATTTCAGTAGGTGGTGGCATAACTTCTGAAGAGAAATATTTCAAAACTGTGTTTTCTGATTTGGTCTTGTCTGAGACATAAACACATGTTTAGTTGCTAGATTTCTCTGGAGACAGAACTGCCTGTTTTCTCATCAACTTTAATGATAAGGCCTAAGAAATCCTGAGTTTGATCAGATGGAACAAGACACATTAAACATATCTCCTGAATTGGATGCTGATATTGCTGTGTGACAGTGATGTATGGAAGAGATTCCCCTGTCCCTTGACATATCCCATCCTCCTCGTGCAAATGTGAATCCTGCCTTTCCCTGCTCCCAGCTGTGTGGTTAATGCCTCATTTGACAAATCATTTCAGGAGAGGAAAGAGATTAGTTGCCACAACCACAACAGACAGAAAACCTGACTGGCCATCAACCTTTCTATGTGTTCCAGTCCTTGATATCCACAATGGAAAGCTGATCAGGGATGCAGGAGCTGGCATGGACTCCTGCATACACCTTGGAGAGAGGGAGAACATTCCAGCTGGAATTAACGACATTAAACAACAACCAAAAATTAAATGAATGGTCTGGGGCAAATATCTTAGCAGTCATTTACCCTGTTGCTGTGGAGTAGGGCTGTGGGCTCATTGCTCTCTACAGCTACCCAAAAGGAGGCTGTAGTGAGGTCAATGTTGGTCTCTTCTCCCAAGTGAATAATAAAAGGACTAGAGGAAATGGCCTGAAGTTGTACTAGAGGAGGTTCAGACTGGCTATTAAGAAGAATTTCTTTAGCAAAAGTGTAATCAGGTGCTGGAACAGGTTGCCCAGGGAGGGGGTTTGTATCACCATCCCTGGAGGGACTGAAACAATGTTTACATGTTTCAGGACATGATCGACAAAACAATGTTTACATGTTTCAGGACATGATCGAGTGGGCACGGTGGGATTTTCAGGGTTGTGTGTTGTTGGTTTTTTGTTGGTCTGGTTTGGCGTTTGGTGGTTTGTTGTTGTTTCCCCCCCCTCCTCCTTCCCTGGATGAACAGTTGAACTTGGTGATCTTAGAAGTCTTTTCCAACCATGAGGATACCGTGGGAAGCCTTGGCTTTATGTTCTCATCATAATGTGTGACAATGTGTGTTTGCAGAGCTGGCAATTTTGTATCGACTGGATCCTGGTGGCAGGGGAAAGGTTTTGCAGCAGTGAGCTCAGTGCCTCTAGAACAGCTCTGAAAGTTGCTGCACAGAGTTCGTGCTGCACCAGAAATTACAGGGTAGTTATTTCTTAGTCATTTAGCAATTACAGTGTAATTAGTTCCCCTTGATGTCAACTTTTGTCAATGTGTCTTCCATTAGCCAGAAAATTACAGCTGGGTTTTGATGCAGTGGTGATCCCTGAGCTTCTCTGAGCTTGGACTCAGAGAGATGAGGAGATGTGCTGTGGGGAGGGGATGGGGCTGGTAGGTGAATTCCAAGCCTGTCTCCTCTGCATTTCTACCAGCTTGCACGTACTCACATGCATACAGATACAAAACACATATAATCTCCTCTCCAGGATCAATATTCCAGCCCAGACTGCAGAGAGGAATCAAACAGGTCCCTGGAGAAGTTTGCTTTGGCTGCTCAGAAACAAACAGAGAAATAAACAAGCAAATAAAACCCAAGAGCTGCCTTAAGATAGTATTTGTTGCCTATGTTTTGCAAAAGAGACTAATTAAGAAGGATGCATTAGACTCTGAGGATCCCAGCTCTCCTTCAAAGAGGGTCTGATTTCCATCCAGTTTTGCTTTGGTCTTGGTCATCACAGGGAGTCCCTCTGCCTTTTTTTCCCCTTTTCTTTTTTCTTTCTCTAAAAACCGTAGACATCATTAGAGAGTGATATTTCTGAGTTTTGCCATCGCTTTGAGCAGGAGCAGGATTTTAGTCCCTAGTTCAAAGATGGTGAAAATCAGGGGACTAGGCTTTAGGAGTAACTCAGGGAAATATTTTCCTGTGTTGTGATTCTCTGAGTGGTGAAGGATAAGGCAAGCTGGCTATAAGGGTGCTATCCTTCCCCCTAAAATACCTCTCTTGAGGCCATCACCAGCCTTTGGGAGCAGTATTAGTGTGAAAGTTCCCTCTACCTGCTTCAAATTGCAAACCCACCTGAAAGCAGATTGCACAATGAGGATATTGACTGAAATGCAAACAGTGGAATGATTAGGAAATTGCAAAAGAAATTCTTGTAAGATTATTTTGTAACAGAGCAGATCCAAATAATTTCCTCTTTGTTTGTGCCACTAGACCAGAAGCAGAAGAGAGTCAGCATGGGTCCAAATATATATATATATATATATATACACACATATATTTATATATCTTTATATATATATATCTTTATATATCTTTATATATATATATCTATCTTTTATAATTTCAGCCTCCAATGCTCCCCTTCATATAATTTCCCCCCATGTGTGTGCTGTGTTGATTTCACACAGGGCCCTGCATATGCTAAAGTTGGTCCTTGAAGAATTAAGTATTCAGCTCAGGAAAAAATAGCAGGCAGAAAGAATATAATGATAATGTTGGTATTAATACATCCTCCAAACATATAATGAAGTTCCTTTAGTTGTCTCGCTTCCCTCTGTGTCCACCAGGAGGCCAGGGACAATGGAACTCCTCCTGCTATTATAAAAGAAGGAATAATAACAACAGCAATAAACATTTGCACCACCGAATTTTTCCAGATGAGCATGAATTTCAAAATGAATGTGCAAGCCTGTTCAGCAGTGATTGCAGCTTCCTCCTATGGTGGCCAGGGGCATATGGTTCCACTCACCCGTTGCAATTGAGACACTGAGACCAACCAAGATGTCTTCTGGGAAACCCTTGGAGATTTTATGCATACAAATTTATACATAAAAATCCCCAGCTATGCTTGGTTAATGAAGGACTCTCCAAAAAATAATCAGGATCTGAGGAATACTGTAAGCAAAAGCAGAGATAAACTCCTCTGATAAAGAATGTAAAGTACTCACTCAGCTGAGTCTATTCTACCTTGCATAGGTTTATATCCATATGGAATATTCCTTCTCTCTGCTGGCAACCTCTTCCCAAGTGCACTGAATGAAAGTTATGCAGAGATTTGTGTCGGTTTCTCTTGAATATTTCAGACTACATTAGGTAATTCTGCCCCACCAAATCCCCTTGCCTTGGTCACCCAGGGAAAAAAATAATTGGCTGCGTTAATGCTTGGATGCCCCGCACCCTCTGCTGCTGCAGCACCAGCAGGGATTGAAACCTGTGGTATCTTGACTTACTGGAGAGATGTCAGTTGGAGCTCAGCATGGAGGTTATTTGAGTCTCTGTCTACATGGGGATAAAAGTGTCTTGAGCATTTAAATGAAGCAAAAGGACGGGTGTGATGTCTGACTCAGGGCCATGGCTTGTTGCTGTAGCAGAAGTGGAAGGAAGGAGAGCTGAGAACAATCCCTTCAGTTGCAGCTTTTGAGTGCCTCATGTTTGACACTGCTTGGGTCCCCAAAACCAGCTGCTGTGGCTCACTTGAGATGTCCATGTCTCACCTGACCTTGGCCATGAAGCCAACAGTGTGGTCCATTCCCTGCTGGGGGTGGGAAAGACAAGAAGGTGACAGAGTCACCCAGGTCCAACCTTTACATTCTACCCCTGCGTGGGATTGAGTTTCTCTAAACCACGTTTCCCATTCCTGGCTTCCTGGTTAAACAGATGTGGTGCCTGTGTGGGAGATGGTTATTATGGGTTAACACCATTTCCTCTGCAGATAAACCTGCTGCCTACACTGCTCCTTCTCACTGACTTCTACTTTATTCATGTCCCTGGGCTGAAGCCTGGCTGTCTATCAGCACTCAGCCTTTCCCCCAGAGCAGACAGAGATCTCTGTCAGCCCAGCATCAGGAGGGAGGAGGAGGAGGGTTAAGGGAGTGGGGAAGTAAAGATAAGCTCTTTGGCAAGTGTTAACAGAGAAGGGAGAAACCACAACACACTCCTCTGGGTCCAGGATAATTTCTGCCTCTGGGCAGAAGCTGGAAGGTCCTCAGTGACGTCAGGAGAGTTTCGAATGGCATCAAGTGTTTGTCATCTCTTTTTGGCTCTCTCCTACACAAGTCCATGCCTACTGACACTGAACCTACGTCCAGGCTTTCCAAATCTGGAAGGTGTTGGCTGAAGAAGGGGAGGATGTACTGAGTCATGATCTCCGTGATGCATCCATAACTTCTGGGGCTCAGAGATGGAAAGAAAAATGAGCTACCACCCACAAAAGCCTTGTGAGAGTGGCTGTGGAGTCATAGCCCAGGCCTGCCTGTGAGGTTGGTGGGGTGTGAAACACCTCCCTGTTCTCTGGAGCTAAAGTCTGGCCATAAGGGATTGGAAGTCAGTGCAGTGGAAACAGGGATGTCTCAGTAGGTTGGCAGAAGAATCACTGAGGTGGGTCACCCAGAGATACTTTAAAATGGATTTTGGTGCATCTGCATATGTGGTCCCAGGAAATCCAGTGGCTGCTGTTTTGACAAACTGAGGAAGTTCTGTGGGCTGAGCATGAAGGAAGTGTTTGGTAACTTCAGGGTTCTATTGAGGCTGTAATTTGGGACTCTGGGAAATGTAGAAAAAACCTGCAGCTTCTGATCATATAAGACTAGAATAAGGGCAAGAGAAAGAAGTTGAGGAGGCGAGAGAGAGAGAGAGATGCAGGAGAAAACATCAGCAAAAAGAGGGAGTGTAGCCTGTGTGTCCTTAGAGCATCAACAATAGGCACAGAAAAGGGAATTACTCAGAGGAGCAGAGTGTGTGTGTGGAGCTGTGAGAAATGTTATGGAAGAAAGATATTAAGGCGAAGCAACTGATATTTGAAATGTTATTTGAAGAGGAGTTTTAATCTGATAGGGCACAGCCAGAATTAATGAGTTTTCAATGAGTTGTGTAGTGCTTTGGGACAGGGCTGGGAACAAAGTGCTGCTGTTCTGCTGCTGGAGGTCAGTGCCACATCCCTGGCACTGAGCAAACCATCAGAGAAGAAATGAAAAAAAAAAAAAGAGCATTTGAGAAATCAACTCTGGTAAATTCCTGAGATGAGTGAGAGCTTTAAAAACAACCCCCAAAAAACTCACTCCCGTATCTGCGTTCCATTTAATTACCCAAGTTGAGTTTGGATGGCTAGAACCAGGGAGGACTATGTAAGTACAGAAGAACAACTAACAGTGAAACACCTTTCATGTCCTTTAGAACATGAATGGGCAACAAAAATATGAGTGGGAGGGACTGGCTTTGTTACCAGGAGCTTTGTATTTGGAGAAAAACTAACCCCAATGCAAAGTCTACTTGGTGGGGTTGGGTGAGAACTGCTGGAGCTCCTGTTCACCTTGGTAGCCTGTGTGACTCACTAGTCCCTTCAGAAAGCAGAAGACCTCATTTTGAAGAAATTGCTGTTGAAGAGCAATCAAAGGGAAAGGGAGAATGGAGTCAGGGAAAGGGAAGGAGGGAAAATTGTGCTCACGTGGCAAAGCAGAAAGATCCTTACTCAGATAAATACTAATGTCTTGGGGACTGACCCAACTCTCTGAGCCACCTAGAGAACTTATCATCTCCGTAGCTCTTTGTTTTTGTTTTTAATTACGTGTTCTAGTCTATCTTGCTTTCTCCTTCTTATTTTCCTTTTCTTGTTCTGTTCCTTTTATGTGATCAGAGGCTGCAGGTCTTGTGTGTTTTTCAGAATCCCAGTTAAGATCTTGTTGGCATTGGGAAGGTAGAACACAGCAGGGGTCATGAAGGCAATGAAACAGCAAGTTGAATCACTCCTATTATTTAAGCCATTCTGGGAAATACAGACCATTTGAGTTTATATTTCTGGTTTTAACCCCTGAAATTTCTTTTCACCTAGAGAAACAGAGCTTGGGTGAAAACACTGCAAAGGAAATGATCACATTCTTTTTGCTTCTGTTTTTCTGGAGTCAAACAGCTGGATGGAACCAGGACACTCCATGAAGTTCCTGGTGAATGGGGAAGCTGCTGCATGAGGTCTAAGACTTTCAGAAAAGAAAAACTCTACAGGGAAAGATCTATTTGAGAAAGGCCCCAATAAAAAGGTCTTCAAGGAATATTTGCAATCAGCCATGGGACAGAAATGCTTCTAAACCCAGGCTTGCTTATTTCTTAATGATTGTTTCATATATTGATGCCATCAGTAGTATTGTTTGTAACTAATTAGCAAGAGGAATGTCTCTAAGCAGCAGGTTGAATTCTTCATTATATCTGTTTCTATTCCAAACAATTCCAAGAATTCTTCTGAGACTGCATTTCTCCCAGTGTATGCTGGAAATGCAGTGCACCTTTGAATCAGGAGGGACAGCTCCAGGTTGCAGACTTCAAAATTTCTTCTGTTCAAAATGTTGTATTATACCTGAATGAAACCAGGGATAAAACTCCAGCTGATATCATAGTTTCAGGATCAGGAGATAATTTGTCTCTGAAAGCTGGGTCTAAGTAATGCATTTCCTTGTGTTTTGATTTTTTTTTATCCATTATTTTATAAGCTGAACTTCACCCCCTTCCATGCATGTCTGGAAGAAGGTGGTGATAGGACTAAAATAATCTACTGGGATCCTCTGCTGGAGATGTCTTGGCTCTTCTGCAGTCTCCTGCTGTGATCTTTTTGTATAGGTTATTTACATGCACTGTCCCTGTGTCTAGAATTAAGAAGACAAGATCCATTGAGGTTCAGTGAAAGGTCCAGCTGGCTCTTCAGAGCTGCAAGTCAGTGTCCTGTCCTTGGCAGCTGGTATGTCAGAGGAGAACCACAGCTTTTCAGCATTGACTTGCACGAATAAGACTGTGTGTTTTAAAGCCTTGTCATTTGTACCTCTGAACTGAAATGGGAAATAGAGAGTGGGGGATATCCAGTGACCCAACCATCAGCATTCCCAGAGGTCAGCTAAGACATCTGCTTCCTTTAGAATCCAAAAAAGTGCAGGCCCCTCCAGTGAGCAACTTGGAAGCCAAATCAATGGTATTTTTATTGAAATTGAGCTGCAGGGGCATTAATTCCAACACACCCTTTTTTTCTCATCTGCATAAAACAAACTCCCTTTTTTTCCTCCCTTCTGAATCACAATGTTCTTTCAGGACAGGAACCTCCTCTTTCGTTGTGCAGTATCAGAACAAGTTTGTGTCATAGCTGGGCCAAAAAGTGTCTCAGTAGAAATATCTGACAGCAAGAAGCTCTTACCATATTACAGTAATCCAAAGGAGAAGATGGAGCTTAGATGTAGAACATGGATTGTCCTGCTCAAACAAATGACCTAGATTTAATGGCGCACAGCTTGGAAGAGTTACCTATACATCATCCCATCAGGAAGAGCTTCAATCTACTCCTCTGCTGTTTCTTCCTGGCTCAATAAGGTCATTGACTTAAGTGATGGAGGAAGGTGGAGTTGTTCTGCAGTGCAAGGAATGTGTAAAGCCAAAAATCAGGCAATAATAGTAACTCCCATTCCTGAATCTCTTCAGAAAACCATTTACAAGTAGCTTTTTGGAGCAGTAAAGATTTTTCACTTTCTCTATTTTTTTTTTTTCCCCCTTCTTTCCTTTACTACAGTGAAATCTTTAACAAATAATCATTTTACACTGTACAGTTCATCAATAAAAGCAATAACACCAGGTTATGTAATAAATTAAATATGATGTGTAGTTGAAAGTAATCGAGCTTTCAGGCATCAGTTTCTTGTCACATTAAGGGCTCTGGCAAACAGGTTTAATATTCGTGGAATGAACAGAATTATTGACAGGCAGAGGAGGAACTAGACAGCAAGTGAGCATCA
>NW_009952363.1:848295-871028 GCF_000747805.2 Chaetura pelagica | reverse complement strand
TCCTGCTGACATGGCAACAAACTTTCAGGGCTAGCTTTTGTTGTAGAGGTTTTTGGTAGTGGTGGCCTGTTTGCTCTTGATATTTATTTATCTTTTCCTGCCATTCTGTCAAGTTTGTGTCTTTTGGAAGGGAGAAGAGAAGAGGGAGGAAAAATAGTGGTGGTTCATGAGGTAAGGGTGGCTTTCCTTTTGGGTTTATTCTCCTAGATTACTTAAGGTTAATTCAGGTGAACTCCAGTTCTACCTGTTGCTGCACCAATGGATGTATTTCATTCTTTTTGAAAATGGTCCCTAATTCCCATCACATCTCTAGAATATAAAAGGATTTAGGAGAGTTGGGTAGGGAGAAATGGAATGAAATACAAGGGCAAGTGTAGAGTCTTGCATCTGGGAAAGAACAATCCCATGTACCAGTAGAGGTTGGGGACTGACCTGTTGGAGAGCAGTGTAGGGAAGAGGGATCTGGGGGTCCTGGTAGACAGAAGGATGACCATGAGCCAGCAATGTGCCCTTGTGGCCAAGAAGGCCAGTGGCATCCTGGGGTGTATTAGAAAATGTGTGGTTAGTAGGTGGAGAGAGGTTTTCCTTACCTCCTACTCTGCCCTGGTGAGGTCATATCTGGAATATTGTGTCCAGTTCTGGGCCCTCAGTTCAAGAAGGACAGGGAACAGCTGGAAAAAGTCCAGCGCAGAGCTACAAAGATTGTGGAGTGGAACATCTCCCTGATGAGGAAAGGCTGAGGGAGCTGGGTCTGTTGAGCTTGGAGAAGAGGAGACTGAAGAGCAACCTCATCAATGTTTATAAATATGTAAAGGGCAGTGTCAGGAGGATGGAGCCAGGTTCTTCTCAGTGATGTTCAGTGACAGGACAAGGGTCAATGGGTGCAAGCTGGAGCATAAGAAGTTCCATGTAAACATGAATAAAAAATCTTTTTCACTGTGAGGGTGACAGAGCCCTGGGACAGGCTGCCCAGAGAGGCTGTGGAGTCTCCTTCTCTGGAGACAAAGATGTTCCTTTGTGAGCTACTCTAGCTGATACTGCTCTGTCTGGGGGGTTGGACTAGATGATCTTTCAAGGTTCCTTTCTACCCCCTAACATTCTGTGATTTTGTGTGTGTCTTCTCATTGCCCCATGGCTTAGAGAGAGCCTGATGGTTGAAATATTGGAGATCCTTTAGGATGGAGTTTCTCAGTATGGGGAATTAAGGACAGAGTTACAAAGAGAAGTCAGCTGGGTTATCTGTGCTTCAGAACTTCTGGAGGGGTCATACAGGAACAGAAACTGAAAAAACAACCTTCCTGACATCCAAGTGGTCCAGTTTCCCAGGGATGAGTTGTAGGAGTGTAGAAAGTGATGACAATTCACCATTTCCAAAGTGCTGCAGACAGAGCTGAAATAAAAATAAAAGCTGTGAATGGCCACTCTGAGGCATGTTTTGTCTGAGGCAGAGGTAAAAATAGCCACTGACATTTTTCTTGTCTCATATTGGAACCCCAATCTCCACACCCTTCCTCTGTATGTCTCATGCAATTTGTCACCCAAGAAAGATTGGAAAGAAAAGGTGGTAAATGAAATGACTTTTAGACACGAGCTAGTGTGTCGTTCTGTTGATGGGATCTAGAGGGGCAGAGGAGAAGGCTTCTGTGATGTGGTGGTCAGTGAGTGCTCAGCTCAGAGGTGTCTGATGGGAATTGTCATTAGTGGTGTTCACAAAGATACATTGTTGTGAGATTTCTGCATCCCTGGGAGGGACACTGCCCACAGAAGCTCCCCAGGCTGCCTTCTGCATTGAGGGTGGGATGGACTTGAGCTTGTCTTCAGCATTTCTGAGACAATGGCTGAGATATCTAATCTTGGATGCAATTCAATGCAAGAATCCTTGCAGGAGGCAGTTTGGGAATAGTCTCATCTACATCAGGGTGGCCAGCTCTCCTTTTGAGCATTTTTCCCAACTCTGGGAGCATGGGGAGGAGGAAAACAGGAAGCAAGTGAGGGCAAAAGACAGTTCTGGGCTGGTCTGTGATGCTTTCATGGCTTTTCTCGCTCCTCTCTTATCCCCATCCAAAGCTCTGAGGGTGTTGATGGGGCTGGTGATGCAGGCAGCTGGAGCTGGAACAAGCTGGGTGGGCTTTTGAGGTTTGAGCATTGCCATTTGACTGGCCTGAAAGCAATTCTTTTAGAAGGGGGATTGCTTTGCAGCCCCCACCCAGTAACACTCAGGCCAGGTCTGTTTGTCACAGTGATATTTGGTAGGCTGACCTAGGCACATGGGGCCAAATTTTCAGTCCTGACCTTGGGTCTCTGCAAAAATCCATCCCCACTGAAGGTGGCCCAGGACCTAACTTCCTTTAGCCATGAAATACACCAGCAACCTCGTTCCAAAATACCCCAGAATCACCCAATTTCTCCAAATAAATGTCAGAGAACGAGAGAGGCGAAGAGGAACAGAGAGAGAGCAGAGCTGTTCCTCTCCATCAGAATCAGAGCCAGCCTCCCCACCCACTCCAACAGATTAAATTAAATCAAAACTCTGGTAAGAGCAGGATTTTCTTCTCCAATGAAAGCTGCTGGAAGTGTGGGCTCCAGTTCTCCTTTGTTTTACCAGAAAGCTGCTAAGCTGGCAGGTGTTGTCAGCATGAAGATTTGTCTGTGTGGTCTTCCTTACTGCTGTCCTGGGACTTGTTTGAAGGATTTTTGTATCTCATGGCATTCAAGACTGGATAGATCACTGGCCTGACAGGCTCCAGGAAAAAATGAAACTGAGTGGGATGGGCTCAAGAGCAATAGACACAAGATTCCTTTCTGCTTATAAAGAAGTTCTTCCATTTCACCCCTTCTATATGGAAAAGGAACCAGGAGTAAGAGATGTTAAAGCAGCAAAAAAAGGAATCAGGATAAATCTGGAAGTTTGGGACAAAAGTGAGAGAAAAAGTTACAAGAGGAAGTTACAGCAGCATAGGAGCATGTTTTCAGCAATGGGTTGTTTTACAAAATGTGGAAAATGCTGGAATTTCAAGCTTCAGCTGTGGGACCTGATGGTGTATTAGTACATAAAATACCTCAGAAAATGTTGTTAGAGGCCAGTAACAGAATGAGCACAGGAAAAGCATGAAGCCATTTTCATCTGAGGTGTAGAACATCTCTGCAAAGAGCTGGAGAGTTGGAAGGGGGGATCAAGGCAACAGCTCCAGCATCTAGGATGAGGACTTGTGCCCACATACAGGCTGTTTCCTAAGACAGTGGGAAGGAAATGTCCTATTGTTACAGTGAGAGAAAGCTGCTCAATGTGTTGAACCTGTGGGGCTGTCACAGCAGAGCAAAGTCTGGTAGCTTCAAAAGAGCTCAGTACTCAGAGCAGAGCTGAATGAGTCTAAATAGGACCTGCAGGAAGGATCTTGAAAGACCAGTCTGAAACACTAATAATGAGAATTGCAAATCAGGTTTTGGAATTGCTTTGGCTGGACACCCTGTTCCAAGAAGTGCCTGCCTCCCTCCCTGCCTGAGTGTCAGTGGAAAAAAGTCAGGAGACTGGATTGCCATGGGTGAAAAGTGGAAAGCTTGTTTGTTGAACCAAGCTCTTCCAAACCTGCAGGTTCTGCCTGTCTTTAGGTCTTCTCTGATTTTCCTCAATTCCCTATCTAAGCATTTTGCTGCCCTCTTCATGGGAGTTGAGGATATCCTGCCACCCCCTTCACTTGTGGTGCAGAGAGAGAGAACCATGCAAAGAAATACGTGTGTGGCTGCCAGACTCTGAAGTGCATCTGAGAATCCCACTAGGTACTTAACTACCTATAAAAATCTGAGACCATTTGATTCCCCCAGAAGCCAGTGGAAGATCAAGGACATGCACACGAGTTCCTGGTATCACTGGGCTTTGTCTTCATCTCAGATATTTTTTTTCCCTGAAAGGAGCTACAGTATTTCTCTTACAGTGATTAGAATTAGAAACGAATTTGTGAAAGGAAACCAGAACAAATCACAATCTTTTGTGCTAAATCTTGCACAAGAAATGCTCCCGGGTTGCTTCTGGAGTTAGATGTGTTATTGTTAAAATGAAGTAATATTTATTTTTATCCTCACACTTTGCCTTTTCCATTTATCCAAGTTGCTATTGGAGTTGAAAGCATGCACACACACACACACAAAAATGCAAATCCCAAATTTCAAAGGCACCTTCCACTTGGAATTAGATCTATTTTTGTCCCTGTGACTATCTTGCACAGCTCCAATTGTCAGGCCCCACTCTGAAATCCACATTATGCTCCCCTCGCCAGCATATTTTTGGATTCTTGCTCATTGTGATGGGCCTTTTGTGTTCCCTCTGATCTGGGCCAAATTTTAACATGAGGTGCTGAGTCATGCACAGTGTGAGTCTTTGTGTCTCAAAGAAATCTTCCTTTTTCTCTTCCCCTGTACCTGGGCCACCACCTGCCATAGTCTCCCCCAAACAGACAAGGAGAAAAGCACCTGAAACACATCAAAGTGCTGAGCAGCTCCAAACAATTCATTTAATTATTATTACAAAATGTCACAGGGAGTGTCGGTTTGGTCTTGTAGTTTCTGTGCTCATTTGTTTTGTCAAGAAAAACCTGAGCCCTGAAAAAAAAAAGTCCCAAAGAAGAAAGAAAGGAAAAAAATAAACCTTGCTTTGAAACTGCAATTAATGGACTTGGGGTTGAAATCTTTAATTTCTGCACACCAAAAATACAGTCCCACCTGAGTGGGGATCAATGAAAAAACAAATAAATTACTGGGAGATGATGATTGATTTTTCTAAAGGCAAATTACACATTATAAGCAATTTTAAGGAGTGATGGAGAGGGAAAAGGACACTCAATGTAATGGGGTGGAAAATCCAAATAATCCCAGCTCTGCTGTAGGACTCAGTGTTTCCTGGAGTGCTTTCCCCATGTTGCTGCACAGCCTTGCTCTGCCATTCCCAGCCACCTCCATCCCTGTGTAGCATCACCATGGCAAGGTTTCCTCTCAGTGAGGGTCCCTGCCAAGGCAGCTACCACCTCTGGTCAAAACTTTACATGTGAAAGGATCTTTTTAAGTCTTCTGCAACTGAGGTGATTTGGGCAATCACTATTTTTCCTTCTCTTTTGGTTTTTGGTCTGATCAATCTAAGCACTGTTTGATATTTCCTCAAGAGGAGGGATGTATTTTAACCAGGAAATGCAGAAAAAAAAAAAAAGCAATATTGGTTGAATGGTGCTGCTACTTTGTGCTCCAACTCCTCACCCAGCAAATTTCCCTGATCTTCATGCACAGGTGCTTGGAGATAGATGAGCCAAGTAGGGGCTCCAGCCCTGCTCCTTAACTCCCCAGCCAGGCTGCCCAGTGCACAATAAGCTCTAGAGTTTTCTTTGCTGTTTGTTCTGACCAGCTGCTTCACCAACTCTTGGATTATTTCTGTTTTGTTGCTACAATAGTAGGATTCCTTTGGTGCTGTCTGTCACCTGTGGATCATAGAATCATAGAATCCTAGGGGTTGGAAGGGACCTCGAAAGATCATCTAATCCAACCCCCCTGCCAGAGCAGGGATGAAAATGAAAAGCCTTGAAAAATCAGGTGACAAGGATCCAGCATGTCCAGGAATGTGAGTGTGAGCACAGAGCAAAACAGGCTGCCCTGGGTAAATTGTTAAGCACCCTAGAAATGAAGTGCTTGACACTGCAGAAAGAGAGTGTGTTTACAAGAGAGGTGGAGAAACAGCCAAAAGTTCTTTACCTCTTATAATTGGAAACCAGATCTCCTTCCAAGTGGAAATTTAATTCTCTAGTGGCCAGGGCTCAAGTGTCTCTCTACTGCATGTCCAGTGGCATTGTGTGTGGATCTTCAAACATTCAGCTCTTGGGCTGAAGAAAGGGAATAGGACTGCAGTTTTCAGCTTTGTCAGGCAGGAGAATTCAGAATTCCAAGGAAAACCCATGAAGATGCCCCCAGCTGTGCTTATAAGATCCCAGCACTATTAGGGACCCCTCAGTAATTTCCTCCTAGGGTAGTGTTGTCTAATGCTGATTTCCTGACTGTGGTGGGAATTCCTGCCAGCTTTCCCCATCTCCGTGTTTCCTTGAAGTGCAGGTGCAAAAAGGAGAAGCCTGTGCAGAAGCTGGAAGTGTAGAAGGTTGGACATGGATGTCACAGCCACTGTGCCAATGCAGCCCCAGGGCCTCTGAGGGATCTGCTCTTGGTTTCCAGCAGCATACACATGAGGGGACAAGCAGGGACTGTCCCACAAGACCTGCTCAGGGGCTCACTGGGGGGGTTGTCGATCCCCAGATTTCCAACCAGCTGATGATTTGTGTCTTTGGCTGCCTCACTGATTGATCCACCTGCAGTTAACCTTGATTTGCACCAGAGGAAGAGAGGGGAGACTTGAGCACAACAGGCTGAATCCTAGAATAGAAAAAGGCCACAGGAGAGGGAGGCAAAGTGCAAGGAGGAAAAGTTAACACCATGGCCTCTGTGATCCTGTCTTTGCAGGTCCCTCAGGCATCATAACCACAAACAGTCCCTTCAAAAACTGTGAATATTATACTCCTTTCTGACAGGTGTTTGGTTTTTGTTTTGTTTTGTTTTTTCCCAATTTTACAAGTAGCTGAAGAAAATAAGGAGATAATGACTTATTTCAATATTTTAATGTAGGTTTCTTGGTTAAAACACCACAAATCTCTCAGGTGACAATAGAATTATAAAGTAATAAGACTTGCAGCAAGTGGGAAATTGGTTGGGAAGGGGAGGGGAGAGGAAGGCAAAGAGGCAAGGCTGCAGAACATGGGGTTGTATCTTCATCAGGTGGCAATTGCCACTTCCTGCTAGTTTCAACACTGACTCCTTTCAAGCCCTCCTGTCCAGGGCTTGGGGAGTTGACTGTTTTGGCCTTCATGCCTGGTACCAAAGTTAAGTGAGCTGACACCAGGAGCAGCTCCACAGAGCAGACAGAGCTCCTGGCTCAGCTTCCCAGCTTCCCTGTGCTGCTGTGGGCACCTGAGGACAGGCCATAAGGGACTCATTGCCCTTTCAGCAGTGCAGCCTGTGGTGGTGATTCTCCACTCTCAATGTATGACAGGGTGGTTGTAGACCTGTGCAGCTCCACCACCTCCTTTCACTTATCATCCCAGGACACTGCTCCTGATGCTTCTAACTTTGTACCAAGGAGCATTGGTTTTGTTCAATCAGATGTTAAGTCCTTTATGTAGCACCTTCATGAAGGCCACATTTTCACTCATCCTGGTCTACATCTGAGGTTGTTTTCTTGCCTGGAAGAGGGAGCTGTACAGTGCACCCAGTGTAGTACCTCAGTGGGACCCATAGGAAGAAAACCCAGGAATACACAACCTTGCACCACTGTGCATCTCACACTGTCCCATATGCCTTCACATGGTAACTGCAACAAATAAAACACATCCCTGGGGCTGGATCAAGGCTGCTTCAGTAAACAGCACCCATCATGCAGCCAGGGGCTGCTTGCACAGAGTTTCAGCCTCGTTCTTCTAAGACAAAGGCAGGCTGCAGCCCAGGAGGTGTGGCAGTGAGTAGTCTCTGTGCAGACTCAACCTGGGAGTGAAATCTTGGACTGATAACTGCAGGGAATATTTTATACCTCTCTCTCTCCCTCCCTTCTTTGTCTGATCTCAGCAGCAGTCTCTAGCTAACATCATTCTTTGTGAGTTACTTTCGTTAACAAAACCTTTCACCCCATGAAGATGTTCTACTTAATTAGTAAAAGTTCAATTTTTTTTGTCACTGACAGAGCCCCATACATCACCACGTCTGGAGAGTCATTAGCTGTAAAATTAATCAGGGTGGAAAAAGGCTGAATAGAGTCAAAGCCCTTTGTGTTCCTTCCCACATCTCTGCCTCCATCGTGAGAACTTTTCAAGAAGGGGAATCCAAAAAAGCATCTCCAAATATCCAGGAAACCAGTTTCTAGGGCAGCACTGGAGCTGGGAATATTTTTGAGCCTGAGGTGGAGGGGCAGTCAGGCAAAGGAGGGGACAGGAAGCCAGGAGACTGTCAACTTTGTTCTACCTTGGTCAGACCCATAAAGGACCCCAGGTGAGGGACCCTGAAAGGATGCTGGATGGCTGAGATTTTCCTCTCTGGGAACACATGTGCAAATGACTGCAAGCAAGTTGATATCACTTGTAATTTTGCATAGCTGATCACAGGACACCTTTAAAAGTGAAATGCCTGTTTTGGTACAGAACAGGACCAGCCAGGGGAGGAAGGAAATATTTTGCCTGCATAAATATATATATATATATAAAATAAAAAAACCCAAACAACAAAACAACCACAAAATACCAAACCAAAACAACAACAAAACCAAATAAAAACAACCTTTCCACTTTGTAATTTTCCTCCTCAGATGTCTGGAAAACAGACATTATGGGAATGACTTGCTGGGCTGCTGCACTCTCTCCAGGACTTGCTAATTCTCTGCTGATTCTTGTAACACTGCAGAGTTCTGGAGTCTTCTTTGACTAACAAGTGGCTCAAGGCCACTCACTCTGTCCTCACACTCCTGTCAAGTGTAGTTAAGTGGGTGCCTTAACAAATGGAAAGTGATTTCTCTGCCACATCCCTTCTGGGTACAAGTCCCACCCAGCCAGAATCACAAATGCTGAGGCCTTGTCCCTAAGAATGAAGCATGTGTATCTCAGCAAAAAATTCTGTCCTTGGTGTCTGATTGATTTATAAAGGTTGTTTTCAGTGTGTTTGTGAAAGGATGAAGTAGGAAAAAATGGAGTCTTATGCCTCAAAACTCACTATGTTTCCTTGCAGTAGGACATCCATTAGGCACAGCCTCTGCAAAGCTGCTTTCCTGTTGCTTTCCTGGCAAAGCAAGGGGGTAAAACAAATCCATTTCCCCCCATTTTCTTTCCACATAGAAATAAAAGGAAGGGTCATTTCTTTTAGCCTCAATTGAAAACTGTCTGTTTCTATTAAACATAGAAATTATTTTCATCTTTGGGAATCCTTAAGCTCAAAACAAATACAATCTGGAGAACAGAAAACCCTATTTTATTTTGAAGAGACACTTCATTTCTAAAACACCACAATGGGATATTATTTTTCTTACTTGTTTCTGTTTCCAGATTAGCTATTTGAAGAAGCCTAAACAAAGCTGTAAAAAGCTTCCTGCACCCTGAAATTACTTCTATAGCAAACAACAATAAAAATTACCTCTAACATTATACCCAGCTAGAGTTATCCAGATTTCTTTCAGACTTTTCTTAAGCATGTTTCTCTCTTATTTTTTTTATTTTTTATTTTTTTTTTAACAAGGACTTGAAAAAACTCAACTTTCAAAATGGACTTGGGCCACATAATGGCTTGACAATGTCCACAGCATATTGTCTGTTGGCACATTGATAAGTAGCACATATACAGACAGAAAAGTGCCTCAATCCCACCTCAAGATCCCATCTTTAAAGTACATGACAGGTGGACCATGAGCACTTTATCTGGTGGTACAGATCATCACCACTGATTTAGTCAGAAAAATGAAATGGTATTGATTCAGGATTATGGCCAGGTAAAGATGCCATCAAACTGTTTGTTTTGTGCTTGATGTTCCATAAATGAACCAATTTAGAGGTGAGATTAGTGTTGTCTTTGGAACAGGACTCAGGAATAGAAAGTGGAACTCTGAAGTGCACAAAGCAGAGACTGGATTAGGATTTAGGGGAAGGGGGAAAAATAGAAATATAGGTGCCCTAAGTGAAAGATGAGATGTAAAATGGTCTGAATTTAGTGAGGGTAAAAAAGAAAAGAGAAAAAAGTTCCTCTCTCCAAGTGTTCTGCTTGGACTTCTGTTGCTTTCCACTGAGCATAAATACTCAACCTCATGCTGCCAATTAGAGACTGGGGAGGTAGAGAGAAGTTTCAGGTATTGAGCTGCAATTTGATTCCCCTCTGCTCTCATAAATTAGTCCCAAATATCCCCAGCATGCATATTCTACTAGTACAGAACACCAACTATTGCAGTTTTCTCCCAGAGGTGCCCTGTGGCCATTTGGCATTTGGGGTAGTCACGAATTTTCTCCTAAGTGAAGCAAAATCACACAATTTGCTTGATATTTGCTTGGGGAGTCGATGAGAACATTTTAAAAGTGCCTACATCTCAGTGGGGGGAAAAAAAAGAAAAAGTGAGGCTTATGTATAAGTACACACAAAGCACAGGTAAAGGATTTACAGATTCTCTTCCTCTCTCCCACCCCTTTGCAGCCAGTAACACGACTGGGCAGGGAAACCTGCCATGTATTGGTATAAGATCTCACCTATAGACAGTGGTTTCTGGGGGTTGAAAATCAGCCTGTGCCTCAGGAGACATGTTCCCAGCTACCTGGTGTGGTAACAGCCTCTGTGACTTTAGGTAAAACCTTCCTTTGCTGCTCTTGGCTTTGCATTGACCATCTCAGCTCTCCTGCTGAGTCAATGTTTTAGGATGGGGATGATCTCTTAGGTCAAGGGTCTCCAGGGCTAAGCAGAAAGCTGCCTTGACCTCAAGAGAGGTGAAAGGGTGCTACTTTAACATCAGCAAGGAAAGCAAAGCTCTCCATCCCCTCTCCTCTAGTCTGAAAATGAGAGGAGTAAGTTGGTGACCTTAAGAGGCTTGAAGAACAAACCACACTTCACTAGTGTTTTTTGAATGCCCAACATGCCACCACAGAGCAGGCAAGTCCAAGTACCTGTTGGCTAATTAAGATCCAAAGTAGGAAGCAAAATAGGTGCTAGGGAAACTTCTCCAGGAAAGCAAGAATAGCCCAACCAGTTATTAAAAGGAAATGTCAGCAAAGCAGGGTTTCTGGACAGAGTTTCCCCTTCCCTCCATCTCCCATCCCAGCATCATCCAGACAGCACAAAGAGGGGAGTCAGGCTTTTCCAAGTGTTTTCCAGCTTCATTGCAGCAACAGCTCCAGGCACAGGGTAGCCAGACAATTTGATCCAATTTGTTAGCAAGAGGCATCTGACTTCTCTGTAGTCTCTTTGGTCTCCCAGATTCCAGGGTGAAAAGCCTCTAAGTGCAATACTAGAACAAAAATGGCTCCAAGGCACCCAGGTTAGGATGAATGGGCTTTAAAAGCATCTGTTAACTCTGTGCCTCTTTTCAGCAATAAAAATTCTTCCACAGACAGTCTGCAACCCTCATTTATAGGGCTTCAGTACTGTGGTGGAAGGAAAGCAGGAAGCCTGGAGCATGCAGAGGGGAAGGTAGTGCATAGCACTGTGCATAGCACATAATCAATTAATTTGATGGTCTTTGAAGGCTTTTCCCTGCAGGCTGATGTCTGGGCTTGTGTTTTTCAAAGCATTGCCCATCACCTTCTTGCTCACAAAACACAGACCAGGATTCCTGGGAGAATTTCCTTCTGGTGCACTGGCTACAGAAGGCTTGCAAAAGCCTACTTACCTAATGGGCTGCCTCCCCATCCCAACTTTAGTTTTCCAGCTGGCTCTGCCCACTTTGTTGTGGCTGAGGACTAGGAAAAGAAGCCCAGTTTGGTCAGCAGCTCCCCACTCCAGTTTGGGTTGCTGAGTGGCACGAACGGGCATGGAAGGAAACTGGGATGTTGCTGGTGTTATGGAGCTGTAACTTTTGAGGGACAAATGTGACAAATTCAACCCACAGGGAGAGAAAGCAAAGCAACCAAACCAGCTAGGTGGTCAGGCCCCCCAGCTTCTGTCCTTCAGCACACAAACATTTCAGTGCACACCACCTGCCAAGGCTCAGTAGGGAGTCCCCCCTTCTTGCTCCAAATATTTTCAATTGTTATTTGATCTTGGTTTCTTGCTCCACAAAAAACGCCCCCAAAGGCTCATGTTCTCATTTCCACTTTCTTTAATGTTGTCACTATTTTTCCCATTCTCCCTTGTCATGCAAAACCAAGAAGAAAGAAACAACCCCCCATCTGAATTATACAAGAGCATATGAGCAGCATGAAAGGAGCTGTGAACACAATCAGCAAAAGGCAGAAATTCCAACAGTCTTTCCCAGGGCCATCTATGACATGTGATGCTGGAACAGCCACTGTTGAGGGGTGCTCAGGAGTGAGCCTGCCTCTCCAAACCACCTCATCTCCATCCTGCCACTGTCCCCTGCACCCCTTGGCCATCCAGCTTGAGGACTCTCGACATCCCAGGGTGACCTTGGCTCCCAAGGCCACCTCCTGCCTTACTGCCTCCCCCTGGACTCTCTCTGCATCCCTCAGGGGTTGATGCAGGATGCTTGGGGTGAGGTGAACATCTCCTGCTGGTTGGTGATGGACGAAATGAGCTGGATATGCTGGGGGTTGAACTGTTGCCATTGGAGATGGCGACAGATGCTTCCTGGTGGAGGCTGCACTGGCTAATTTAGGGCTTTGTGGTTTGAGACAGAATCAAAATTATTTTCAATTAGGTGATTGTGGTGACAGCTGTTTTGAGCAGAGTTTTCTCAGCAGCTGAGGAACCTGCCTTTGCTTGGACTTGGGTCCTGATACATTTCTAGCATGGGGTTCTCAGCATTTTTTTACTTTCCCTAACCTCTTTTTCTTCCACCTCTTGCTAAGCAATTCTTTTTCTCTCCCACACAACACCACTTCTTAGGAGGAATGTGACAGTGGAATCATCCTTATCTCTCCCTTACCAAAACCCAGTCATTTTCTCCTTTCTATATGCAGGATTTAATTTTCCTGCTGTGCTGTCCAGCTCCCCCCCTTCCCTGTTCCCCCATTACTTCTGCCTGCCCTGTGATGTATGGACCTTGTCAGGCAGTTTTGGCCCATCCCAGCCAGCCAAAATCAGAAAAAAAAACTGGTTTTATTTTGCCTGGGGAGAATTCATCACAGAAGGTGTCTCATTTAGGGAAATTAAGGATGAAGGAAAGGGAGAGCTAGAAATTTATTCTGGTTTAGTGTTAAAAATATATCTATCTACTGCTGTGTTAAAGGTTGATATTTTCTCTCCACTTTTCTCTCCTCCCTCTCCTGTCCAATCCTATCACGTAGCCCAGAGACAGGGTTCAGGAGAAAGAGGCTTGGAAATGTGGGTTGTGGTAGAGGAGAGAATAAGACATGAAGAAGACTCAGAACAAGACACATTTCTCTCCATTCTGACATTCTTGACTCATCAGAGGCAAATTTGATCCTAAAAATACAAACTAGACAAATCCTTTGGAAGGAGGAAGGGGAATTTGTGGGTGCTGGCTTTATTTATGATACAGCTAGATCTTTGTTTGTTTGGATATTGAGAGCATAGAATCATATCAAGGCTGAGCTTAACCTTGAAGAGCAGGGAACAATGTCCTGGGGAGCCTCTTCCAGAGGCAGTGGTTCAGAGCCTGAACTCCCTGAGCAGAGGGACAGGGACCTTTCCTGATGTCCCTTTTCTATCTCCCTGACAACGATGCAGGGAGGATTTCATGGTTTCCTCAAGGAGTATTTCCAGAAGGTGCTTTCTCTTACAGGGGAAGGTGTCATTTAGCTGGACCAAATCCATCCCAGGTTTGCACTCTGACCACCAAGTAGCTGTAGAGAAGCTTCAGAGCAGTTTTACAATCAGAAATTCTTTCTCTGCTATAGCAAACCCACAGCTGGAGGGAGCCCAGGACCTCTTTCAAGGAACAGTTGTCCTCTAAATGGGCTTGAACCCAGAGGGAACAGCATAGGGATGCTGGGGCACTGCTCATGCTGAGAAGATGACACCAAAGTGATGTCAGGTCCCACCTCAATACAGGGGTGCTGCATTAACAGCAGTGCTGGGCTGGACACAAACCTCAGAGGTACCAAGAGCAGAAACAATTTAAAAACCTCTGGTGGTGTCAAATCCACTGGCATCAACAAAAACAATAACAGCAGGTTTTGGCCCATTGTATTTTTCTTGGTTCCCACACTGTCACAGTCTCTGTCAAGTTTTCTATTTTACATGATCCAAAAGGAAAGCTTTTAACCCAGGAGATTTTAAAGTGGGTTGCAAAGCTCTGAAACAATGTAGTGTTTGGATGACAATGTTGTCTGTTAATCCATGTGGAGCATTTAGATGCTACCAAAGATAAGTGCCTTGTAAATACAGATAGATAGATTAGATTAGACCTTGACAGTGGCTCATGCAAAAGGCATTTTTATGCACAAAAATAGTAACATTGTAGAGAAATAGCTATTATTTGAAACCTTGGGCAAAAGCTTCCATAATTGATATTGTTGGAGGAAAGAGGAAGCTAATGGAGGGGAGATGCTCTGACTGCCCTTTTGTCATTGAATAACTCTTCCAGCAACTGGAGCAACATGAAGGTGAAGGGACTGGAGGGAAAGACTTATGAGTGGCTGAGGGAGCTGGGGTTGTTTAGCCTGGAGAAGAGGAGATTCAGGGGGGACCTTCTCACTCTCTCCAACTACCTGAAGGGAGGTTGTAGGCAGGTGGGGGTCAGGCTCTCCTCCCAGGCAACTAGTGGCAGGATGAGAGGGCGTGAACTGAAGTTGCACCAGGAGAGGTTTAGGTTGGATATTAGGAAGCAATTCCTCATGGAAAGGGTGACCAGATGTTGGAATGGACTGCCCAGAGAAGTGGTGGAGTCACCATCTCTGGAGGTGTTTAAGGAAAGATTGGATGTGGCACATACTGCTGTGGTCTAGCCAGTGTGGTGGTGTTAGGTCATAGGTTGGACTTGATGATCTCAGAAGTCTTCTCCAGCCTCAATAATTCTGTGATTCCATGGTTACTCAGCTCCCATTTCAACCTCGGAGTTTTTCAAGAGAGCACATCTCAGTGAATACCCCATCCATTTGAAACTCTTCTTGCAAACACTGTACTGGCAGGGTCAAGGGCAGGAGAGTGCTTTGAAAATCTACCCTTTTGCATCCTGACTGCCTGGGAATCTGGCTCATGGAATGGCTCAGAGTGCAGCCTGGACAACTGTCACTGGCTGAGGATCTGGGCTTCTCCGTATCTCCAGGGGTGATTTCAGAGACAGTGGGAGGAGAAGGCTGCGGGGTTCCTGTTCTTATCAGCTCCACCAGGGCTGATCACAACTGAGTTTAACAGACTGGTACCTATTCTAGCCCATGCAGGTACAACCTCCCAGCATGTGGGAGGTTTCTCCAGTCACGGAGATTCAGAATTTCCGAAGCTGCACAGCTCTGATCTGCTGGAAATGAGGGCACACCTTGAATCTTAATTTATCCACACAAAAATGGAAGGTAGAAAAGTGGAAAATAAACATCTAGGAAATTCTGAAACAAACAGCAATTTTGCTCCTCAAATAAGTTAAAATTAAGAAACAGCATTACTCCCTCAGCAGCAGTTTTTCCTGTTGCATTAGGTACAAAGCCCAAGTGCTTAAAAGCCAGGGGATAAATAATTAAGAACATCATACATCTTTTATTGCCTACATAAAACATATAATGGGTGAAATCCTGACCCATCCAAAGGCAATGTCAAAGTTCTTCTTGACTTTAGATGAACTTGGATTTTACCTAAATTACTTTGTCACATTCAATGGAATGTGTGTCCTAAGACATCTCAACAATCTTAATTCTGACCCAAGAGAGACACTTGCATATGATCATTTCTAGAATTTAAACAGCAAACAAAGGCTTTGTAAAAGATCTGAAACACACCTACCAAGTGATTGCTGATTTGAAGAACAACAATATTATGGATCTCCCTCTCCCGTAAGAAAGGGCACATATTCACCTATGAAACCTGCAGTATTACCTAATACTTGGAAATACTTCAACTAACTAAATGTATTTGCCACTTATGAATATTACTTCACAGAAAATGTGTGTACACCAAATTCAATGCAATAAAAATATCACAAAAAGAGGGGAAACTGAAAAGCAGACACTCCACAGGTTAAACATGAGGTTGTTTTGCCAAAATAAAAAGAGCACTTCTTCGTACTCACCTTAAAAATATGTATTTATTATGTGGGCAGTATAGGGTTTCATGAGTCCTTAATCATTCATTTCCCTGCTTTTAAGTGTGAGGGTTTTGCAAATGATGTGATAAGTAAGTATATTGTTGTCACTTAGCAACCTTAACTCGCTTCTGAAGTGAGTTGTTTGTTTCTGTAATAAATGAGACACTCAGATACCATGGTGATGAGCACAGGAGACCCTGCAGGCTCAGGCAGAGTGTGTCTTGTTATTGCTTAGAGGTATCAGGGCCTCAGAACACAAGAGTAGCCCTTCACTTTTGTCACCAGCATGGAAACATGGCCACTGGGTGTGTTAGTGCTGCCCTATGAGGAGCACCTGAAAGCTGTTTTGAAGACAAGACTCCTTGTTCTTTCAAGAGGAAAACCTGGAATTTTGGCCCTAGCTATGACTGGAGATCACCTCTACCAAGTCCAAGACCTTAGCTGTCCAAGTTTGCCCTTGATGGGTTTGCAGCCAGCCCTTGGATGATTGCACTCTCATCACCAGCCTTCAGAGTGAAATTTTAGTCTTTGCATCCAGCTCCACACTCTGAAAACACCATCTTTTCATCTCCAGGCAGTCCTGCTAGAACTGCACTGGGCCTTCTCCTGTCTCCTGATTACACCTTTATGCACTTCTTCCCATGGAACACAGCTATAAAGGCAGCTTAACCAGCTGGTAGAAAATTGCTGGCCTCTGGGCAGCCTGCTGTGATAAAGAACCTCCAGTCAGGTTCCTGCAGATGGGAACTGATGCCAAACCTTGAAGGATGTGTCTGGGGAAAAAAAGGCAGAAGACAAATAGTACAGCTGAGATACAGCTGCCCCCTTAAATCTGAACTTCTGGTCTCTGGGAGAAAATTAAAACACAAGGGTTAATAATAAAATCAAAACAGATTCTAGTCAACTCTTCTCCATCCTATAACTGTGTTTACTGTACAAGACTATAGTAAATCCCTGGACACGGTTGATCCATCTCGAGCTCACCTGATTTTTCCAGTGTTTCCCTTCCCTCCCTCCTTTTCTCTATTTCCTGACTTCACACACCATATATTTGTGTTGCTGTTACTGCTCCTCGAGTTTAAATTAATCTTTTAAAGAAGGATGAACCACATGAACTGCCTTTTGTTTTTTAGGAATCACATCCATATTCATAATCCACTAATCATGTTTGATAAATCAGAATTCATTGGGAGACATACCAGCCCTTCACCTTGCTTCAGGTTTTAATCTTGTAGGAAAAGCAATCAGCTGTGCAACGTGTCTGAAGAGGTTGGGCTGGGCTGGCTTGGGTATCTCATTGAGTCAGCTTCCTTGTTTGTGCAATGCAGCTTGTGCTTCTGAAACTAAGCTATCACCTAAAAACATGATTAAGTCTGCAGCACTTCAGTAGCAAGGGGATCCTTCACAGTGTGAATCAAACACCTTCTCATTGATGCTGGCCTGAGCCTGCAAGTTGTCTGGGAGAGCAGCTCTGAGCTTTCCCCTCCTTCCTGTGGTGTGACCGCACTGAAACCTCGTACTTGCAACTTAGCAATGGTTAAGAATTTCACCTCCAATCAAAGAATAAACAGGGAGATGACTGTTTGCAGAGATCAGTAGGATCTGTTATTAGGCAGTGACTTGTTTAACCTCAGTAGAGTTGGTGGATAAGAATGAAAAGGTGGTGTTTCTGCCCCTCAGTCATTTGTTCCTGAGTAGGTGCATTTGGATCTTTTTCTTCTTCCCCATCACTGTGTGGCAGCTGGGCTGAGACAGGAGAAAAGCCTGTGATGGGGGAAGGACAGTGACAGAGTGAAGGACTCTGGACCACAAGCCACCTCCTGTGGATGGTGTAAAGGCAGCTGGCTCCAGGCCAGACCCTAGAGTTGTTCTGCTTTCCCCCCCAGTCCCAAGCTGTGGGCTTCCATGCTTCCCCAAAGAAATATAGCTGTTATTTGCTGAAGCAGATTCTAAGCCTGCCACACTTAATAATTCAGTGGTGAACTTTAAAGCTGAGCGCAGGTTGAAAAATAACTTGCTTTAGTAAGTACAAAAATCTCCATTTCTGCTGCCTTTGCTTCTCCCTCCCTCTCCCACCCATGGCCCAGCAGCCCCTGCAAGCCCAGCACTCACCGTCACCACGCGGGGCAGCGAAGGGAAAGGTGGATGAGGGAATATTCATTTCCTCTCTGTGGGATGTTTATTGGTTTTTTCTGCTCTCAGTGGTCCAAGGTCTGTGTCATTTTACGTGGTAATTTATAGTAGGCACAGTTCTCACAGGCACCAATGAGCTCATCTGCAGAGACGCACGGGAGCCTGGAGATTTAAATTTCTACCTCCTTGACGCCGCTGTAATTGGGACTCCCAGGAGAGGAAACCCTGACAAGTGACACAAATAAACCTTGCCAGACCCCTTTCCAGACCTCTAGCAGCAGGAACCCCCGGAGGATTCCCATGATCAAATTACCCTTAAACAAATGCTTTGCAGTAACTAGGATGGAACCGCTGAAGGTCAACAAGGTGTTCCTAGGACACCTTTATTTGGTTTATTTCCCATCACCTGCTCCAATTCAAAGACCATGAGTTGCAACACTGGCAAAATGGAACTGAAACAAGCTGCAAACCTAATTAAAACTTGTTACTCCCATTGTCTAGGAATGCATTTATTTAGGCTTTCCCAACCCCTGTAGCTATTCAGGCATAATTACACCAGCACCATTTCCCTGAACATAAATGAATAATACAAAGCACAGACATTTTCTGTCCTGTGAACTGAAATTTGGCAATGTCTGTGACATTTGTTTGGGGAGCTGATGAGAACATGTTGAAGATGTCTGCACCTCAGTGGAAAATAGGAGGTTAAGAAATACTGATGGACAGGCAGATAGGTATGAATATATAGATACATCCACAGATACAGATATATAAAAATGATTTACAGTTTGCTCCCTTTCTCCCACCCTTTTGCAGTCAGCACCTTTTTTTTTTGCTTTCTATTTTGGCAGAGGGAACTGCAGTAGTTGCTGTAATCAGATCTCCACTGCCAAAGCAACATTGATCTTTAAATTCAGCCTGTGCCTCAGGCAACTTCACTTGCTGTCCCCCCTTGTGTTGCCAACCTGTGCGACTCTGGGTCAGCCCCTTAACTCCCTGCTCCTGGCTTTTTATTTCCTTTTTGCTTTTGCCTGATCAGATTGTAAAGTTTTAAGGAAACAACCTATTGAATAAATACATGTTCTGTCCATATAGGAGGAAAAATATTGAATAACTAAATACAATTTAAACAGCTGGGAGGGATTGTATTTCAGGTGCTGCACTCTTTTAATTGTTGATTAAAAGAAGAAAAGTCCCTATAACTGACTCACAGCTGTGCTGGGGTAAAAACTCTGTATCAACGTTTGGCAAAATATAAATGGCTCCTTCTGATAAAAACAGTAAAACAGACAGAAATTGCAGATGTAATACAAAAATAATGGGATTATAATGAAATGAGAAACAATGAAAGTCTCAGGTTGGATTATGTAGGGAGTTCAAAAGTGAAGACCAAAAGAGTTCATACATGGCTTTTATTCTGGATTTCCTCCTGCAGGCTGCTGAGTTTGAAACATAAACTTATTTGTTGGCTAGCACAGAGCTTTGTTATGAGCAGAATGTCTGACAGGTTCTGTAAGTTCAATGAAAGCTTGATGGGATCCAGGAACAGTAGCAAGTGTTTCTTAGAAAGAATTAGTCATGGTCTCAAGGGACTCCTTCAGTCCTTGCTTATTGTTTATCACTTAGTCATTAACTAAAGCTCACATTCCTGCTTCTGGCCTTGTTGACATCTCTTGGGTTTTTTTGTTTCAAGACAGGCCATGTTCTGGCCCTGGTTCACCCTGTCATGTTCTAGTCTTACTTTTTTGTTGTTTTTTCTGTGATTTGAACTCTTCCACGCAGCTAGAGGCACAGCTTGTGCCAAGAGCTTGGCATTCCCAGGAACAGAACATGGGCAGCTAATGTCCTGTTCAGGACTCAGCTCCCTTCAACTGTTGATATTCCTGCAGCAAAGGGATGTTTTCTTGAAGGCTGACCCTAAACCCCAAGGGATGGAAGGAAGATCTCCAGCCCTGGTCCATACCACTAGTCTCAGTGCAAGGAGATGCCCAAAGGCACTTTTCAAGCTTTTGAGCAGTTGAAAGTGCCCCAGTAGGTGCAGCCACCCTGCCATGCAGTGCACAGTCACCAACTCCTGCTTTTCCCAGCCTGCCTCAGTTTTCCTAATATCCCAGTTACTCAGTGTCCCACGTCACTCTGTGCTGGTGGTAAAAACTGCAATCACAGAACAGGACTTTTGTATGTTTCCCTCAGCTCACAATCACCAGAAGATTATTTAATTGCATGAGAAAATGTTCTCTTTAATCTCTTAGAATTAGTCATTTCTTCCTCAGTCATCTCTCTGTATTTTTGGTTAGAGAGACTGAAAATCTTAATATATCAGTGACATTTATAACACATGTTAATATTATAAAACGTCAGTGCTCTATTTGCAGAAATGAATACTGATGTGATGGGAGTGTTTTATTATGTCAATGACTTTTATTATAAATATGATAAAACTGTGTCATCTTTTTTTTTTTTTCCCCAAATAAAAAATAAAACCACCTAACCATTTATCTCAAGGTTACTGCTCTGCTGCCTGCTTAATTTATTCAATAGTGCTGTTAAAAAAAAACAAACCCACAACAAAACAAACCACCCTGCAATAGATTTTCACATTGTGTGGTCATTTGATGGATGTTGTTATTCACCTGCAAGTTTGTTTAGGAGTAGAGTGTGACAATGAGGACAGAAATAGGGTGCACGTGGTGCACATACATAATGCTAGGAGATGAAACCTAGTTTTAAGTGAATTAATCATTACCAGAGAGTGAGAGGTAGCTTGATATCATGGCATCTCCATTGCTCTCCATGAGCAAGTGAAACTGCCATGTCTCAATCCCACCAGCTCTGGCTGTAGATTATGGTCTTGAAATACCTTGCTTGATAGTCCCCTGGTCCTCAGGAATATTGCCAGGTCCACAGAGATCTAGAGGCTCTGGATGGCATCTTGAACAAGCCCACTGTATGGGTCATGATACCATCCTACCACTTAACCTTTATTACTGCAGCTAATATTTACTGTTGTGAGTAAACTGAGCTCTTCTCAATAGGTGGTTGCACTTCCAAACCCAATAGTTAGGGGGCAGATCCACAAAAAAATTAAGAGCTCATTATAAGGGTAATGATAGTTTATAGAAATATATATATTAGTAATGATGACTGTTTGTGTACAACAAACTCTGGTTTGCTCTGGTTTTCTGGCTGCTTCAATTTCCTTAGTAATGTTTGAGAATTGCACCCCTTTAAAAAAAAAAAAAAAAAAGAAAAAAAAAAAAAAAAGAATTTAATTAAAAGAAAGAATGAGAAAACCTGATTTGATTCATACAAAATATCATGACACTGAGGGACTGGGATTTTTAGGAATACCAAGAAATATTATGAAAGCCCCTCCAAAGTTAGAAGCAGCCATCATCAGGAATTGGCACATTCTTGGTCCCTGAGTTAAGACACAACATGATGAGGGTTTTCTTCCCCTGGGAAGAAAGCACAGGGAGGACAGAGACTGTAGTGTTAAAATCATAACTGTTGCTATGGTTAATAGTGTGCAAGACTTGAGGATTTGTTTTTTTATTTTTAACTTCTTTTTTTTTTTTTCTCCCCTCCCTCCCCTTCTGTCCATGTGCTGGGGTTACTGAGAAGGGAAACCCAGGGTTACAGTCCTGGTAGGGAAGACATCTGGGTTGGTTATTGACTTGAAGGAGGTCAGGAATGGGCTGTTGAAGGTGGCTGTCATACAGTAGGTAATAAATCCAGGGTGAAATGTAATGAGTAGGTGTTTCTAATGGCAGGTATAAAAAATGTCTAGAGAGACAGTCTGTTTTTTCAGGAGCCCTCCCTGATGCTGCTGAGACCTGGCAGGGGCATTGCATGGATGGAAGGAGCTGGCCAGAGGGTTTTTCAGGGAGTGTAAAGGGGTTGTGAGGAGTGGCTGGAAAACCAAGGGGCTGGAGTGACAGGAGCCTCTTCAGAAGGGAGGTCCCTTAGTTGCTGCTGGAATGACAAACACTTGTAGGTGACTTTGCTCAGAGCACAGTGATGTGGTGCTTTGGGGGAAGAGAAATGTCTTCCTGCTGGTATCCATCCAGTTCTGAGGTTTGCCAAAGGGAAAGGCATGAAGTGACTCTTCCCTGGGGCACTGTTGATGGGATGGGGTGGGCTGGATCCAGGCTTTGGCAGGACCATCCCCTCCAGGACTGCTGAAATGCTGCATAATTGATAAGCTCAGCCTGGCTCAGCACTGTGTCTGTGGTGGTTCCCCAAGGACTCCAGGCTGGAGTAGCATAGTCACACAGCCCTGGGAAGGCTGCTCCCTCTCAGAAGTGAGCTACAACAGCACTTTAGCTGGAGACAGAGCAACAGCTCTTTAAAAGAAAATGCTGCAGCTTCTCTTTTAAATGTTCCACTGGGCTCTTGAGGAGGTTTGCAGAGAGCTGCCAGGCTCTGAATATTAAGGATGTGGTAATGAGCCCTCCTCGTTCACAGCACTGCCCAGACAGTGTAGTGTCCTGTGGTTGCCAGGCAGGACACAGGAATCAGCTTATTTCATAGTTTTCTTTACTTTCTTGCTCTGTCTCAAGCCTTAAGCAGGGAGAAGGGATCCACACATATGTACCTTCCTCCCCTGGGCTGCCCACAGCTATGGGTAAACTCCCACAAAGGAAATTATAGCAAGTTATTTACCCCTCGAGCAAATCTCCTGCTG
>NW_009952363.1:836236-848087 GCF_000747805.2 Chaetura pelagica | reverse complement strand
CCTGCTGAAGAAATACAGATCAGGGTTTATTCAGATTTCCTAATTACATGTACAGGAAAGCCTGATCTCTTTCCACTTATACTGCTCTAAGACAAGTTGTTCCTGATATATTGGTACAAATGAATTGCTCTCACTGTCAACTTTCATAGGGGTCTTGTTGGCTTTTAACACCTCCTCAAATCAAGGTCTATAGAAACACCTTTGTGTCCTGTGCATCCTGTTGCACTTAGGGGTTTAAAGATCCATAAGAATTAGACTGGAAATGAGGTCTCCTGAGGCATAGGCAAACTTTCTAGTCCTGAGATACCACTATCATTTGGGCTGTTGAGATCAGGTTGCAGATGCACTGCTGTTCTTGGGTCCCAGCTGAAAAGAGTGTTGATGCAAAAGGGTGGGAGAAAGGAAGAGAATTTAAAAATAATTTGTATGTATCTACAGCTCTCAATACATCTGTGTATCCATATTTATCTGCCTAGCTATCTCTCAGTGCATTTCCTTGCAATCCTCCTCTGGACACTGCTGCCTTTCAGCAGAGAAATACTCCCCTTCCTTGTACCCCTGGTCCTGGTGCTCAGGCAAATGCCAGTCAGGTCCTGGCCTGGGCTTGGTTTTGTTTGCATTTCTACTGCAAGTGAGTTTTTATAACTTCCATTTCCACTAATCTCATGCTTCAGGAGTTGGCTTCTGGGAGAGAGATTGCGTGAGGGAAGAAAGTCCCTTGTGTGTGTGCTGGGAGTTCAAGGCACAGGCTGGATGGTGCTCTGGAGAGCAAAGCTGACTGGAGGTCACCCAGGAGGTGCCTTGAGTGAGTTCCAGAAAGCAAAGCATGCTGTGATGGGGCATGTAATAGCATCAAACCAGTGGACCTGAAGTAGAAGAGTGTCTCCAAGCTGGTGTTGCTCTGGAATATAGAAAAGATGGAGACTGAGAGGTTGAAAGGGGGAAAACTGCAGTAAGGGGCAGATCATGGTGAAGGGGAGCCTGTGTGAGATGGCAATGGGGAAGAAGGCATCATCAGGCAGAAAGGAGAGGTAGGGGGTTAAATGAGCAATCAGAGGGAATGTCTGAAGGGCTTCAATGCAAAGGCAAAACCACCAAATCCATGATGTTGTTGATAAATATGAAGAGTGTAAGGAAGGAATGGGGCATCTCAGAGACTTGAGAGAGGGAGTGGAACTGGGGGTTCTGAAGAAAGAAAAGCTGCATTGAGATGGAAGAAAAAAACAGAAACATTGGCCAGAGGAAGAAAGGAGGGATAAAGGTTGTAGGACCAAAACACAGAGATGCAGGCTTGATTTATGGAAGGAGAGCCTGGAAGAGGAGGACAGCCAAGGGGAAACACTGGCAAGAAAAATTATCTTGAGGGAGGAGTTAACACTATGGGCTGGGACAGTCTGCCAGATCTTGGTGCTCTCTTCATTTGCTTTTATCACTTTGCTGTTCTTTCACCTCCATCTATCCCTTCCACAGCCACCTTGCTGAGCTTAAGGATGAGTCATTAAAAGGAGGAAAAAAAAAAAATTAAAAAGGCAAAAGAAAAGCAGCAACAGCCACCTATTGCTGATCTCAAATGAAAGGGCAAGCTGTGTTTTCTGTTTGGGCTAGAAAATGTCTCTCAGAGCTCAGCTGGCATTTAATTTGTTTATTCTTTCTCAGGACTCTTGCCTGCCTCTCTCTGCTCCTGTTTTTCACAGTTGCTCCTCAGTGGAAGGTAAAGCCAATAATGACCAGGTTGGAGGTGAATTTTCAAACCCACAGTATTGGAGCAGGTTCAGAAGGAAACAAATGGAGGCTGCTCAGGCATCATTTAGGAAATGGCTGGAGACAGATGGGCATTTGGAGCTGAAACAAGAACAGGAAGACCCTGAACTTTGGGGCAGCAGGAGGATTTTCTGTTAATTCAAAGAAGCCGACAGTGCTGTCTTGGGGATTAAGAGGGGTGATAACAACACCCCCAGCTGTGGGATGGAGCCCAGCTGGAACTGGCCTTCCCCTTGCTGGGGATGTGACCTCGGCACCGTGGTGGCAGTGGGTGACAATTAATGATGACAGCTTTATGAGAGTATCTGTGATGATGAGGCTTAACTCCTGAACAGCTCCAAATGGGACTTTTAAAGGCTGTTAAACCAGCTGTGCAGTATTTTCTGTTTCACAAGAACAGCAGTGGCAAGGTCTGTGCCAGCTTTCAGTGTGAGGATGTGCATGTGGGCACACGTGTTTGTGCCAAATACTGGAAGGATTGCAGTGCACTAAAGCTGTTCCTGCTTCCCAAGGCTACCTTTTGTTTTCAGGTCTGAGGCAAGAAGGAAGGGAGCTGGAAACACAATGTTCTTTGAAAGAGGAGCAGAACTCCTACTGGCCTTGTCCATAGAGATGGGGACGCTGAGGTAAAAGACAGATGGTGCTTAGGGATGTGGTTTAATGGTGGATTAACAGTGTGCTGGGTTAACAGTTAGACTTGATGAACTTGAAGGCCTTTTCCAACCAAAATGTTTCTATGGTTCTGTGATGTGCCAGCTTGCCATGCACAGCCTCATTCCCTAGTTCATGTTGCAACGTCTCTGTCCCAGACACTCCAACTGTTTCCCCGTTGCCTTTATTTCTCTGGCCTCACACTCTCAGCACTCATGGATGTTGTTTTCTGCCTAGATGAGATGATAATTTCTAATTATTCAAACTAGAAGTCAACAGATCAGCAAGACGTTATGGTAGGTTGTAGTGGGGGGAACAAGTCATAGATGAGTGGTTATGAGGACAAGTTCATCAAGAAAGCAGCTAAGAGAAGCAAAATGCTGACAACTTTTGACACTAGAGCAGATCACTGAAAGATGGGAAGTAAGTTTGAGATACCTTCATGTTTCACCTGGACAAATTCAATCTGAGAAAGGATATGTCTGGAGAACTCAAAGGAATGCAGAGTTTGATTCCTGCGAGGCACTTCCCAAGCCAGGCATCTCTGATAACCCATCCATCTGCATCTGTCCAGGATTCAATCGGGACAGAGTTAACTGTCACAAGGAGCTTGGAGGGGACACAGCCAGGACCCCCAAACTAGCCATGCTATGAGACATCCCACTCAGCATATAAAGGAGGGGTGGGCCAGGGGAGGTAGGACTTCAGCTTGGGAACGTGGGGTTGGGCATGAGCAGCTGTCTTGGGCATCACTCGCTTCCCATGTTCTTTTATTGGTGTTGTGGTGGTTATTGTTTCTTCTCTCCATGTGTTGCCCAGTTAAACTATTGTTATCTCATGATTTCTCCCTTTTTCTTCTGATTCTCCCTCACATCCCCTTTCAACATCCAGCCTGAGGTTGTTAGTCACCTATCACTTTGTAGAGCTGAGCCTGACTAAGTTGCACTGACCCTCCTGGCAGAAAACTCACTCCTCTGCCCTGTCCTTTGCCCTGCCTGCCTTGCAGCAGGGACTCTGCAGAGCAGCCAGACCTCCAGGATCTCTTTCGCTCTGGGCATACTCAGCCTCCTCCTTGGGATCCAGGGACTTGTTTGTATTAACAGAATTGGCAAACACATTGTTCAAATATTAGCGGTGGCAGCAAAACCGTTGTGTGGGACTAGTCCAGGCAAGCAGTCCCTTCACTGGTGACAGTTAAAACCTGGCTGATGCTGCCAGGGATGTCAGGAGCTGGACAGGATCCAGAAAAGCCATCCAGCTCTGAGGCTGGCTGAGCCACTCCAATCTTAGTCATTATTAATTTGATGGGGGATAAAACTACATATAAAAGCCACTCTTTGCAACCGAAAACAAGTGACAAAGCGTTTGGCATTAGGTTCAGCTGCCTGTGGTGCAGGGACTGAAGGAGGTGGTCCTGGAGTAGGATTAAGGAGCCTTCCCATGTCTGCATGCCAGGTTCACCATGCCCTCCCCTTCACCAGTTCCAGCCATGTAGTCCCAAGAGAAGTCAGGTTACATAAAACTGGAGAAAGGTTTGAATCAGCAGCTTGACACTGTGGGAAAATGTCCTAATGACTTTGCCACCACAGCAGGATCATGTTAAATGTGAGCTAGGAGGCTTTCCAGATACTCTGTTGAGTAGAGCTTCATGGGAAGTGTTTCTAGCAGTAAGCCAGATTCCACAACCTCACTGAAATCAATGCCATTTTATGCCAGGCATGAACCAGGGCTGTATTTTTATGGTGATGCCTTCACTGATTTGCTGTTTGCCTAAAAAATGGAAGGAACGTGCTCTTAATGCTCAGCTTGTGCTTAAATGTATGGACATGTGACTCATGCAGCTCCTATGTGACACTAAAAGGATGGGAAGAAGATCTTGTAAACTCTTTATTGATGAATTTAATGTAGAAGACTCTCCCAGGTCGATGACATGATGAAGGGGCTGTGGTTGCCAGGTCCACATTTCTGATTTGGGCCAGTCCGATGATTGATGGAAGTAAGAGCCTGAATCATTAAGTATTTATCTCCCTTTGGATGCTAGGAAAAGGAGAGGTGCTAATAAGCTCACAGAGACCTCCAGCTTACTCCCATGGAAAACAGGGCCATGAGAGGAAGCTGGAAAAGCAGCTGTGATACTGAGGATTAATAGGAACGTTCTTACATTTCACTGCCCTTTATACAGAAGTCCCAGACATCTCCTCCTTCCCCCTGCTGTCCAATGATACCAGCTTTCTTTGGTCTTTCAGATAAATCCCCAGTTCTTGGAGGCAATTATTAAGGAGTACTCATTTGTTGTGTGCAAGAAAACATGCAGTGCTTTTGTTCTATTGATGCAGTTGGAGAAAAACAAACGACAAACAAAAAGATAACTTCCCCCCACCATGATCCAAGCATATCCTAAAGATTTAAAATAGAGAAGACACACAAACAAGAATTCAAAACATGCTTCTAAAAGCCTCCTGCATTTTTTTTTCAGCTATTCTCATGCTGTTTGAACAGAGAAAACTTGGGCGTGCTCTGGATACAGTTGATGTGTCTCCTACCAGAGCTCTGCTGGAGCTGAGATGAGCTACATAAACAGACAATTCTGTTTTTCTCAGAATCAGTAATTTAAAAAATAATCTCTGAAGGCAGTGGGTGTTTGAACACTGTTATCTCTGCTCATGCTGACACTTGCCCCCTTGCCCCTCCATCCTCAACCAAAGCCTGCATGGGATTTGATGCCTTGGTGACAGTGCAGCTGGAGTGGCCTCCACCAGCAAGACTACACTTCTGCTCAATAAACCCAAGACTAGACTACAGCAGAAATAAATCCCTGCAAGTTTGTCCTCTCAGTTCCTCCCCAAAAAAAATAATCCTAATATTTGAAAGAAAAATCCATCCAAAATTGCCTCTCCAGATATGTCACAGCAATGCCATGTCCTCACTTCTCCTATGGATAAAGGCACGGAGGGAACACCTCTTTTGCTGTACATTAAAAAAGGGTCTATAATAGCAACAGGGATTTCAAGCCCAACATTTATCCTGCTCGTTGGAGTAATTTTCTTCTTAAACCCAATCTCATGCTTTAACTGAAACTCTGTCTTTAAATGAAAGCAAAACCTGTGGCTTCAGCAAAGTGTTTCTGTTGAATGAGGAAACCCTGGAGCTTTTGGTACATTAATGTGTTCATTTAAAATTTGTTAAAATTAATGGGGGAAAAGAAGAAAAAAAAAAATCATTAAATGGAGCTTTTTCTTTTTATTTCTATAAGTTTAAAGTGATTGATTAACTGTTGTTTGTGGTTTTTTTCTACACAACTGTGTTATAAATGAAGTATTTTGCTGTTTATTTACCTTTACAAATATCCAAGGACAGCTTCACAGCAGGGTTTATGTTATTCCCCAGGAAGCAGAAGGTTTCTGAGCTCAGGGAAATGTTTTTATTTAACATTTAGAACAAAATACAGATTTGATTCTCATGCATTTGGCCCATTTAGATATTTTAATAAGACTGATAGCAGAAAAAGTTAAATACAAATGTAAATTTGTTGCAAAATAGTTTAAAAATGTTAAAAAAAATATTTTAAGTTACAGTCCTCTAGATTATATCTGTCTGCTTCAGAGAAAAATTGGAAGCAATTTCTGTGATGCTGACGGTTTTGGTTGACTTTTTTATTATTAAAAATCCCACCAAACAAAACCAAGAACAAATACTTGTTTGCAAATATTCTAATGGAAAATCCCTAACAATTCAATCCCAAAATTCAATTAACCCAATTGGGTTCCTTAAATAGTGTAAATTCCATGGAAAACATCATCCCAAATCTGTGTCCAAAGGGAAATGTGTGTACACCTTTTAATGGGTTTATTATGTTTGGATCTTCCTTGTTTGTGTCGCTGTGTCCCCTCTGATTTCTGCTGTTCCCACAGATGATTAAGCATTATTATAGTTTTGGGTGCTCCCCATTTGAGTGTCCTGGCTGCTTGTTACATCCTGTAGAGACTGACATGGAGGGGTGCAGGGACATGGATGAAGGATGGAGGAGAGGAAGGATGGACGAGAGGAAGGATGGAGGAGAGGAAGGATGAAGGATGGAGGAGAGGAAGGATGGAGGAGAGGAAGGATGGAGGAGAGGAAGGATGAAGGATGGAGGAGAGGAAGGATGGAGGAGAGGAAGGATGCTTTCTGAGAAACATCGTATCAGATCTATGCCAAAATTTGGTGACCACCCAGCCTTAAAATGGCATTTCTTTCCCATTTTCCCCATTCCCAGACAACTATTGAGAGCAGTCCCCTTCCTTGCTTGCAGGTTGCCACTCCTCTTTCCAGCCTGTAGATATACTAATATACCTGACACCAGGAGATCTGCAGATGCAGCTGCTGATCCTGAACCATTTGAGGTGTTTCCAACAGGCTCCTTTAATTATCTCTGCTGCTTTGCTACCAAAAAGCCACCCAGATATGAAATACACATCTCACTTTTTTATTTTTTTCCCCTGTGGTTGCATTTTATACTGAGTTTTGATGAGCCTTAGAGATATGTGCCCTTGTATGATCCAAAGGTAATAAAATAACAGTGAGATTCCCAAAGTACTAATAGGATAGTGTGTGGTGAGGAAAAGGTAGAGGGGAGGAAAGAAGCAAGAGACAATATGAAGAAAAGGGAGAGGGGAAGAAAGAAGAAAAGAGGGACAGGAGAAAAAGGGGGAAAAAAAGGCAAGTCACAAAAACATAAACAGAGGAAAGGATAAAAAGAAAAGGTGCAGATGGAGGAGATAAAATGGAGAAGATGAATGGGTGGGCTGAATGAAGTCAAAGGAAGAGGAAAGCTGAGTAAGGAGTGATGAAAGAACTCCAGAGTGATGCATTTTGCAGGTGCCCCTCAGCAGGTCCCCTCTGATCAGCTCTCTTGGGGACACAGCGTGTTACCTGGACTAATTTCTAAAGGAAATGAAAAGGAAATGGACTTGTTATAATGAACACCATTAATTCACCTCTTCAGACTTCACTGTTTGAACAGAGAGTATCAAGCTACTCAATTGTCATTTGTCTATTCCATTCTTCTTTGTTGCCTGTTGGAAATGACTGGTGAGCACATACGCCCCTGAATGGCTGCACAGCCACTAATTAGCATATATATTGTTTGTCCTGGTACAAATTTATAGCAAACAGCAATATTTTACACTCCAGTAAAGTTAATAAATGAGGCTTTAGGCTATAAAAATTTCATGTTCTCTTGTGCAAAGGTCAATTATAAATAGTTAAGCACATATTCATCCAAAAGCTTTGGGCTTCAGAGCTGAAAGAATTAAATATCCTTTGGTCAGTCTGTTTGCCAGCTGGAGAAATGCCTCCCTTGCAGCCTCTGAGACACCTCTCTCCAAAAGAGGGCTGCTGGTGATTGCTTTTGTCTGTGAGATGATTAATGTCCCATTTTAGGTTAGAGGAAGAAGATGCTCTGAAATGTTAGAGTTATAATAGGAGCACACTGGGCCAGGCTATGGGAGACTTTACTGGCTAGAGTTGTCTTCTCTGAGAAGAAGTTATGGGGTTAGAAGATCTGATGCATTCACTCAACAGTTCCAGAAATGCTACTAAGTACAAAACCACAGTAAGACAATAGAATTAAGAAACATGAAAGACTTTCTTCATTGTCAAGATAGAAGGGAACCCAGATTTGAATATATCTTTTCTTATGGGAACAAGCAGGAGCTATTTTGTGCTCAACACTATAAATCCACAAAAGAGAGGTGGTCTGATTTAAAGGGCATCATCTGTGTGTGAGTGATGGAAAGAAAGGTTTGGCAGTTATGCACATTATTCCTAATATTATTGCTTTCTAATACTGTTGCAGCAGGAAGATATATCCTGTTGCATGAGGTCACATGTGAACATAGAAAGATAGACATCTCTCCTCAAAACTGAGAGCTTGTATGGTAGGGGATCAATGCTGTATGAATATATCTTCTTTCTAGTACAAGAGGAGAGGAAAAGCATTGATCTTTCCTGCAACAGCCTTCCTGAGAATGAAGGCATTAAATCATGGAAACAAATGTGAGGGATGCTGGGGAAGCTGGTCTGTGACAATGTGACAAGGTAATTCAACTGGAGGGCAATGGAGATGACAGGATAGACTAGACTAGGTTGCAGGAGGCTAGTTACTGGAGAGAGACACTGTGAACAAGAGTGTCTGAAAGGCTTGGAGGAGGTTAGGGATGGAGAAGGCTGGAGCCCAGATCGTGGAGGAAGCAGTGTTAAGCAAACTGTCATCCAGCATTTGTCACCAGTCTTAACCTGGTAACCAGGCAACTGAGAGATATGTAAGAAGCTCACTGCATCATCCAGAGTGAAGGGATGTGTTTGGAAGGGATGAGAAAGGGCTTAAGAGCTCAATGATTCATGGGATCAGCAGCCTGTCAGCAGGGCTGTCAGGTTGGCAGCTCAGGGGACTCACACATGCACACGAAGACTTTGTGGGGTAGACCAGGGGTGGAGCAGGGAAGCACAGAAATGAAGTTCCTGAGCTTCAATTATTGCCACCACCAACTGCCTCTGAGCAGTTCCTGCAGTTGTTCCAAATGCAGTTTTTTCACTTTGCTTTTGTGCTTTTCCTCCCCAGGGTGTCTGCAGAGCTTCAGGCTCAGCTCCAGGTCATGCTCAGGCACACACCCCATCCCTCCTCTGCCAGAGCTCACACCAGGCACCACCAGCTCCAACAAAGGGAAGGAGAGCCACTGGATACAGTGAACTTCCCCACAGCTGCAGGTAAGGATGGAAGAATAATGATGTTGAAAAGGACTATTGACATCTTGAGATTGGCATGTCCACATATTGGAGCAAAGAGACCTCCAAGCTGGAATTATTTCATACAGGGAGTGGTTTGAAGTTCCTATACAGGAAGTTTGGCAGGGAAGAGAAAGCTGTGTAGAGGAGAGAAAATCAGGAATTCTTGGCACTTGGAGAGATGCAGAAAGGTTTTGGAACAAAGGAAAGAGAAGAGGTAGGAGGAAAGGGGGAATACATGATGCCACCTGAAGGGTTTTTAACTCTCTGCATGCATCCAAAAAGAAGAATCCAGCAGCCAAATCTTGGTTTTCCTACTCACTTTGCTTTTTGCTGGCTGAACTGGGAAGCTGTCCGTGGGAACAGAGGCTGTGCAGAGTTGCCAGTTCTCAGCTCTCTGTGAGGAAGAGCAGTGAGGAGACACCCCAGGCACCACAGATTTCTGTTGTGCTCTTAATAGTAAAGTTGACTGGAGGTAAATTATTTCCACAGAATAGCCTGGGAATTTATTTCCCTGAATTTCCACCCTATGCATTTCTTCTGCCTAACACGATGGGAGCTCTGCAGCAGCAGGCAACTCCCAGAGAGTGATAACAGGACTGGAAAGAAGAAGCAGTCACACAAGGTCAGCAGGAGCTTTTGGTTTCTTGGTGCCAGGATGGCTCAGGAGAGGGCACCACAAATGGGCAGAGATCTTTTTGCAAAAGGCTGATTCACAGGTAAAGAGGCCAGGCCTGAGCTGGGGTAGTTGGGGGCTTTCAAAGATACATCTGGCAAAAGAAAAGGAATGGATGCTGATGTCTGCACTTAGTCAGAAGGAAACAAAGCTCAGCAAAGATAACAATCCAGCTGTGACTGTCATGTTGGCTTTGCTTCATTTACGGTCCCTGTTAATTACATAATGTTCATGTTAGGAACAGCTGGTAAGGAAGGTCCTTCCTTCTGTCTTGCTTCTGCAGGAGCTGGTTTGGTTGTTCTCTTCTCAGGATTTCAGTCCCAGGTTCTGAAGGGATTTATTAACTGACTGTTAGTCTCAAAAGTGACTCAAGTCAGACTCAGGAGGTCCAAGAAACCATCTTCTTCTCTTTTTATGTCAAGGGACCAGTTCTCTTAGGGCTGTGGAACAACATATTTCCGTCTCAAATCATAAATGCTGACCCAAAAAAACCCCAAAAAGTGTTGCTTTTCCTTGGATATTTTCAAGGCCCCTGTAGTCTTCAAATTACAAGGGCTTCTACAGCCACAGAAATGTATTTTTTGTGAAACAAAGCTACTCTCAATGGTCCTCAGTTTCAGCTGATGTGTCTTTAAATTTGCCACTGGTGGTGGCAAAACCTCTCTCCTGGCATTGCAGAAATCACCTGGTTTCCACATTTCTGAGTGCTGGACACTATTCTGTAGCAAGGGCAGGATGAGGGTCCATCAGCCCTGGCACCCTGGAGGCAGGAGTTATTAGAGGAGGGCACACTCACTCCAGAGCACACCCAGCTCTGATGCTGTTGTTTCCACCTTGGAAGGGGAGCTGCAGGTCCACACAGGGAGCTGACAGGGGCCTGAGGGGTGTGAGAGGGGGGGTCTTGTGATCCACATCATCTCCTGTCGCTGTTCTGAGTGTGGTGATCTGAATGGTTGATAGATACAGCTTAGTTGTCCACTCTCTCACCTGGCTATATTAACTCCTCAGGAGTTCAAAAACTCATATAGATTCAGAATTTGGGAGCTCAGGCTGGTCTCATCAAAACTGTCAATGTTATTATCTCTGCTAGTTGGAGGTGGATTCCAAACACCCTCAGGAATTCACCTTTAATAAACAGTCATGGGGTGAGGGGGTGGAGAGCATCCAGCAAGGCCCCTGTTATTATATTCTCCCCTTGTTCAGTGCAGCTCTCACTCAGATATTTCTGAGCCATTGGGGGCTGCTGCTGGGGATGGGGAACTTATTGCAATTCCTTTCTCATCCAAATCAAAATCAGCACATTGGGTTCACCTTGCTGTGCTGACAGAAGGCTTTTGTTGGAGCAGAGTAAGGCCAGTGGTCCTTGGCAGTGATGAAGATGGGAGGTGGACACTGCAGACTCAGGTTTTTTAATTGCAAAATTCAAGCCAGCCCAAATTACCTCCCCTCCTTTTCCCACTGAAGTCAGTAGTCACACTTGTGAAACCAAAAGGCTGCCTTCTGAGGGTGTGACTGAGCAAGTGTCATCTACACCTGGAGAAGTCTGAAACAGGAAAAACCACTAATCCTCAGTCAACTGGCAATAGGTGTCCCCTGAGTGCCACAGCTGGGCTGGGCACCTGAGATGCTGGTCAAAACACTTCTCTCCTGGCAGCAACCATCATCAGGGGGTCTGCTCCAGGTGTCCACTCAGGCTCTGCTGTCCCCCCTCCAGCATGGGGTACCAGAAGCAGTGACAGCCTCCAAATGCCCCAACCAGCCACAGGACCCTTTTACCTTACAATGGTGGCAGCTTAATGCAGTTTCCTACCCAGAGCAGCACGTGGCCTCTCCAGGAGGTGTAGGGTCAAGCCAGGCTGGTGAAACCTTCAGCTGAGCAATCTGAGTGACTTGGAGAAATCATTTGACTGAACAGCTGAAGGGCTTTGGGTAGTTGTTCTCATGCTTATTCCCAAATCTTCCCTCTCCATCATCCCCCATCACAGAGGAACACAGCCT
>NW_009952363.1:815998-836022 GCF_000747805.2 Chaetura pelagica | reverse complement strand
GAAAGAGTCAGTAGTGCAGCTTCTCTTTGCTGCTGTTCAGAAATCTAAATTACAAATGCTTCCCTTTGAAATCTCCTCTCACTGGGAGCAGAGGCATGTGCTCCAGGGTTTATTTTATGTTTTATTATTTCATTCCCATTCTTTCTTTCTTGTCTTCAAAAGGTGCTTCTCACAATGCAGAGGGAGGATCTATTTCTTAGTTTAAGAGGGAAGAAAGTAAACGTGGAACAATATTTGACAGAATAAGCCTATCAGGGAAAATCTTCCAGCAGTTTTGCCTTTTATTGCAAGCTCTTGTGTACACCCCCTGCTCTGACATTATTTTATAATAAATACTGTCATGCAATAAAACAAAAAAATATATTATTACCTCTTTACCTGTTTTAATGATGAACACCTTGGGCAGGGTTTCCCACAAGGTATAAGCAGCTGATGTCCCTGTTGCCTGTGACTACTGCTCTTGTCCCCTGCTCTGACTCTGTCACCTCATTTCCACATGCTGCACAGCCTGTTTGCTTGGTCGAGAGCAGAGACCCTCCCAACTGAGGGAAGAACTGGAGCCTATGAAGCTATTTGTTGTCATAAATATACAACCTCTGGCATGGATTGAATTGTTTCTATTGACCCGTTTTGCTCTTCTGAAATCAATTTTCAAAGCCTCTTAAGGGCAGGTGTGCTCCCCTGTCCTTCTTAAATGGCCACGTGCTTTGGAGACCCCAAAGAGCACAAGGGAACAGAATTGCTTCATCTCCAGGGCTCAGAATCCTGGTGCCAGCTGCACACCTCTTCCCTGGAGCCCAGGAGTGGGACAGCATTGGGGCCAAACAATAAAGCTGTGAGAGGCAGGAGGGAGGAGGAAGGACTGGAACAAACTCAAGAAAAAGGCATGAAAGCAGGGGAATAGCAGGGGGATGGGATTGGTCGTGACAGATCAAGATGAAAAAAAGTAAGACAGAAAAACAGGAGAATAAGGTGATGTGGGCATAGAAAGGGTGGCAGGGAGAGACAGAGGTGGAAGAGTAAAGGTTAGTGGGAAGAAAGGAGAAAAGAGAGAAGGTGCAAAAGGAAAGAAAATAATTGGAAAATGAATTGGGGGATGACAAAGAAAGAAGGGAAAACACAGCAAAATAGCTTGCACTTATTCTTTCTGGAGCTGCTGGGTCCAGTTCATGGGTAAACATTCTGGGGTTGTGTTGCAGAGGATTTTCTCACTCCATATATGGTCAGCCTTTCGGGCTGTCCCTGTTGATGGTGGCTTCACAATAGGATTCCACAATAAAAATGGCATGTTCCCCTTTAAAGGGTGCTTTTCTTCTAAGGGTGGCTCCTCTTTTCTTTCCAGGCAAGCCTAGAGATTGCTTTGAGTGTGTGAGAGAGTCATTGTAGGCTTTTCTACAAAGTCAGGAACTCTCCTTCCTTAGAGCAAACAACCTGTGTCCAGGTTCGGGCCCCACCTGCCCCAACCCTTTGATTCCTCTGCATAAGGCTCAGCCCTGCAAACTGCCAACTCCCTTGTCCTGGCTCAAGGCAAAGGGCTCCCCAGTAAGTTCACAGCTGAACAGATGCTTAAATACTGGACAGAACTGGGCCAGCAAGCCCAGAACCTCACAGGATCAATCCCTACTAAGGCAACAGCTTAAGTTCTCATGCACTATGTTGCAGCAGCTGTTTTTGTATTACAGATACTTCTTGAGAAATTTTGACTTTTGAGCTGATTACAATTTTTTCTTTCTAAATCATATTTCCTTTGATGTTTTTCATATTCAGCAAGGTGAAAATGCCAGTCAAAAATGTTATATTTTTGTGCAGGGAGAAAAATAATGTGCATATTCTTCACTAAACATTCCCACCGTTTGCTCAGGAGGATGCAAACCCAGGACATGCCTGGATAGACCAGGCTATTACCTGCAACCAGTTTGGTTCAAGACTGAGAGGTTTTGCCTCTCAACAGTGGTGGGTGCAGGGTAGGACTGAGCAGCAACACAGGCTCATGTTTCCAGTTCACCACTGGTGCAGCCACACACTTGATGGCATGAGTGTTGCCCCAGGTCCCAGCTGGTCAATGTTATGGTGCACCCAATATGAAGCATCATAGTGAGATGAACTTGGATGGATGAAGTCAAATCTACTCTCCATGTTAAACTGTCATAACACACTCAGGATCCAGAGGGCAGAAATAATCCATCTTTCTACTCACTGGGAAGCTCACAGGATTGAATGATGGTCTTGTTTGACCTGGTGATCCTATGCAATCCTGCACCTTGTTTGAGTTCACTTGGGATCTTGGACAACTGGTAGAGGTATTTTCTCTCCCTGCTATTTACTGTCTTGGGATAAGTCTCACCACAAGGAAACAGGTTTGTCTAAGAGAAAGTGAATTTTGAAGACTTAAATGAAATAGCAGAGAGCTCAGCAGCTGCAGTGCCATTGCCTGCATGCTACACCTAAGGAGGAAAGGTAGGGCTTGGAAGCTGATCCCTACTTTTCATCCATGCAGTGTGCATCCTCCATCTGGGAAATGCTATCCCAGATTTGTGAAACCAAAGAAATGCAAAGAATTCCCACCATCCTCTGTTTCCTCCCCCAGCTGGGTTAAAATTGTGCATTCAGCAAGCAAACCAAAATGGATTCTGTTTAATAAATTCTGTTTGAAACCTGGAAGGAGGTTTGCAGTCAGCAGAGGAGGGAAGCTCTGGAACAGCCTTCAGGAGGAGTGGGTGGCAAGCAGCAGCCTGACTGGTTTTATGATGAAGCTGGATCACTTTCCCAGTGAGATTGTGGGGTACAGTTGCCTGAGACAGCAGGGGACCAGGTGCAGTGACCTTTGAGAGGTCTTTCCATCACATGTTCTTCAACTGCAGTGAAGTCACAGGATATAATAGACATAGTTCAATTCTTTTTTCATGGAAGCTACTTTAGTTTACACCAGCTGAAATTCTGCCCTACTGTGGCCAAAGTCAAGGCTGACAACCTTTAATCCTTGTAATGTGTGATAACACCTCAGTCCTCTCTGCCCACACCTCCTGATAATACCAATGATGCCTTTATTCTTCAATGTCTTTTTCTATTGCAGAGATGTTAGCAGTGGTCTGTGTGGTGGCCACATTCAAAGATATATTTTCCCTTTGTCTGGCAAGAAAAGATACCTTGAAAGAGCAAGGATGGTGGTGAGAGTGTCAGGTGGGGTCAGGAGACACAGGCATCCCACAAAAGAGAACAAAACAGCAATGAGACAATGATACCTCAAAACACTTTCCAGAAAAAAAAAACACCAAAAACAAAAACCACACCAAAAAGCAGCCTAATTAATCCAGCTTTTGTTTGTTCAGGGGCTGAACCTCCTTTTCCTATGCTTGGGAATGACTGCTGGGGAATATTAGAGGGATGGTGATTTTGTTTCTAAGTATTACCCCCAACAACCTGCTTTAATAGAGAACTGTGTATGAAACCAGCATGTGAACTCTGGGTTGTGTCAGAACTAACCAGCACAATGTGAACACGGGATGCAGAGTATTAACAATGCCTATTAGAAAAAAAATAAAAATAATTAAATATATATATATGTCTCTCTGTATCACATAAGGATGGTGTGGCCCCTGTCAAAGTGCTAGATGGACTACAAACAGAACAAAAAAGACAGCCTGCAGAAGCTTACAACTCCAGTAAATTAGGACACAGAAAAATAATTCCAGGAAAAAATATTTGGCAAATAAATCCAAAGAATTAATGGTCTTGGTTGTAGGAGGATAACTCACAGAATGGCAAAATGAGCCTAATAAATTAGAAAGAAGCAAAATTAGCCTAATAAACCTTTGGCTCGAAGTTAATCATTGCAGTGCACAGGTACAATGTAACTTCCCTCTGGGTGACCCTGGGCATGGACAGTGGCTCAGTGTGGATGTACCAGGCTGGACATGTCAGAGTTGGGGAGGAAAGTAAGAACTGAGGGTTTGTTTGACTTCTTTATGAAACTCTCTCAACCCATTGCTCATCAGATAACAGATGTCTCAGTGTGTACCCAGCCCGCTCCTGATAGGAGACTGACACAGGATTTGTAGATCTAGTTGTTACACTTTGTAAGACTTCCAGAATTGTAGGGCTTTTTTTCCTAGTTTCTGTGGTCAGCCAAAATGGCATCTGTTGTGCTGTTGTTCCTCTAGAGGTCTTCAGAGATCTGCTGTGCATGCACTGCTAGAGAGAGCTGCCAGCACTGGACTCGTCCCTGTGCATTTGAGGATACCAAAAGAAAGATATTGTTTTATAGCTCCATAAAATAGACTTGTCCAAGCTGCACAGGAGAGCAAGCCCAGTTCCACAAGTTTAGGACTAATTGATCCTATGGGCAATAGCAGAAGGGTACAAAAATTCATGGTTTCTCTTACTGCCCCATATTCCTTAGAAGCAGCTCTGCATTGCCTTGGGAACACAGAACCACAGAATGGTGGGATTGGAAGGGACCTCTGGAGATCATCTGGTCTAACCCCCCCTGTTAGAGCAGAATCCCCTAGAGCAGATCCCATAGGAACATGTTCAGGCAGGTTTGGAGTATCTCCAGGGATGGAGACTCCACAACCTCCCTGGGCAGCCTGTCCCAGGGCTGTTACCCTCAGAGTAAAGCAGTATTTTCTTATATTTAGGTTAAACCTCCTGTGTGTGACCATTGCCCCTTGTTCTCTCCCTGGACACCACTGAGAAGAGCCAGCTCCATCCTCCTGACATCCGCTGTAGACTCTGCAGCTGCAAACTATGGCCATGGCTAGGGAATGATGTCTCTGGGCAGATGTCTCACTCTTGCAGCACACACAATACCACATTTTCAGTGCATCCCACTGAGAGTGAGGGAAGACTTGAAGTGCTGTCTAAAACTCCACTTTTAAGAAACCTCAGCAGCTGCCCAAGGACACGAGTTCTCTTAATTGCTGCATCAGTACATCCAGAGCTCCTCACTATCTCCCAATCAGCCCCAGTGAAACATGCATTATCCATTTGTCCTTGAAAGCAGCCAGCCCTGTGCCACGTGCTGCAGGGAGGCTTGTGCCAGCTGAATCCTGCACTGCTTTTTTCCCTCCTGCTCCCCCAAAAGTTCTCATCCCCTCTGCCTTCCTACTAGGCACGACAGAGCCTCTTCCTATCAATTTATGATGTTTACATTCATTTGTTTTCCTTCAGTCTTTGAGGCACAGCACCCAGTGACCTCTGGCAAAGGAATGGGAACAGCACACACTTTCATCCTGGCACTAGGCAGCAGCAGTGACAAATTGGTTTACTTTCCTGCCTGACACTGGGGGTTGTGAGCAAGGAAAGGGGGTGTTATTAGCCTGGTTCTGAAATATGCATTGTAATCTCTCCTCTCTGATGTTATTTAAAAATATAGACATATTTTGGGCTTGTCTATTACTGTCTGGGAATGCAGAAAGTTTTGCCTGAATTGATTGAACCTTCTGGTGGAAAATAAACTCGTTATCACGATATGCCAGGGTTTATTTATTTATTTATTAACAGCTAAATACACACGTTCAGTTGTGTATGGATGGATTCAGCTGTGCTAGGAAAAGGAACAGCAGCAACACTTTCCAGCATGAAAATACCCAGCTGTTCAGCAGAGAGGAGAGATTTGGAGGAGTGCACGGCCAGTAATACTTCTCGAAGCCTATGGGAACATTTTGGGGAAAAAAATGTACTTTTTCCACTTTGCTCCTCCTAAACTGAACAGAAATATCCAACAGATGGGAGGGTAAGGATAGGGAGGTGTGGGGGAGGCTCGGTGAGTCTTTAAAGTGCAAAGAGGTAAGAACAATGGTTTTGGTTTCACACCCCTCCTGCTCCCCAGTGCAGGTACCCTCGCGGGCACATCCACCCTCTGGGGTGCCCAGCAGAAAGACACAGGAGCTAAAGCCATGGAGACAACGGGTTGGGGGAATTCAAAATACTGACACCTTTTGCAAAACACTACGATCTGCTGATGAAAAGCAACTCTGCCAGGTGGGTCTTGTCACCTTTGTTACACTCCTCATTGATTTAAAAATCAAGGAAAAATTATAACACTTGAAGACTTTTCCATAAGAGTCTGCATAACCACTTCTAAAAGGACACTTGTATATTCAACTGCTCATCCATCTTCATTTCTGGCTGTGCTAGTTGTTGTTATGAGGATGTTTTGTGCACCATCCTGTTCATTTCCACTTAGTGCACCATCAGGACAACATTTTCCCCAGTCTCATGTTGCTATGTCCTGACCTCAGAGGGACAATCTCAACATGGACTCCTCAGAAAACTGCTTTTTCTCTCCCCTGCTTTCTTTTTTTGTGGCTGATGTTATCTTGTGTTATCTTAATTATGTGCTTTAAGGACGCCTGCTGCACAGATCATTGATGGAGTTTGATGTTTGTTAATATCACGTTGCATTATGAAAATCTGGTACATTAAGACCTTGGTGTCTTTCCAAATTATGCTGAAGATATAAAAAACTTAATAAGCAACCCACTTTAACTAATACAGACTAATAGGTTGAGGAGGGAGGGAGTGAGTTAGGGAACGTGATTGAGGGGTTGTAAGTGAAATGATTTAAAGAGCCCCAAGCAGGTCTTGCTATTCAAGGTCAAGATTTAGTGTCAAAATCAGGTGGGAATAGTAGATATCAATTTGTGGTCAATTCAAGCCGACCTTCTCACTTGTATTTAATATTCCCCTAACCAGTAATTTGTCTTTAAATGCAAACACTTAGCTAAATCAGGTGCAGATGGCTGTTTTTATCAAATGAATGCTGTTTTATCACTTTAAAAGCTTTTGTTTTTAGGCAAGTGAAGGAAGTGGGCAGCACTCCCCTGTTCTGGAAAGAAGAAGAGCATATGCTTTTTAATTTGAAATGTAGCACTAATAGCATTATCCACAGGGGGATAGGCTCTGCTATTGTGGGTTGTGGATAATGCATTTATGCTCAAGTATCCTTTATTCCCTCCTGAGTGAATGGATTTAACAGCATATTGTATTATCATGCCATGGAGAATAGAGTTTACTGTAAGGGTGAATTTTTTGACAGTATCAATGCTGGGTTTGTTTTTGTTTCGTTAATTTTTAAGGAAATTCTTGATGAATTTGCAATGTTCTTATAGTGCTGTGTTGAAAAAAAACCACCCTCAACCTGCCACGAACAACGAAAAAAACACTGTTGAGAGGAGATGTGGAGATAATGCAGACAAGAGCCAGAAACAGCCTCAAAAATAGCTTTCCTGACACATCCTTTTTTTGTGATTTTTTTTTTTTTTTTTTGCTTTTCTCATTCCCTGCTCTCTCCTCACCAGAAGCTGGTGCTCAAGATACAATGGTGCCAAGCTGGAGATACAGCGAAGCGGAGAGAAGCAGGTTGGAGACGAGCAAACTCAGTGCATTTGTGACTTCCTGTAGCAAACTCCTTTTCCCCAGGGCTGGAAGACAAATGGTTTAATAACCCAGAATGCTGTGCTCTTTGCTTCAACAAAGTTGACACTCTGCATTCAGCCTTATTCACAGGTATCTCCTACAACCTCCTGGGAAAATGCTGAACAAACGGAGATCAGGGCTCGAGGCCCAGGGCCGGCCTTGCTTTGTTTGCTTTTCATTGTGAGGCTTATCTTGCTGTGTCATATGGTAAAAAACTGGAGCTTTGCCTCCAAGATAACAGTGGGAAGGCAAGAAAAGCTTGTGCACATTTGTCTTCGGGTCAGTTTTATAAATGAATGTACTGATGCAACCCTCGGCAAGGGGGGAACTATGAGTGAGAGAGAAAGAACGAGTCCCAACTTCTTTCCCATCTTGTGGTTTTCTGGAAAGGAGAAATATTCTGGGGCAGCAAGCAAGGCCACAGCTAGGCTAGCTCGGGGTCCTTTTGGAGAATGAAGCCAGGTCTTATGCTCAGTTCCATGTACCCCATGGTAGATCTTGGGGTGTCCTAGCAGTGTCAGGGATGGTAAGAAAAGCCCATCTGAGATCTTGAAATTGAATCAGGGCCCTAGGGAGAAGTTCAGAGGAAAGAAGGCACCACAGCCCACAGGGTGCTGTGTCCAAGTGGGGTGGCAAAGAAGAGGGAAGAGGTTTTTAAAATCAAGCTGGACTCTGAGTGCTCACCCACTACTTTCTAGCAGGAAACACAAAAAGAATTTCTGCTGTCCTCAAGGAGAATTTGGCTGAGGCCACAGCTACAACCAGAGCCAACTTATGGATGGGCAGCAACTACTTCAGACCTGTTCAGGACAAGACAGGAAGATCCTCCACTTGCAGGATCACAGAGCAGCAGTGGTTTGATGCTCATCACATTGTTTTATTGTGAAGCATGGCAACAACTCTTTCTTCTTCAGCAATGTGAGTTTAGCCATGTAAAAGTTGAGATGTCTAAACCAGAGATGCAGCCCTCCTGTACAGGCTGTGAAGAGAAATGGAGGCATCTCCAGAGAATGAGTCACCTCTTCCTATGTACAAGGTCTAAAGTGGGTGGGATGACTCATTCTCCAAAGGTAACAGTCTCTCTTTCTGTGGTTTCAAATGACTAGTTTCAACTGAAAGCCTAGTTTTTTGGGGACAGAAATTAACCATCTTCACTGTTACATTCGTCTCAAGCTATTTTCAAAACTCAGAGGGAGGTGAGAAGGCTTCCTTTTCAGTAGAGGGCCCCTTCAGAGGACCGTTTTGTGCTTTCTCCTGGGATCTGCACGTCTTTGTCCTTCAAAAAAGTTGCTGAAATGGTTTTCTCAAGTTTCATGGAGTCAGAGAAAAAAAAGCATGTTGGAAACATAAAGCAAAGTCATTTGACCCATGCCCAATCCACAGGCAGAAAGCTGTAGTTTTGTTATCCTTAATGCTTCCTCCGCTGAAGAATGTCTTTCAACAAACAGTAAGAACATTTCAGTTGTCTTCAATGGGCTTTCACCCAAGGCTGCAGAGAGCAACAAGGAAAACTTAGTTGCAGAGACAAATCAACAGAGGGGAAAGGTAATGCCAGAGAGAGCTAAAAGATGTAGTTGTGAGAAGGAGAGGGAAACAAAGAGAGGACTGTAAAGATTGAATGGTGGAAGAACACAGAGGCAATGCTCATTGGAAGGAGATCTGTCAGGAGCAGAGGGACAAGCTCATACCCTTGAAATGCACGTCTCTCCAGTGCTGCAGCATCACTTCCATTTGAAAATGCCTAACTGCTCTTCAGTTTAATCATTGCTGCACTTTTGGGTATAAGATGAATAATTAAACCTGGCAGCAGACTGCAGCAAGTGTTAATAGGGCAGAAGGTACTGCAAAGCCCTTATAAAAAGCTGTGCTTGCAACATGAAGTGACTGCTGTTTTCTGCATCCCCTATCATGACAAGAGGAGCACAACAGTACTACATTTAATGAAGTGCATCAGTATCAGTTCTGCTGGACTTTTCTCCCCTCTCTGGGGCTAATATTATTGCTTGCTAAATAATACTCTACCTCTAGCAAAGGATGAACAATGTAATTCTGAACCATCCTTCCCAATCAAACCAGGACAGCCACCCTGTACAGCCCTTCCCTCCCTGCCTCCATCTCCAGATTCCCACAGCACAGTCTTCTCCCTCATGCAAGTTAATATTTAAAGAGAATATCTGGTGGCTTAAAGAGCTAGGTCAGTCTGAAGTGGGAATGTTATAGAGTTCTTCCTCTTTTATGAGTTCAAGATTGCTTTCTCTTACTGTCAGAAGGTCAAACATGAAGAGATAAATACCAACCTCGAACCATGAGAGGCAACAATTAAACAATGTCCAAGAAGACACAGGCCAGCTGCACTGCCCAGGCACTTGGCAGTGCTGGCTCATGAGTGTAGCAAGAGAAGGCACAGCAAAGAAAAGCTCTAAATAGAAGATGCAGCCATTAATCCATGTACAGTGTGAATTATTGCACTTCGCTGCTCTGCCTGATGTTCTCCCCAAATCCCAAGTGTTTCTCTTTCCCTGACCACTCTGTTTCCACAGCCTGTGAACCACCAGGACAACAAAGCAGCAGCTCAGAAGACAACAGTTCATATTGAAGCATCCAAAAAGTGTTCAGGGACAGTGTCCATTCCTGTGATAGATCAGGCTCTGTGGCACCCTAAACAGCAAGTGCAAAGCTCCTCTTTTAGCTCTGTCTTTTCCACATGCACCCAATTAAACAGAGCTGCACAAACTACTCAAATTAAGGTGGGAAGAAAGACAGACAGATTGTTATTTTACAGTACTTGGAAGTTTTTTGGGATTGGGAGATCCTAAAGGTAAAGAGGGAGGTCAATACATAGAAAGGGAATTATTTTTAACCATTGCAGAAAAGGTATTTTTAGAGCAATCACCTGGAAGCTCCCTGCACTACACAGAAGGATGAGCAGTGCTCAACCCAGCAGCAGTAACAGGAGCTGAGCTGCAGTCTGGCTCAGCCCCATCTCCCCTTCCTTCTTTCAAGGGAGTTTTCAGTGTCATTATTAGTTTTCTCCTTTTTCTCCTACCTCCTGTCCGAACTGCCTTCACTGAGCAGAGAATCACCTCCTGCCACCTCAGAGAATCTGGCTCTCCATTGGACATCTGAGGACATTCTCAGTTGTTGATAACTGAGTGTTTTTCCCCCTCTGGTTTGTTTTACATCCTTTTCTTTTGGACTGGTCTCCTCTCACCTCCTCACTAAGTGGCAGAGATGAGGAGTGGAGCCTCCACGGGCAACCACATGTATAAAGAAACTAGAGATGACTTCCAAGGTGGCTGGGGCACCTTGGGGGTAGGGAGATACATCTCTGGCCAAGACATCCTGGAGGGATGTCACACATGGGGCAGGGACCTGGGTGCTGCCAGAGGAGCTTTGCCCCCATCTATCCAAGTCCAACACGCCTCCATGCTGGAGGCAGCAGACACAGGCAGTGCTGCCCGAGGACTCTGCGTGGGCTTCTCTCTGGTGGGACAGAAGGACATCACCCCATTTTTATTTAACTTCTAGCACTTTCGGCTCACTATCTCATACAGTTTCACCAATTAGCACTTTGTCAGCAAGGAGACAGGATCAACACCTTCATTTTTTTACAGTCTGCACCATGGTCCAGGCAAACTCAGGTGAAGGGAAACACCTTTTGGATCAGCATAAATTTAGAACAAACCTTCCACAGACATTCCCCACTAATGCTGCAGGAAAAAAAAAGCATGGGATGCGCAGAACATAGGGTATAGAAAACATTTCTTTATTTTTTTAATCTCTCCTCTTAGAAAAGGCCAGATCCTTAAGATGATTCAGCATTAATCAGGCTGTGCCATAACGTGTAAGCTGTGAATTTAAAACAGATGTTTTCAAAAGTAAGGGAAGGTGCCTCAGTGTCTTCCTCAGTCTGAATTTGTATTTTTTCCTCCTGGATGCCAAGCTTTTGAATATGTCAGTATGTTGTCACAGTTTGGGGAAAACAACTGGTTTGGAACCATCTTCTTATTTGCTGTCTTAAACTGATTGTCTCTCTGCATCTCCCTGGCCACTCCACCAAAAATGATGGTGCTTCTGCCTTCTTGGGTTTCCAGAGCAAGGGCAATGAGAAGGGATTTTTTCTTTCTTTGCAGGATCAAAGCAAAATAGAAGATGCCAAATGATCAATATTTGACATTGGAACATGAAAAAGACGAGGAAGAGCAGCATCAAGGGAATAACTCTCTTGAGATGTCTGAATGTACATTTTGTACTGCTGAGATGGGAGTTATGGATGCAGTGTGTAAAGATGTGGGTTTTACAAGAAAGTAGAACCAGCCAGAGGACCTCTGGGAAATCACAAGATGTGTGTACACTTTATGGTTTGTATAAAATCAAATTATTTCTTTTTGTTAGAGATATTGATCTCTCTTTTTTATTATTATTATTATTACTTTTTTTTTTTTTCCCCACTCTTATTTCCTTGTCCATACCCCTGTCTTTCAAATCCCTTATTTGAATGGCCCTATTTATGTGAAACAGGTTGATAACTCTCAGCTCTTCACTTTTTTACTCTCAATAATTATAGGTCTCCTAGGAAAACTGGACTTCAGTAGAATTTTTGTGAAGGTTTTGAAAGATTTTATTAGAAACGATTTAGATCCTGCACAATTATCAGTTCTGAAAGGTGTTTTGCCCACCTCCTCCAGTGGAAGTGTTATTGATCATCTTACAAAAGGAAGGCAGGTACTTACAGAGAGAAAAGTTGAGGTCTGGTTGCCTTTTCAACATCAATGATAAAAATTGCATCTAATGTTCACCTCATTCACCTGAACTCCACTGGTCTGCACTAATTAAGGTGGAGCAAGCAGTGCTGGTTAATAAAGAACACTGTAATTCAGCTTGTTCTGGCCAGTGATTGCAACAAGAGGGAAAAAACCCAATAACTGATTCAAAAGATGGACTTTGATTAACAGAAATATTTGGGGCTTTTGTCCACTGATTGTGCAGCACACCCTGTCAAACCCTGCTACTATCAATGGCTCAGTTGTAACACTCTAAAAACCTCCTCTCCCTTTGAAGTTGGGCTCTAACTTATAAAGTCCTGCTCCAAAATACTGCAGATGACCATCCTCCTTCTGCTCCCTATTTTGCAAAACCACTGCTCCACTTGGCCATATGTGCTCCAAGGTCCTATACCCAGGACAATCCTACCCCACATGGTAACCAGCTCCTTTTGGAGCAATCATTTTGTTCCAAGTTAAAGACTAACGTAGTTTACATAATACTTTGCTTCTCTATTTTAATTATCCACATATATACCAAGTGTGGTTCTCTCTATGCACCAGGACAGTTCTTCACCACAATCAGAGCAGACTTGAATCCTTCAGATCACTACCAGCCACCCTCAAGACATGTTCTGCAGTAGGCACCATGTCTCTGTGCCATGCTAGCAGGGCTGCAGCACAACTCCTTTGTTACCCTCACCATTTTGAGGTGAAAAAAAGCACACAGAAAATAATTTTGAGAAGAAAATAATTTTTGGGAAGGCAGACAAGGGCAAGAGCCCTTTTGGGTGCTGTGGGATGTCTTGCCATCACAGCTGATTCCCTCTATGGAGCATTAGCCTTGGGAAGTGTGGTAGACACCAACTTTCACAGACTGGCCTGAAGGTTGTGGGGGATCTGTAAGGACATGAAGTAAACCCATGGCCTTCTCAAACCTCACCCTGACTGGATCAGCACATTATAGCTGCGTAGACAGGAAACAGATTGATCTGAGATCATTCCTTGCTTTGAGGCCTCTCAGGAACAGTAAGAAAGATCTCCATGTTCTCAGTGAGGCCAACTTTTCACACCCTGTTTGCCCCAATCTGATGAACTTCACCTCTCATAACCAGCTCTACCAATACAGCTGCCCATTTTTTTTTTCCCCCAGCTGAACAGTTTTCCCTTACAGAAATGCTAATGCAGCAAAACATATTTTTTGTTTACTTTTTTTTCCAATGGAAAATCATTGAGACACTTCAGATCCATTTTAGCATTTGGCCAGTTCTGTCTCATCTGGCTTGAATTAATCAATACCCAGCAAAGAAGCCCTTGACTCTTTCAGTCATTTCCTGGAGTTTCCTTTCAGGAAGGCTGTCCTGAGATTCCTAAGCTGGAATATGATGGGGTGTTGCCTTTCACCCTAAAGTTTGAGATTTTTCCATTTAACTTTAGAACTTTCCTTGTAAGAATCAAAATATTGGTCCAGAAAGCTGCATTTCTAGGGAGGAAAGGTGTCTTGCACCAGCTGAATCATAGCAAGGATTATTTGACTCAAGGCTTTTAGAGAAGTAAGAGTTACCACAACAAGACACCTCTTAGGCAACCAAGGCAGTGCAGAGAGGAGTTGGTACAGGGAGCCCTGGGTGGTTTAAGCTTTTTATAGTGACAGATTTCTTTGTATAATGCACTTTTGGTGAAGCTTCAGTTTGATTTTGCACTCATCTGATGTCAGAAAGGTACATATTAAGTCTTCAAAAAGAAAAAAAATAAGGTTTCTCTCTCTTTTTTTTTTTTTTTTTAAATCAGCTTATTACAGCCTTCCATGTATAATAAAGCAGCTCTATGGCAGTAAACCTGGAATCCTAGAGGAGTTTGTTGTAAAGTGACAGATTCAGGTCAGAGCTGTTAATGAGCACTGGATTGATGTGTGGTACATCATGATAGGAGAAATGGCATTATTGTCTAACAGGACAGTGCAGAAGAGTAGGATATGCCAGGTTTGTTGGAACAACTGTGTTTAATACCCTGCCTCTGGGCAATGCCTGATATTTCAGAAAAATTAGAGCTATCCTATATCTAGTGAATAAAGTAGTCACACAGAAAATGTTGGTTTGGTTCCTTAGCTCCCTTCACCTGGCAACAAACCCTAAATTTCCCAGTAGACTCCTGCTTCTGTAGGTACAGACTTTGAAGATCACTGGTATGGGCTGGATGTGACTGGAACAGTGCTCCTAGAGACCCTTTTTCATTTTTCTTTCCTTTTCTTCTGCCATTGACTGTGTGACCCCAGGCAACTCTTTCAATATTTACATGTGCCTTCTTTCTTGTTTTGAATAAATACTTCTTTTGGAGCACAAGTTTCTCATGTCCATGTAATCTCGTTGACTTTTATTCTAGTTCTTGCTCTAGATCGACTGGTCTTTATTTTCATTAGGTGGATCCTATAATATATATGGTTTGGGTTGGAAGGGACCTCAAAGTCATCTACATGCAAAAGTAATGTTGCCCTGAAGAAAATGCTGCTCAACCTATAAAAATATCAGAGAGGTAAAAAACCTGACTGTGTGAATGGGAATGTATGCAGCCATATGCAAAAGCAATGGCTGCTGTGCAACATTTCCCGGGAAGAGAGGGCAGAAAAAAGCCACCCTAAAAAGCAGCTGAAGGATTGGACCACCATTATGGCCTGACCCTTGAAAACCCACTGGGAACTTCCCCAGGTGCCACATGAATCTTCCTCTTAATCAGTGCTCCTCTGATAAGCTTCTTGAAACCAGATCTCCTTTTTCTTGTGTTTCAGTAAAACACCAGCATGACTGAGGTCCCCCAGTACTACATCAGAGCTATTAATTCTCATTAAAAAGTGATGCAAGTGATGTTCATTTGGACACGTGTTGTGCTTCTCCAGGGTGCCATGGAAGTGTTCATCTCAGTGTGAAATGCTCTGCCTATGCTCCATCACAGCTGGCTGGGCTTACTGAACCCAACCCAGCCACTGAGATTAAAAAAGCAATTCAGTCTAGCAAGTTAGTGTTTGATCTTGGGTCTCCTGGGTTTTTACAGCCCTGAGATCTGGGATTCCCCCAGAGCTCAGCAGACGCTACCAGTAACTGAGAACTCTGAATTTGAGCCAGAAAATATATGGGCATGATCTTAACTCATATGGTTTTGAACAGTCCTTTTGACTTTCATGCAAATGTCTGCACACATGCAGACATTCAGTATTTCAATCCATCATGCTCAGCACCCTGCAGAACTGAGCCCTTCACTAATCCTTCTAAACCCAAGTCTATTGACTTTCAAAGCAACCCATGAGGGTTTCTTATCTACATTTCCTGAGCAAGCTGCTTGCTTAGTCTGAGCTTTTTTGCATTAGTCTTCAACCAGCCCTGATTTTGAGCAATGAACATGATGAGATTTTCATAGCAAGAGAAAGTGTGGAGATAGTTCCTGAAGTAAATGAGGAGTGAATTCCCTTCATTGAGTAGCTTGTAAAAACACAAAGAAGATCAGAATTAGTGTCTAAATCCAACCCAGCTGGCTCAAACCAGGACACCAGCCAATATCCGGGTTTTGCTTTCTAATCCTGAAATGAATCTAACAGAGCCCTGAGTTTAAACATCTTAGAGAAGTTGAAAAACAGATCTCAGTAGTTAGGTGCAGCATGTTTTTATAATAAGATCCTGTCATCATGTTGCAGAACAAGAGTCAGCCCTAAAGTACAACACAGCCCAACTCAGGGAGAAGCTGCATGTTGTCAAGAATTGCTTTATCTCTAGAAAATGTCTACTAGGGGCTTCTTTTTACACCAAAATCAGGCAAAGGCAGCTCTTTCAGCCTTGACCTAAGCATTTGGGATAGTCTGAAGCAAAATCCACATCATTATGCATCTTTCTTGGGTCACTATCAATGCATGTAGGAGTGTGACATTCAGACACCAGGAACTGTTGGTGGAAATAGATGCATAAAACAACCATTCCTGCCCTGTTCTCTCTCTTTCTCTTCATAGAATGGTCAGTCTTGAGACTAAGACTCGAGAGAGGCCCTGGTCCCAGTTCTGGGCAGGTTTTGCCATAGCAAGCTAGTCCCTGTCTGTCTTATCCCCTTTCCCACCTATAAATTCAGGACATCCCACATGGGTCATGTCTATTGAAGTAACAAGTTTCTATTAATTCTCTGTATGCCCAGGATGAAGCACAGTGAGACATGGATTATAATTGAGACCTCAAAATACAGATTAATAGATAAATTAATAGATACCTATTAATAGGTTAAATATACCTAATATAAACTTATCTAAATATATACCTGTATATAGAAACACAAAAGGTATAATTTATGTTTCTGTCTTTGTGATGGCACAACAAGTCTCTTGGTTTCCTCACTTGAATTAGCAGCATCCTTATCCAGGTGCTCCTTCCTCTGTTCCTGGCAGCATCTTTGACAACTCTTGACCTTCGCTTCCCCTTGGCACATCCTGTTCAAGATCTGTGAGCACCCAAGAAAATCACCCCAGATGAACATCTTCCTCCTATTTAGACAAATCTATGTTCTAGACAAAATGACTAACAGTGTCAAAAACGAGGGGTAGCTCAGGTACTCAAAAAGTAGCAGCCAACCCACGGGTTTCAATCAGAAAATCTTGACTTTAGATTTACTTTTTCTTTAGACCTCCTTTAAAAATTCAGTCAAAACAATTCAGTTGCACATTTTCTACTGGAAGCCGTTGCGTTGTTAAAAACTAAGTCATCTCCCAGCAATTTATCACTGACAAAACATCCCTAATAAACAGAATGAGTCTCTGTGCTTTACTCATTTCATTTTGCCTCTTTGTTCAGTTCAATGAGGTTGACTTTTTCGGTGACATTAAAATATTATTTTAAACTGCACTTACATGATGTGAGTTATATATAATCTCTCATGGGCTGGTTTTGTTCATTACTGAGCCAAAACTGAAAAGAGGAGATGATGAGAGACAGGATGGATGTGGGGAGTGAAAGGAGTCCTCCCTGAGCGTGGAGGTCAATAATCCAATTTCTTTTGTGCCTGCCTGTATCTGTTCAGGGTCACCTAACCAGAGCTTGCTCCTCCACAGGTTCTACTGCTGTGATTATTTTTTCTAGCAATACTTTTTGCCATTCTCCTGGGAAGGAACCCATGGCCTGTTTTTTCTAGGTCTCTACACAAGGTCAAATTTCCCTCTTGCCTGAAAGGCAGGTATTTGAGACTAACATGAACCACCCAGTGCCTGCACAGCTGCACAGATAAACACCAAAGGTGGGGACACAAAATGGTGCACCTGTGGCTGCTCCTGTAGATTTCTTTTATAGCACTAAATGCCATTAAGATGTTTTCTAGCTACGTCTCATCTCATGCGTCCTGCTAAACTTAATCCAGCTCAGATGGGAAAGACCCACTCTTGGCAGTGTATCTGCTGGTACTTACCTGAGAAGCTGCAGAGCTGGTGGCTGAGGAGCACGTCTGCTTGCCTGTTTCTTGTGGTCAGCATTCATATGGACAGTCTGGTATGTGAGAAGATTTGGTTTGTATATTCAGGGGGCACAGCTTGGCACCATTTGGATTTGAGGTCTTCTGCTTGTATTGTTATACAAAAAGGAAAGTGATTCTTGGTTTATTTGTACAAAGCCCTCACTTTTTGGATGCTGAAGATTCAGGATGAAAGACTGAGATTTCCAACAAGGTTTTGATACAGCTTTTTAGTCCTTGCTGTTTTCCATGTATATTTAATTTCAGAAAAATAATAACCCTGATGACATGAAGAAAAGGCAGTTTTAGATTATGGGGAAAAAAAGATAACTGGAAGAAGCCCCAAAGAAAATGTGAGGGAGTATTAACTGATATTTGAATTAGGAAAAGTATCTTGGCCAAAGTCTGGTCCAGTAGGTCTAATGTATGATTTCAAACATTCCAGGATAGTAAGAACATGGAATTGTCTCCCTCCTGATCTCCTTATACCTTGTGTTATCTGTCTCCCTTTGCTTCTGCCCTAACACACACCACTGACCACCCTCCTGTTTCAGCTTTCAGGCAAGAAAAGCAGCACTTCATCCTAGTGCCATTTTTTCCTGTCACCCAAGTAGATTAATCAAGGAAAGTGCAGTAGCTGGAGACAAGAATACTCTGTTTGGGTTGCGACTCAGCTTTCCTCCTTCAGCACCAGGAGCTGAGCAGCCAGGCTGAGGATCCTGCTCCACCCTGGTGTAGGAGATGCCATCTGCCACATGTCCTCCTGAGTGGCATTTTAGCAAGTGGGCTAAATAGAACATCCTGTACATGGCAGCTGAAGTCCATCACAGCTGTCACAGGAACACACGCACACAGCCTGGGCTGGAGGTGGATGCTGGCTCTGGAGGGAGGCTGGGCAGGTGTCCAAGAAGCCTCTCTTACTTGCCCATGTTTCCCTTTGGGTAAAGCAATCCCTGGCTTAGTTTACAGATGGCTCTTGGGAGCAGGACAGCACCAGGGAGCACTGGCATTCAGTCATCCCAGGTGCAGCCCACCCAAGAAGATGCTAAGTCCACTAATTAAGTTCATCAGAGCTTTGTGGCCTGTCTTGATTTCTTTGAGGTCACTGGCATAAGTCCCATCAGCTCAAAAAGCAGCAGACCTCTTCTGTTCTTTTATGCAAGAGCAAACAGGCTTCCTGGGAAGGGGGAAATAAGAGGTAAAATTGTCTCCATTCTTTATTTACTTCTCTGCCTTCTACCCTTGTCACCCCCTCCCCTTTCCTTTTCCACCCACTTCTGCCTCCAAGAGGAGGTATCTGCTCTGGGATGTGCTTGTTCTTGGAGATGTGGAGAGGTCACTGTGAGGGTCACTGGGGTTGTGCCCTTTGTCTCTGAGGAGGGCAAAGGTGCTGAGGTCCAGATTGTTCCTGATAGCTAATTAATGGCCTCCCCACGTTTCCATGGCAACTCTCTGCTTAGTCCTGATCCAAATGGGCATTTTGTTCACTTGGGAAGCTGGAACATCAGCATATTAACAAGACCTGCCAAAGTCCTTTTCTTTCTGTGACATCAGCTCCTAAGCCTACCTTTGAATAATTTAAAAAGAAAACAAAAATCAACCAAACAAAAAACCCACAACAAACAGAACTTTTCTTGGAGTTGCCACTGCATTCTCTTATGTGACTGGAATCAACTCATCCCAGAAGTTTTCTGCATTTGAAGGGAAGAAGCAGGTAGATTCAGCTCTATCCCCCTCCCCTGCTTTTTGCCATGCTTTGCCTTTGGGACACGTGGCATCTAACTTCTCTTTTTTGTTTCCTCTGGGTTAGCTGGAAGTTTTCATGCAGTCCCTAATTTAATTGCAGCAAGAGACAAGTATCTGTCATGATTCGATAGGACCATCTCTGTGTTAGCTGAGCTGGACAATTGTATGGATTGGCCCCTAACTCCTTCTTGCCTAGAGGAAAGAAGCTGAGTTTCAGTCTCGTACAGCCAGAGAATGGTTACTCCTAATTCAATGTATGAATGTCCCTTTGATCACTAAATCCTGTAACAATATTTACTGATCAGGCAGTTCAGTGAATGTAGGTTTATGGGTGAAAGGATTCTCTGGACCCCATCTAGCTGCCCTCTATTCATTACCCTCCATTCTAGTAACTGTCTTGTAAAATAGTTTTTTCCTGACCAAGTGGAGGGCTTGGACATAATTTCCTCAGAAGCCCATTAACGCCACTGTAGTACTGGTGTGGCCTCTCTAGAGGGATCTGAACTGCTTATCAAGACAGAAGTACTCCAGATGCCTCCACGCCTTCTATTGCCTGCAGAACAAGTGTCCTGAAACAAAACTGTGGGATCTGGAGGTCACAGGTCTGTCTCCTTATGTAGGGAA
>NW_009952363.1:806163-815647 GCF_000747805.2 Chaetura pelagica | reverse complement strand
AGGGAAAGGCTTATGGGTCTGAGCTGTGGAGCAGAGAATGTGCCCTGTAGATGTTTCTTTTTTATCACCAAAAGCAAGAGTGTAACATTGTCCAGGCTACATTTCAAAACTCATAGACTCACAGAATGGTTTGGGGTTGGAAAGGACCTTAAAGATCATCTAGTTCTAATCCCCCTGCATGGGCAGGAACACCTCCCACGAGACATTTTGGCTTCATCGCATCTCAAAATTTCATCTAGCCATGTTGCAATATGGCTCTGGATTGTTGTGTTGATGTGCCACCACACCCTGGTGCCATGTTGCACCACCAGGTGCTCCCAGGGTAGGTCCCAGAGCCGAACTTCCTTTCATCTCCCTACACTGGTTTCCAACACTCCAGCTTGTCTGCTCCCAGCCATGGTAGAACTGCTAGCTGATCTTCTCCAGTGCCTCTCTAACTCCACAACTGTCTGCCACTGGTCTGAACTGGACAGAGTGATTTAACACTCTGTTGGCCCCCAATGTTTGTGGTATTGCTTCCCTGACTGAAGCCCAGTAGTATGAGGGGCTGACCATTCAAAGACATTGTTAAAGACCCATAGAAGCTAGTGACTTGCTCCCCCCAAAATTGGGGCCAAGATTAAGCTAATGTGTTGCTAGTTACCCACGAGATCTGAGCTTTAAATGCAACTTCTTAGGCTTCTAGTCACTACAGCTGGATACTTATCTCACAGGAAAGTAACGTAGAGAATTAATTTCACTTTGCATTAGCACATTCACTATTCCCAGCCATGAACAAACCCCATCATTGCATGCAAACTGCATCTCAGGCTATAGGTTGCTCGTAAGTAGTATTCAGTATTTTTAGAGCAGTAACTATAGTTCTTTTCAGTGTCAGCTCTTTGGGTCATACATGTAAATTAAACAGTACATTTCTATTCCTTGCTAGGATGGATGTAACTGTCAAGAACATTATTTTCACTCATAATTACAAGTTTGACATTCATTTCCCATGAATACTCTCTACTATTTACTTAAAGCTAACTTCTTTGCATACTATTTTCTCTTATCAGAAAGCTGACACAGAAATGCCAGAAGTGTAAAGAAGTCTCTGTGAATGGTGGGGTCTATAAACGTGAACCTCTACTACACAAAGCGAAGATGAATCAAATTAAAAACACACAAATCATAAAATGGTTTGGCTTGGAAGAGACCTTAAAGATCATCTAGTTCACACCCCCTTGCATGGGCAGGGACACCTCCCACTAGACCAGGTTGCTCGGAAGAATCCGGGAAATGTGGACAACCTTGAACCTCTTGCATAGACAGACCAGTACAGACAGAATGAGATGTCAATGGAAGTTAAAGGAAAACACAAAGTTACTACCCATGAAACCAATGAGTGCCCCTAGAAACATCTTTGTTGTTCCGTTTACCCACCTCTTCTCCAGATGCAGGAACTTCTTCACCTTTTAGTAGATAGACAGGAACTGATATGTGCTTTTGTGACTAAGACTCCTTTTTGTTTTCTTACTAACTACCCAGTCAATTTCTTTTATGCCCTTAATGGCTGGGTTCTTGAATGTCTGTTTTCCTTCAGGTATCCAATTCCTTCTCAGTTTGGATGAGCAGCAACCAAAACCACAAAATTAAATTAAACCTAAAGCCAAACCTGATTGTCTAAGTTCCTGGTGACACATGAAGAACACCACAATGCATTTAGCTCTTTCCAGAAGAACCGATGCTATTCCCAGAATCAAACCTAAGGTCTCCAACTAAGTCAACATCCTTTCAATACTATTTTCAACTCTAGTGAATCAACATGTTAAATCTCAAGCCAGATCTTAATCTTGGACTTTGGATCAGGACTGTCACTTCTGCTCACACCTGTTTTCCCACAGGATACTCCTCCAGCTCCAGAAACCAGCAGGATCAGACATTAATCTCTCCTTTCTAGGTCTGCAGAAATTCTCATCTCTCACTAGTACTTCTCACAACCAACTTGAGCTACTAAATCAACAAAAACAGTGACATTAAGGAAAACATCCCTCTACTCACCTCCCACCATGTTTAGGCTCCATCAACCAACTCAGCTGATCCTACATTCATACCCTCCATTCCACATATTATTTTTTTAAATCCAATCACACATCTACACACACTCCACAAAATGTTACTCACCTTTGAGATATTTCAGTCATTTTTTTGATTACTCAACCCTTTTTAATTATGCTTTCTACTTGCAAACTCAGGGTAGGTTTGGTCATTGTGCTCTTCCCTCCCACCCCTCTCTTTCACCACTTTTGCAGATATTGTAATCACATTTTCTGTTTGCTGTATATTTGATATACAGGATATCATTCACAGCCACGGATATTTATTTTCTTATCTTGTGCTTTGGTTTTTGTGGTGGTGGGGTTTCCCAGTGTTATTGGAAAACCCAGAACCCAAGGCAAAAAGCCAAACTCAGGTTGGACTTTAATTGTAGGTTAATCAATTTTGACTTTTTCTGTTTTAGGGACTCCGTGGAAGTACCTTACTGATGAGTGGCTGAAGATTGATGGGTGCTGGTCCTCAAGGGGTTAAGCTCAGACATCACTGAAGGCAACAGCAATCTGAAGCAGGGCATAAACTCCAGTTCAGCAAGGGACACGACATGTCCCATTCTTCAGCAAGTGCTGAGACTACCTCTGGTGAAGTCTTCAGAGATGGAAATCCCGAGGTGAAGACACGTGAGACCTGCCCCCACCCTCCACCTCTGATGTGTCTTCTCACCAATGAGGCATTAGTTTCACTCTTAAAAGACTCTCATCACCTTCTGCCCTCCAGACTGCATGAATGACTCAACATAAAGCTGCCATAAATCTCAACAGAAGAAATATCTTTTATCTTTAACCATTTACTCCCACTATAGGAATAATGGCAATTCTTTTACATTTACATATAACTCTTGTTTGTTTGCTTTGATAATTTTTTTTTTTTCTGTTTATCTCTTTGTCTTGGCACCTGCATAGCAGAAAACTTTACAGTTCATTACAGAAGTTTGCCCCTCTCTCTGCTCCTCCTTTTACTTCCCCTGCTGCCCCTGAGGACTAGCAAGCAACACCCCCAAGGTCAAGAGAGAGTAAGGTGTTACCCTTTTATGACGGATTATAGAAATAACAAACATGCCTGACAGTTTTATACAGCTGCTAGAACGGGTTTAGTTTTCAACAAATGAAGAATTTCCTCTCTTTTTTTCTCTTTTGTATATTAATTACATTTTACAAATCTTGTTTCCCCCCTTTCTTTACTTTCCCCCGCTTTTCTTTCTTTGTTTTTACTTTTTTTTTTTCTTTTTTCTTTTATTTCTTTTTTTTATTATTATTTTATTTTTATTACAGCAAAAAAGAATCAATCACCAACATGTCCACTGAAAAGTCCGGGTTAGCAGAGTTTGGCTGTCATCTGGTCCGACTGTTTGAGGATCTCGGTGTTGTACAGGTCTAGAGCGTGGTTGACGCGGATGATCTCGCTGTTGGTGAGTTTCAGGCGGTGCTTGAGCATACAAGAGAACAGATCCAGCTGGGGCTTCCCCGGGGCCACGGGAGGTGCCAGTCTATTGATTCGGTCCCGAATATCCAGCAGCAAGAGCATGACAGAGGAGGAAGAATAGAACTGCCCGCCTTGCTTTCTGTTTTAGGGACTCCGTGGAAGTACCTTACTGATGAGTGGCTGAAGATTGATGGGTGCTGGTCCTCAAGGGGTTAAGCTCAGACATCACTGAAGGCAACAGCAATCTGAAGCAGGGCATAAACTCCAGTTCAGCAAGGGACACAACATGTCCCATTCTTCAGCAAGTGCTGAGACTACCTCTGGTGAAGTCTTCAGAGATGGAAATCCCGAAGTGAAGACACGTGAGACCTGCCCCCACCCTCCACCTCTGATGTGTCTTCTCACCAATGAGGCATTAGTTTCACTCTTAAAAGACTCTCATCACCTTCTGCCCTCCAGACTGCATGAATGACTCAACATAAAGCTGCCATAAATCTCAACAGAAGAAATATCTTTTATCTTTAACCATTTACTCCCACTATAGGAATAATGGCAATTCTTTTACATTTACATATAACTCTTGTTTGTTTGCTTTGATAATTTTTTTTTTTTCTGTTTATCTCTTTGTCTTGGCACCTGCATAGCAGAAAACTTTACAGTTCATTACAGAAGTTTGCCCCTCTCTCTGCTCCTCCTTTTACTTCCCCTGCTGCCCCTGAGGACTAGCAAGCAACACCCCCAAGGTCAAGAGAGAGTAAGGTGTTACCCTTTTATGACGGATTATAGAAATAACAAACATGCCTGACAGTTTTATACAGCTGCTAGAACGGGTTTAGTTTTCAACAAATGAAGAATTTCCTCTCTTTTTTTCTCTTTTGTATATTAATTACATTTTACAAATCTTGTTTCCCCCCTTTCTTTACTTTCCCCCGCTTTTCTTTCTTTGTTTTTACTTTTTTTTTTTCTTTTTTCTTTTATTTCTTTTTTTTATTATTATTTTATTTTTATTACAGCAAAAAAGAATCAATCACCAACATGTCCACTGAAAAGTCCGGGTTAGCAGAGTTTGGCTGTCATCTGGTCCGACTGTTTGAGGATCTCGGTGTTGTACAGGTCTAGAGCGTGGTTGACGCGGATGATCTCGCTGTTGGTGAGTTTCAGGCGGTGCTTGAGCATACAAGAGAACAGATCCAGCTGGGGCTTCCCCGGGGCCACGGGAGGTGCCAGTCTATTGATTCGGTCCCGAATATCCAGCAGCAAGAGCATGACAGAGGAGGAAGAATAGAACTGCCCGCCTTGCGTGTAGGACTGGTTGACCTGCTGCACAGCACTGCGCAGGAGGTCGGCGTTGAAACGCAGGCTGTAGCCGTACACCTGCACATCCGAGATCTTGATGTAGAACTGACGCTTGGTGGGGTCAGAAAGGTCCACAGGCCCTTGGCCAGTCTCGTTACGCAGCAGGGAAGGCAGCCGAGTCCGGCTGCGTAGGTAGATGTGGACGGTCTCGAAAAAGGTTTTCCACTGGTTGCCCAGTAACAGGGTCCAGTTGTAGCACTGGCTGTTTTGGAGGCGGATTTTCTCCCAGCGGGGGTAGCCGTACTCCCCAAAGGGCATGTTCCAGCCCTCGGAGTGACTCCCGCTGAAGGGGTTGACGTAGACAAAGAACATAGGGTCCAGGCTGCTGTTGCGCATCTGGCAGATTCTCATGGAGATCCCGATCACCATGTGGATGAAGTCCATCCGGTTCTTGTTGCTCTTCAAGGTGAGGGACATGCGTTTGCGCCACCTGGGGTCGAAGAAGGTGTCCAGGCGGATCTCGTTGCTGATGAAGGTGGTGTGCACATACAGGCGAGAGTCCATTTTCTGCAGCAGGTACTTCAGCTCTAGGTCCTGGAAGTCCAAGTCCGTCTCAAAGCTGATGAACTGCTCACTCCTCTCCGAGTCTACGTTCTGAGGCTCGCAGCGACCCCGGTAAAGCTTATAGCCCTTGTTGCATGAGCCACAGAGAGAGATGTTGGCAAGGCTGCACATGGCACAGCTGTTGTTGCCCCCAATGATGCAGGGGATGGGACGCTGGCACAGGCTGGTGCCACCATGGCAGACACAGCTCCGTTGGCTTTCCAGAAAGGTCCCCCAGAACCCATTCTCATTGCAGTACAGCAGGGACTGGACTCGAGTAAGCCATTCCTGTATTGTCCTGCAGGTAGGAAGAAGAACACATTAGCATTGCAGAGCCTCACAGAACCTTCGGCGTTGGCATCTTCATGGAGCCACAGTGTTTCCAGGGCTCTGTCTGAGGCAGAGCTTTCAGAACATTGCTGCCCTGCCGTGGCATCTGGGAGCTATTCCAGTCTATTTCAAGACAGAATCTTTCATCTGCTGTTTTTGGTGGAAAACAAAAGCCCTCTCTCTAAGAAATAGCTAGAAGTTAGAATTGATCATCTGAGGTCTCTCTCTTCACACTGTTCTAGGAGCTGAGACTGCCAAGGTCTCCTGCCAAGGGTCCCATCAATGCCACAGTGACAAAGTTGAGACATGGGAATGGAGCTGCTAAAACCATGCCAGAAGCTGAGGTGCTATCAGGCACTGAGGGTCAGCATCGCTTCTGGGCTAGCATGAGAAAACTCTCCATGTCACTAGCAATTCTCCTCACTCTCCAAAACCAAACCTGCAATAGGATGAGGGAAAACCAGTAGTAAAGTCTGCTTATGGTGCAGAGCTCAGTAACAGCAGAAAGGAAGGCGGAAGTCAGGGGGCTTGGAGACATATCTGGCAGAACAGCTTCTCCTTTAAGAAATCTGCTGCTAATTAATCTCCCCTTACAGCCTCTTCCATTAACAAACAGCCACACTTGCCCACTCCCAAGCCCCACCACTGCTGTATCAGCACCCTCAATCCACATCCTGCAGCCCTGGAATGTCTCCTAAGGAATGACACTGTAACCCACGTTCACTTTTGTAAAACCCACTTGCAACGTTGCCCCGGTGCCCCCTCATTCCCCCTCCCCAGGAAATCTCAGCACAGCGACTCCTTTCTCAGCAGAACAGCTCGTTCCCTCCCCTCCACCTTCCCCCAAGCTAATGAATACTTCATTGTCTCCTCTGGGCAAAAAGTTCTTGGTAGAGCTGCAGTGAGAGGACTGGCTAATGACAAATTAGGATTCAGTGCCTGTAGAAGGGGAGGAGTGATTATGGACAGAGGCTCTCAGAGCTGGATTAGTGAAATTCATGGCACCTGCATCGCCTGACCTCCAAATAATCATTAAGCTGTAGGCTGTATCAAAGAAGGCATTAAATGATACAGCAGCATAGAACAGCAAGATGATAAGGGGCAGGGAGCCAGTGGAGGGATGAGAGTATAAAACAGGAAAGCACTGGAAGCAAAGAAATAATCAAGGCGAAGAAAGAGTAGTGGAAGAAAAAGGGGGAAAATGTGCAGGTAAGAGGAAGAATGAGATAAATGCAGTGGGCAGGAGGAATGGGGATGGAGAGAGGGGAAACAACAGCAACAGCTGAAAGACAGAAGACAGGCAGGAATGAAAAGAAGCAGGAGGAAAACTGAGTGAAAGGAAAACAAATGAGACAATGAGGAAAAAGGAAGGGCATTAGCAGGAAAATTCAGAAGCCTTGGATGTGGAAAGAGACAGTTTTTACATTGCTCCTACAGCACAGGGCTGCCAGGGTCTCCCTTCCCCACTCACAGCAGCTCTCCTGTCTGTGAGGTGAGGACAGTATTTCCCTAATTTTCACAGCTCTCTCCAGGATCACATTTTTTGCTTTTTGTGGCTCCCGGCTTCCAGATGAAGTTGTCATGGCTGCTTAGAGGACTAAAGGTGGTTTCTGAGTGGGTCTGATGAGGGCCTCACCCTGCCAAAGGTGTGCACGTGCTGCCACTGCTTCATAAAGCTGCCAGCAGCCTCGTACAGCTGCAGGTGCAAACAGCAGCCAAAAACCAGCCACCCTCATGCGTGGATCCTAATTCCAGCTCTGGGCAAGGGAATAGTGACTCTCCAGGTTTTCTGCTGCAAAGGATCCCCAGTGCAGCTGTGCAGTGCTGGCTTGGTGCTATACACAGGTTTTATATGTTAATAATATCATGGAGTTCATGGAACAGGGACTGCCAGGTTGTACAGCAGGGGACAAGATCAAAGTAAGTATCAGATGGCTCCATCCTGTCTGTCTGAGGTGTGCTCCTAGAGGTAAAAAAATGCTGTCCTTCTCTTCTTTTCTACTAACAGCTGGCAGAGCAAAAGGAGAAAGAGTCTCATCTGATATCTTGCAATTGGAATCAATAATTTTCCTGTTCTCCCAATCAACTTTGAAGAACAAGTATGGAAGTAGACCTGGAGAAAGAGGAGTATCTGGGATTTTTTTGGTGTATGTTTTAGTGTTCAGCAAAGACACAAGTAGGACAAGGGGAAAAAAAAAAAAAGGTGACTACCCACCATCTGCTGATGGCAGCAATACAGGATGTAATTAAATGAAAATGCAGAATCCAGGGCAGAGCTGGGCATCAGCTACAAACATGACAATGGGAAGTGTGATAGAATGAGAGAGAGGAAATGTGGTATAAATTACCCCATCTTGTCACACAACTGGGACAGGATAAGAAGATACCCATGACCAGTGAAGGTCCTTCAGCTGACAGGAGGTTACTTCTTAAAACACACCCTGTGGTGGCTCAGACCAGTGTGAATATCACCAAGAGATGTCAGGGCACAAGGAAGCCACTGTGTAAAAGCTGAAAGCCAGAAGCAGGGTAGCCAGTGGTTTTCATTTTCATTACTTTCTCTTTCATTAAGGAGTCAGGAGCTTATCTTTCCCCCTCTTAATATAACTGCAAAAGTTATTTTGCGTGTTTGCTGCCTCTACCAGTTAAAGTACCAAAGCATGTGAAATTAAAAATAGGGAAACTGTGTCTTCAAAGGTCACTGTCAAGCAATTTTATATTCAACTTTAATATCTTGCATTCTAAATTAACATGAAAAAAAAAAAAATAATTAAAAAAAAAAAAATTGCATCCAGGCAAAGCTGTGAGTGAGAGTTATTCTGCAGTGTTTTCTTACTGTTGTTCCCTGGAGCCACCCAGTCCCCTGACAGTGCTGGGAGCTGGAGGCAGGTAATCATGCTGAGCTCTTTCACCACTGAAAATATAAAATCTCTTGTGACAAAAAAAAAAAATAATTAAAAAAAACACATATTTTGCAGGACAGGGTTGGGTTTTCAGATCAGAAGCAGAGGTCAGGTTATACAGAAAGCTGATGAAAAATTTTCCCTCCTCCTGGCTTGTCATCCTTCAGGATTAATCAGGCCTGGGGAGGGGAAGAGTCTGATGGATGTCCCTTGGGATAAAGATGCAGCTTTATTGTAGCTGGTGTCTGAGCTGATCAGAAAAACAAACTATCCAAAAACCAAACAAAACAACAAAAAAAAACCCTGTCAAAAACCCAATCCAGTGGGATAGACTTTCTTTTTTTTTTTAAATAATTACAAAAAAAGTAAGTTAGGGATTGAACAAGCTTTCCTTTACAAACTCACCTTTCACTTTCCAACCAGCACTAGCTGCTGTGGGGGTACTTTGGGTTTCTGCATGGAACAGTGAATGAAAAACATGCTATTTTTATTCTCAGCAGCTGTAAGATGTATTCTTAACTAATGACAATTTGGCTGGAGCCCAGAACATGTACCAGCCCCCCTTCCCCCTATAGATGTTATTTATATTTTACATCCAGAGTTTTAAAATGCAACTATAGGTACTCATTCAGCACTGATGCTTCAACAGCTGAGGAGTGGTTTCTTTTTTTAAAACCGACAAACCTGCCTGCAAAGAGATGCTCTTTGAGTAACAGCAGCACAGAGCAAATAAATAAATATATATTTATATTTCCTTTTTAGCTATTGCAAAACATCATGGAGGATCAGCCTAACTGCCAAAAGCCCTACTCTTCCTTTCTTTGGAAAGCACAACCTCT
>NW_009952363.1:746330-805775 GCF_000747805.2 Chaetura pelagica | reverse complement strand
TTCCGATCCCTGAGGACAACCAAGAGCAATCCTATTTCTTTCTTACATTGCTTTTGAATATATAAAGTAGGCTTACTATTATGTGTATAGAGAGAGAGTCTTGCTTTTAATAGAACCTTTCCATCCTTTCAAAGCCACTGGCATGCTTGATAAGTGTCTGCGTTCTGTGTAGTAAGAATTAGAAAATTTGAGTATTTCCAAGCCCAGTGAAAAGAACCATGAAACTCATACCTCTTCTGCTACACATCTGCCCACCCACCCCCTCCCCCTGCCTAGCTGCAAATGGAGAATGACAAATAAGAAATTATAATATGCCTGGTGGTGTTGACTTAAACAAATCAAGCACATCATTCAGCTAAAAACCCAGCTGCCATCATCCATTGTGCCCTCGTTCCCCTAGATTTTATAGCAGAAGTTGGAGGCTCCCTTTCTGGGTGGCTGACTTTTCAAAATAGCAGAGAAATGCTAAAGACATATTTTTCTGAATGCTTTGCAGCAACATGGTTGGCTGGATATCTGCTCACTGCTTTGCTTTGTTGTTGTGGCACAGCTCAAATTAATGCCTGGACGTGCTGGTGACTCCACCACCAGTTGGCTTGTTTATAGCAACTCAGCCAACTGGCAGGAATGGGCCAGATTTAGGATGTACTCCAGACTTTGTTTCATAATCTCTTAAACTTAATAGATATTTCTCTTCATCCCTAGTAAGTCCATCAAGTCTTTGCCCAGAAACATGAGATTTCTTGGTAATTAGTTAAGCCCCGAGCTGCACAGTGGTGAGATGAAAACTCTGGTTGCTTAGTGGCCAGAGGACTGGATGATAACAGGAGACAGAAATAAGTTCATTTTCTCCTGAGACTGAATATTTAAGGAATGAAGGAGGTGAAAAAAGAGCCCTGTTCCTCTACAAATATTAACTCATTCTTACCCTTCCAAGAGAAGCATTCAAGAAAAGGCACTTGAACTCATTTTTTCCTAGATTTTTCAGTGTTACTTCACTTCAGCCAATGTAGAAAGAAACAAAAAGAAATGTTTATTAAAATCCATGGATGCAAGTCTCCAAAACTGATTGGAAGCTAAGTTAAGCTCAGTTCAGGGTCAGGGTCAAAATAGGTCAGGGCAGAAAGGAGCCAGCAGGAGCTGACTATTGGATATCAATTGTTGCTGTAGCTGTAATGGAAAATCTGGTCTCTCTGTCTGTAATAACATTACTGGGCTTCTGGTCAGTGCAGGTTTACTCTGCATTTTGTAGAAGAGATGTGTTCTATTCTGAGTGGAACTAAAGCTTCTGTTTCACTCTGGCTGCATTCTTTGAGGAGCACAATCAAAAATGGGCTGAAGCATCTCGTGCTCAGTATGTCCACTTTAATTGCAAAAGGAAGCTGAAAGCTTCACTGTGGTACATGGGGCAAGATCCCTGAAAATCAGCTTAGTCTGCTTGGCTGTGTGATATCAGTCTTGCAGAACACTACAGAAGCAGGTGGGTGAGTAGGACCCCATGGGAAGGATGTGGATATGCTCAGGTCTGTGATACAGCTTCCTTAGACCTCCAGAAACTTCATCCCTCTCCCAAACTTCCCCAATTCCCCCCAGACCTCCACGTTAGCACACCCGATACATTCACCCCCGTAGGGTTTAAGGTCCAAGCCCAGGCTTAGCCCCACCAGGCACCCAGCACACCCCCCCAAGGGAAGGATGAAGGTACCTTTCTCTAGGCAGCTGGTGGTTGGGATTGTGCCGACACCGGACGCTGAGGCCGAAGAGCTTGCGGGCAGTGCGCTGGATCTTCTGCCGCTGGGCTTCCAGGGAGCTCTGCAGCAGCTTGTAGCGGTTCTGCAGATCCCAGTCGTTCCCCCAGTGCTGGTGGATGCTCCCAATGGTCAGGAAGTGGTTGCTAGGTAGCCTTTTCATGAAGGATTTAAACTCATCTGGAATGCACAAGAAATGCGGAGAAATGCAGGTGTTTGAGTTTTTAAATATAACAAAGTTCCAAAGCTTTTCATGAGCAGGGTGGAGAAACAGCAGAGAAGTATGAAGCCACCAGTGCTCTAAGTGAAGGAAGGTGATGTCCATTCACTCACTGGTCTATTATTCTGCCCCAGGACTCTCAATGATTCCATGGCTGTTGCTCCTTCCATATGGGAAATGAAACCCAGAGAGTATTAGGGTGAAACAATATGGTTGGTGTGTACACGGTAGAGAAAAGATAAGAGGAAATTCTCTGGAGCATAAGATTATAGTCAAGGGGTTATGAACAAAAAGCAGGGACTTGTAATCATTGTCAGTTAAAGAGTTCTCATTCAAATTGTTTTTCAGCTGCTCCTAAAACATCGTTTGTTGTTGAAGTCAAATCACTTTGGCTGTGTTGTTAAAAAAGAGAGAGAGAAAGAGGAAAAAAAAGCTTAAAAAAAGTCCCCAGGGGAAGGGTTTGGATTGTGTTAAAATGTCCTGCTTTCTCATTTTTTAAAAAGAGCATTCTGATTTATTTTTTGCTCTCATTTAACTTCATTTGAAGTTCAATGAGTTGCTTTATGTAACAATGAAAATAACATAAAGAATTTTGCAGAGCTAAAGTCAGAACAAAATGTGCCAATTTTAGCCAAGGGAAAAACACTTAATTGATGCAAAAATATGTAGTCAATGTTGTTTTGTGATCGTTTTATTTCCATTTGATCTTGTTTGATAATGAAATAAACATTATGTAGGGTTAGTTTGAGGGGTTTTTTTTATCACAAAATAAAAAATCTGATACTGTTCCTGTTTATGACCATCCCTTTCCTCCTAACTGAGAAATGTAGTTTGCTTAAACCCTGATTTCCAGGCTGGGACATCCTTGTATCAAAAAACAGATGGTTCCAACTTTCTCAGCAGAAAATAACTCAATTTTTGATACCAGAAAACTGTGTTTGACACACTGAGACCTTGAGAAACATGAGGAGTGAGCCAGGAAAAACCTCATAAAGTGCAAGAAAAAACAAAGCTTTGCACCAGGGCAGAACAACCCCATGTGTTAGTACAGGCATAGAAATGACCAGTTGAAAACCAGATAGGTCCGGGGGGTTATGGTGGACACCATGCTGAAGGTGGGAAGACTGTGTTTTCACTGGAAAAAACCACAAACTGCATCCTGGGCTAAATCCAGTAGGTTGGGAAAGTCAATTACGGCTGCACCTGCCCAGCTTTAGGGATACCCAGTGAAAGATGGGTGATGAGAACTTGGGAGGGAGTAGCTGAGGGACACTGAGATGGTCATGGGTCTGGAGCATAAGTCCTACAATGTCAGGTGGAGGGAGCTGCACTTGTTTGTTATGGCAAAGCAGCTCAGGGATAATCTAATTACAACCTACAGCTGCTTAAAAGATGCTTACAAATACAAAAGACAGAAACTCTTACAAGAAACAGATGCTATAACAAGGAGTTGTAGACAGTTTGTAGCTTGAGAAGTTCAAATGATTTATGGGAAAACTGCTTTACTCAGAAGTAATGCAGCACTGGAACACGGTGGCCAGAGATGTAGAAAAAAATGTCTCATTTTAGACTCTGCTAGAAAAAAAAACAAACAACCCATGTCTGACCTGATCTAGTGCTGGTGATAGACCTGCTTCTAGAGGGTAGTGAACCAGACCTCTGCCATAAACCCCACGAAATATCCATCAAGAAATGCAGACTTCTTTTCTTGGAAGTTATTTACATTTTTTTTTTCTTTCTTTTTTTTTTTTTTTTAATAATTTTTAAATCCTTCATCCCATCTTCAGAAGAAAAAGAGGACAAGTTAATGCTTAACTGCCCAGTAAAGAATATCTATGCATTAGTCACCATCACCACTATTTAGCTGGTAAATGGATGCTCGTGTCCTACTCACCCCATGGTGAAACCAAGCACTTAATAAAGATAATTATTACCATTGCACTATCCACAGGACATCTGCTATTCTTCTATCTTCCCCAAAGATAAGGGAGATTTTTTTTTCTTTTGTAATCATCTCTCAGGTTTTCACTCTCTTTGCAATGCTGCTTTCAGTGCCCTTCTCCTCCCCAGAAATGATTCTGTCCTGTTCACTGGTCCTCTGAAACTATCATCATGTATAATTGCTTCTGTTGACCATGCTGATTACTCCTGGTACCTTTCAGCAGTAAAAGCCTTGCATTTGCTTCCCACCCCTTATAAATCAATTTCCTCAAAAGCCTGTTTGTGCAAAAGCCCAAGCTCTTTTCCCTCCGATGATGAATGGGCTACATTTTTCATAGCGACGGGGAAGGGAGGAATTTCTGTGCTCTGGGCACATTTTGATACTGCAGTGCAACGCTGGGGGAAAAACAAATGAGCAAAAGAGAAGCTGGGTGGGGTTTTTTTTAAGAGGGGGGGGGGAGATGAAAAAAGAAAATACTTTCTAAAAATGAATAGTTTCTTCATTATTTATGTATAAGTATCCCTGGAGGGCCCAACCAAGGCTGTGGCTGCATTGTACTAAGACTTTCTGGGAAGAATTCATTCTTAATTCTGAGAATTTCTAATTAACTAATAAGGCTGCTTACATTTGCTTTGATTTTATTGATCTGCACAGAAAATGTTGATGATGGTTAGGACTACATCTCCCGTAATGCAACATGTCCCCTCTTTTTTGCAGAGTCACCCATCCCTGCAGGCAGACAATGGTTCCTTACAGAAGGTGCTACTGGGCAGAAGGTCCAGCCTCCAGAGAAGGGTGACATCACAGCTAAATGGCCATGGCAAACATCTCTTTCAGAAGTGAAACTTGCATTTTTTTCCAGTGCTTGTCTTTCCAGTTAAAATAAATAAATTACATTTTCACCCAAAGGCTATATGGCTGAAAAAACCCCAACAGAACAACAAAATCAACAAACCCAAAGCCATGACTTATAATCAAAAGACTATTTTAAAATCCAGAACCCCAGTCCTGGCACAGATTTTTTTTGGCCAGGCATGGTAAAATGCCAAGAATAAGGCAGTGTTGTTTTTCTGGCTTTACACGTGAGGAATGAAGCACAGGACTAAGAGAGAGCTCCTGAGCTGATTTAAAGCACCATCATTTCACTGCAACCTCCTTGGCTCTAAAGATGCAGCCCCAAATCACACCAGCTCTTGATCTGCCCTGCACGATTTTTTCAAGTTGGCCTGGGAACCCAGCACAGATCAGAAACAGAATACAGATCTTTCAGGCTATCAGTAGCGTCCTGTGCAAATGGTATTTGCTTTCTGAGCACTCATGTGCCTTTCAGCCCATTTTATTGGAAAAGCCTTCAGATGTCATTAGAGATTTATTTTCTGCCGTTTATTATGAAGAAAATCCTCTAGTTATTGGGAATATTTATTAAAATAAAGAAGCAAAACACTAATACCACATTCTTTTGTGACGGCAACCTTCATCTCAAAGGAGAAGTTCACGCATGAGGCAACAAAGTGATGAATGAGATGGAGCAGCTTTAAACATAAAGATAATCATTCCATCTAGCCCTGAAATGTCTCTGGCCCTGGGTGGAATATGGCTACAGCACAGCAGAGAATTGCACTGCAATGTGTCACTTTAACGTTGGGAATGAAAAACACCTTCCCCTGCTGAAATCTCCAGGGAAGGGAGACAGAATCTCATTATCTACCACAGGCTTTGCTTAGATCAAGTGCAACAAGTAGGGAGTGTAACAGTAAAACAAGCACCGTGGGACTGTAATTCTCTTTTCATAGGGCTCTCACCTAAGTGTCCTGGTTAGATCTCCTGGGAATGTAGAAGGTTTTGATGGGTGGTGGCTGAGATGTGGTTCTTGAGCCTGTTGTGTGAGGATCCTGTGCTAGGACTAGCAACACTTCACTAGTGGCAGAGCTGTGCTGGCAGGCACTGCCAGTAATTCTGATGTGCAGAGTCCTGAGCTACTAGAAGCTTCTGAAATCCATGTTTCAGGTTTGTCCTGTCCATGAATCTATAGAAACTCCCAGAAAAACACTGACGTCTTCAGCTGACGACCACCTTCTGGAACTGTGGCTCCCTACAGTATATAGGGGGCTTTTGTCAAGATGGTCATTGGCCTTGGGCAATTAACTGCTACTCTGATTGCAATTAATTTGCCATTAACTGCTACTCTGACTTCACTCAACTGAGCACTTCAGTAGACAGTGTGAGTTGGAAAAAAAGAATCTGTGCACCAGCAGACACACCAGCAGGGCCCACGTGTTGAGGTTTGCAGCAGCCCTCAACAATCCATTGAGGAAACATTATAGGCCCCTTCATTTCAACCATTAAAGGGTCTATGGTGACCTTCAATATGAAGAAAGAAATTGCTTCTGGGAAGACTTCTGAAAATGAATTCTTCAGTACCTTGAACGGAGATAGATGGTCCCTTCCTTAGTTTTTTTTCCTAACAGAAGGACCTGGACAGTTATGACAATAATCAATAAAGAGAATGTGTTGGGAAGTACCTGGATAACACAGAGAGGAGAGGCAGCACAGGGGTGAGAAGTTCTGGATTAAGTTCTGCTTAGTGCCCATGTAAGATGCAGTGCAGGCAGAACACTTGCTAAAAGAAAGGATGGAATTGCACTGATAATTTTGCTCTTTCCTACCTCAAGCTCTTGAGAGCAATATTTTGTACCTACTATGGGTGTTACCAACAGAAATGTGGAACAAACTCCACTGACACCCCCAGCATCACCCTGGGAGAAAGTGAAGGGAGAAGAGGAATGTTCACACCAGCAGATATCAGCTCTGTAGGAGGAAGTCATCTTCCCTTCTCCTCTCTATCTCAAATGAGGTGTCACCTGGCCTGTGCTCTCTTTTTGTGAATTGCCTTTCACCAAAGCAGAATAAATCATTCATGCAAATCTGAAAAGCAATTTCTGCATCATTCATACTGTGGCAGTTTCTCTGTAGAACTATTAAAGAGAGATCCTGAGCAGGTTTAGTATGAAAAATCAGATTTTTAATCAAACAAACTCTTTTATGGAAAATATCTCCTTATACATAAAATTACATGTGGTGTGTGGTTTTCTCTGTACGTGCATAGATCAAAAAAGGCACTCCCTCAAGACTAGGATCACCAGGATTGCACCTGGAATACTGCACACAGCTGTGGAACCTTCATCACAGGGAAGACGTGGACCAGTTGGTGAGAGTCCCGAGATGGGACACAAAGGTGATCAAAGGGCTGGAGCAGCTCTGCTACAAAGACAAGCTGAGAGAGGTGGGGCAATTCAGCCTGGAGAAGAAAAGGCTCTGGGGAGACCTTAAAGGACCTTCCAGTGCCTGAAGGGGCTACAGGAAAGCTGGGGAAGGACTTTTCACCAGAGAGTGTAACGATAGGACAAGGGGTGAAGGTTTTAAACTAAAAATGGGTAGATTTAGGTTAGATATTAGGAAGAAATTCTTCAACATGAGGGTAATAAAGTGCTGAAATAGGTTTCCCAGGGAGGTTGTGGCTGCCCACTCCCTGGAGGTGTTCAAGGCCAGTTTGGATGAGACTTGTGCAGCCTGGTCTCGTGGGAGGTGTCCCTGCTCATAACAGGGAGGTTGGAACCTAATGATCTTTAAGGTCCTTTCCAATCTCAACCATTCCATGATTCTATGTTTCTATGATCACATTTTTGGGTTCTATATCCTCTATTTTTTAAATCCAAACTGGAATATTATGTTAAGAGAAAAAAAGATTTTCAACCAGTATTATCTGGCATATTGTGTTTTGGGGGAAAAAAAAAATAAAAATCAATGAGAAAATACATTTTGCTTTGTTACCTGAATTCTCCAGATCCTTATAGGCTTCTGTCCAGGTCTTGGCCATGTTTGCTAGTGTGTACTCCATGATCTGGATGTCAGTGATGGGGCAGTTGCACTGCGGGAACTCCTCGGCGCACAGGCAGCCGCACTGGCTGTTCCGGCAGATGTATTCCCCCTCCCCATTGCACATGATGTAGCTCAAGGCAGACTGGACAAACTTCTCTTGTAAATACTGAGGGAAGATGATCTGGAGACCTAGTGTAGATACAAGAGACAAGGATGTGAAAAAAAAATAATAATAAAATAAATAGTCATTTCAGGTATCTGTCCTTCTTTTCAAAAGCTGTTTCATTAACAGCCTGGGGAAGTGATGCTGAGGAATTAAAAGCTGCTGGGATGTTTCTCCCAGAGCTGTCATGAGTGAGGAAGGTGGGGTACAAATTGCACGCCTGCAGTGCAGGTAGTGAGCTAGCTGAGAGCAGAGTCCATCTGTTCTGTGAGAGACAGGTGACAAGTAACTTTCCCCTCCCCAGCACCCACTGAAACCCCTTTATCCCAGTCCTGGATCCCAGTCCAGCCCAAAGCAACTGCATCCGAAGCCTCCCTTATTCACAGGTGAGGGAGTTTTTTAATACTTTACAACCAAGTAAATTCAGCTGTGATAAGCATTACGCTGTTCTGACTTGTTCTGAGAGAGACTAAAGTGGTTTGGTACCACAGAAACAACACTCTAAAAGAGAAATGAAGAAAGGAAGAAAAACAGAAGAAATGAAAACAATCCAAGCAGGGATTTGTCAGAGCACCTTGCAGAGTTAAGTGCCCAGCTCAGGAGCTGGGTACCCACATCTTTTCAGCTCGCTCCCTACTAGGAAGGCAACTTGCCAAGTCCTACAAAAGTGCAAATGGATTTAGTGCCAATGATTTCAGTCGAGCTCTGAGGATTTATATTGGCTGAGAGATCCATCCCCACGTCTCTTTCTCCATAGTGAGTGTTTGTGCATCCATCCCCCTGGGCAGGGGAACAGAGGGTGTGAGAACAGTTTGCCTGATGCACAGTGTATATGTTTTTCCATCCTTCCCTTCTCCAGTCCCCAACTCCAGGGTCCCTACAGATGTCCCTGAGGATTCCCAGCTGTCTCCTTCTACCTGGCTAGTCCTGCTTGTCAGACTCACTCAGCATCTGCAGCGCACAAGGCATAGGTGACAGGAACTCTGTGTCAGTGTTTTGTGGGCAGCCCATCTTGCCTCACCTTCCTGGGGAAAGGCCTGAGGACTTGAGAGAGGCAGATGAAGGAGTTTATGGCTCGAGTATCAGTGCTGAACTCCGGTGTGATGAAGGCACACGGGTCAATTACCCATCTGTTTGTGTTCCTATTGTGCTGAATTACAGCGTCGGTGGCTGACAGCTCATTGGAGTGGAATGAAAATAAGACAATAATTCAGAGCATGAGAGTGTGCAGGAAGGGCAGGAAGGGCTGTTACTCCTTTCAGGAGTTCAGGCCCATCTCTTTGATAGGTCATGTTCTCCTCAGGCAAGAGAAAAGTGGCTGGCAGTGCCCCAGAGACCCCTGCTACCCTCTGGTTCCACTGAGACCTCAACCCTGACAAGGTCCCTTAGGGAGACCAAGTCTGGGGTGATGAGGAGGGTGTTGAAGGCACAGGGCCTTCTGTTCCCTCTCTGGGAACACCATGCCTGGTGGCAGCCAGTTGTCCCCTTGTCTGCCCTCATCTGCAGCAGAGTGGTGGCAGCTGCAGGCAGGGTGAACACAGAGTAACATGCAGCTAGAAAAGAGACTTGTGACACTTGCACAAGAAAGGATTTCAAACCCAGTACTTGGAGGCACTTTGTCTGTCTAGATCCTGCTGTCTTTTCTGCAGGGCTGCTGCAGGGAAGAGAGGGAACATGTAAGCAACTGACCAGTCTGCAGCATCCCTGCAAATACATTCACTAACAGTCAATGAGGATCAGCACTTTGAGGTCCTTTTAGTTGTTTGAGTGATGTTTCTCAATAAGAAGATCAGCTGTTCTCTTGTTGTCTTCAGGAAGGACCAAAGTTCAGTCTCTTTCAGGGATTTGTCTGAAGAAACCACCACAGAGGAATGATCCCTTTTCCAACCTTCACACTGACATTAGGGATGGCCCCACATGCCAGGGTGTGCAGAAGGTAACTTTGCTAGTGACAAGTGTTAAGGAAAACATCTTAGTTTTGAAGGTATCTTATTGAACAGCAGGAGAAATTCTGCCACTCTGGAAAGCATGAAGTTCCTCTTTAAAAATTAAGAGCAGCACCGATTTGGTATAGGTTAGTTTTAGATAACTACAGGCAGAATATGACAAGGGAACATGTCCTTAATTCCCCTAGAAAAACTATTAGAGAGAGATGTTTGGCTTTGGACTGTATATAAAAGGCTTCCTGCATTAAAAGAGGTACATTTCCCCAGCTCTAAATTAGAGCTATTTGAAACATTTTCCACAGAAGAGTTCTCTGTTCAAAACGCAGTTTCACTGAAGCCTTTTGTGAGAGCATGTTGACTCCAAAAGCACTTCTGATGGGGAAAGGTTTAAATGTATTCTTCCTACCTCCTCATTTTGTTTCACTGAAAAGCTGAAATGTTTTGTGCTGTCCTTCCTGCTCTGCCCATCTTGGCAAACATTTTAATATTAATTGTGATGTACATTTTAATATTCTAGTGCCATATTTGATGGAACAAACTACGTCACACACAATCATTTCTGTTTATTGTCACAATGCTTAGAATAGCACAGAAGGACCTTACCTTACTGAAACAGTGCCATGTTGCAATATTCACACATTGTCCAAGAGGATAAGTTTCTGGGTTTTTAATTTCCAAAAACTTTTCAAAATGTTGGTGGTTTTTTTCACTCAAATTTTCTAATTTCAGCCTAGGACACTTTTCCAGGGAACACGAATTCCCATTTCCCATCTGACTGCTGTAGAGCTGTTAGCATCTTCCCCTCCCGTGTGCTGGTTTACCCCTTTCCCAGGCAGCACAGGCAGTTTGTGCATCAGTCCCACTAGTTGCAGGGGCAGGTGAATCACAAACTCCCAGACTGGTTTGTGTTGGAAAGGACCTTAAAGATCATACAGTCCCAACCCTTCTGAACAGGTAGGAACACCTACCACTAGACCAGGTTGCTCCAAGCCCCATCTGCCCTTGTTTTGAATACTTCCAGGGATGGGGCAGCCACAACTCCTCTGGGCAACCCATGTTAGTGTCTCTATCTCTATACTACCCCAAAAGGGATGGTATCCTGCTGGTGGCAGGAACAGAAGGACGTGAATAAGTGCAAATAAGTGCAGTTCCCCCAATCCAGTGAGTGGTGGCGTCACTGCACAGCCCTCCCCAAGCACAGGACAGGGAACCAGCTTCCAAGCAGTGCTAGGAAAAAGGGAAACCTTCTGAGCTACTGTGATAAATAGCCCTGTGTAGATTCTCCAGTGCAGGCACTTGACACAGAAGTACACGTATACTGGGTCCACATGGATACTGGTTTATAAATCAGTGATACTTTTTGTCCATGTATCTGCAGGTGTAGAACTGACACCCTGCACTGTGCATGCATCCAGGTCTCCCTCTAAATCTCCAGGCTAGCTGACCTTCCCAAACCCCACATGCAGGCATAAAAGTAGCTGAGCTCTGAGTCTAGCCATGGCATCTCCCAAAGGGCATATCTTTGCAACCACAACTCAGGTCTGGGTGACAACAAGCAAGATCAGAAACAGAAATTCTCCCTGTCACAAAGATGCTGCTCTTTTACTGAGCCAGCCTGGGAGCCAGAGGGACACAAAGGTAGGAACATGGATTTTTGTCAGCAGCTCGTGCTTGGCTGCTGATCAGATCGGAGGAGACTCGGTCACGATCCATTACCTGCAGCCCTGTGACTAATTCCTAATGAGGCCTCTCAGAGCAGAGGAAGAATCCTGGGTAATCATCCCAAGAACTGCACTCCAGATTAGGCAGCAAATACTCAGGTGCAGCTTTAAAGGTCACTTTGCTCTATTAGGAAGAGCTCTTACCTTCCTCCCTCCCCTCGCTGTCTACCTTGCTTTGGGTCTGGCCTGCCCCTGTGCTGGGTTGAAGCTCCATGAAACCCTCATGTGGTTGAGCCCTGAGGTCCTCTGTCTGCTCCCATGAGAAATCACAGCCTCATCCACCTTACACCCCCTCTTTCCTAAATTTTCCCTTTTCCCCTCCCTCCCAGGCCTCTGGCTCTTTCTCTTCCCTTGTGCGATCAGATGGTCAGTAGAGATCTATTGATCTACCTACTTACCCATTTGTCTGTCTAGAAACCAATCTGTCTGCTTTTTAAGCTGTTTACCTAGTTATTCCTGGGCATTACCAGCAGCCATCACTGCAGTCTATAAAAAGGCTCAAATTGTTTATTGTTAATTAGCTAAGGACCCAAACTCAGTGATTTAGATAATCACCAGAATAGTGAAAACAACCTGCCTATTATTTTTAAAGGCAAGTAACAACAACAACAACAACAATATACCTGCACCATGACTCAGTAAATGAAACCCAGTTTCTGTGAAGCCAAGATTGAAACAGAACTTGCCAAATTATACTCAAAGCAGAAGATGTAATGTAGCCCATTCATCTGAAAAATTAAAATTTGTGCAAGTACAAGGATTTCAGAAATAAAACCATCTGGGCAAATGAGCAATTAAATCCCACATTTCCTTATTTTGTAAAAAACTTGGGAATAACCTTCATAAATTACATGCCCAGTGAATTTCCTCCTTCTACTGAAGCTGACTTCTTGATAACGACCATGTATTTATTAATTCAGTCATGACCTCTATCTGTTGACTTCTGGACTAGCTCCCCAACTGGGACTGAAGCCATGGCTTCTAGCATCCACCTAAAACCTCTCTGACTTTTCCCAAAGATAACAGTCATTAGAGAGTCCCACAAGCTGATCTGCAAACCTCTTACACAAATCAGCAATTTGGGACAGAGAGAGACATGGATAGAATGCTTCTTTGATATTGATGGAAAGAGTCAGGTTTATTCCTACTGGTGTATGCATAACACACAGCAGTCATTCAAAATTCAAAGACAAGGGCACCCACATACTTCACTGGGGTTCAGTTCCTTTTGCCTTGAGCTCAGTCCTTGTCAAGCCCTGAACCTGCCATACTGAGCCCCACATGAAGCCACAGGTCCTGCTTCAGGGAACTTATGGAGAAGATGGTGGTCACAGCAAAGAAAGGTGAGACCAGAAAAAAAAAAGGACACCCCTCTCATGATTTCTCCCCCTCCCAGTCCATGCCCTGTGTTACCATCTCCCTCAGCCCCGTGCCCTACCTTGCAGGTGGAGTTTGCTTTCAGTGCTTTGCAGAAGGACAGAACTCACAGAGTCCAGATTGTCGTAGCTGTTACAGCCCAGGGGGCCAGTCCGAGTTTCTGTTACCTACAGAGGATGCAGAAAAGAGAGAGTGTTCCTTTTGGCTGCAGCACCACATCTTCCCCAGGCAGATCCAGCCCATGTAATAGAAAATGACCCTTTGTCAGCAGCTGATACAATCCAAAAACCATCTTCCCTGATTGGGAGAAAAATGCCCCAGACAACACAGACACAACTGCTGTTTGGCACAGTCACAAGCTGAAAAAATAAAGTGAATTGTATCTGCTTTCTTTATGGTACTGCATGTTACTCTGGGCTTGGCAATGAAGTCCAGCAGATTGATGTTTCTCATAGAGGATCTCCATTGGAGAACACCAGAAGCCAACAGAGGAATTGTTCTCTGGCTTCTCTTATTGGAAAGCAAGACACAGAGATGGATTGCCAGCCCACAGTGGTGCCTGGTGCTCCCACAACGTATGTGCACACCATCCTTGTGCTGAGGATAGATGGAAGCACAGATGACCTGCAGAGCTGTTGCTGTTGTTGTTGCTGTTGGTTTCCAGCCATGGAGAAGAGTTGCCCTTCCTGAATTCACAGAGGGCGATTATCTGCTGTCACTGTTTCAATATCTCAATTCGATTTCCCATCCAGAAGGGAACAGACTCAGCCATGAGACACCACAGAACAATAACAAGAGCTGAAACCTTTCAGAAATGGCTAACAATGACGACTCCATCCACATCTCCTTCCCTGGAGTGAACTCTGCAACAATAAAATCCCTCCCCAGTATAGGATGATTGCTTTCAGAGAAGGCAGCCTTTGTCTGCAGAGCCATTTCCCCTATTTTGTATGCTCTGAGCAGCTCCCCTTCTTTCCTGCTGCAGCCCCCAAGCTGTCTCTCAGTCCGTTTCCTTCCAGATGTCTCAGTAATGCCACACTGAGTTTTTCACCTTTTCTTGTGGAGAATTATATGAAAGATGCTTAGCAGTTCTTACACCCACAAAAGGGAAATACTTTCAGTTTGCACAAGGGTGCCTATTCCAGAGACCTGCCTTTCCCTTCCAGCCTCCATCACTGATCTGGTTTATCTGTTCCCTTTCTCTCTTCCAGAGGTCACCACCACATCCTTACATGACCATAGACTGAATGCCCAATTATTTCCAGATATTACTGGCCCTGGGGAAATAAATTCTTCAGTAGGGTCCATAAGAGAACAATTTACCCTGGGAAATCAGTATGGGAACAAAACAACCTCTGATCAAAAAAAACAACAGTATGGGAACAAAACAACCTCTGATCAAAAAAGCCTACCCAACTCAAAACATTCCATGGGACTATCAAAGCCCTGTCCCAAACCCCTACAGCATTAGTATGGACACAAAGTCTTTCTCTTCCCAGGACAGGATGCAGTACCTTGATTGCTCCGGTAGAGATCTGGATCTCATGGAGTCTCCTCATGGTGCCATCACGGTCTACGAAGTAGGAGGAAGCCAGTTGGTGCAGGGCTTCCACGCTCTGGGTGGCGTTTCCTGACTTCCTGTCCAGGCGGCTCTTGTCCATGTACATGGTCAAGGCCTCCTCTCCTGCAGCAGAAAGAAAAGGCAATTGCAGCAAGGCCCAGGAGCGTGTCATGCAGGGTCAGAACAGGAACACACGTTGTCACATGTTGCACCTAAAGCAAAGCCTGAAACCTAAAGTACTCTTCAGTGAATCCAACATTCCTCACCACTACTAGAACCTCCACATAGAAAATGTGAGCCTCCTTCTCTAGTCACCAGGCCCATCACACATTCTGGAGAACATGGTCAGTTTTTATTTTACTTTGATAATGTTTTGGATGCCTATTAGCCTGCATAGCTTTACCACAACTCTTGGAAAGGATTCAGCCCATCTGTCCCACTTGAGGGCCGCTTTCCTCCCTGGGCAGAGCTTCTACAATGATACAGACGTGACTGGAGAAGGTGCCACTCCTATGCAATTCTCTCTGACCCGATTTCTAGAAGGAACAAATGATGATTTAAGTTGCAATCAGGACATAGGTGGGTACAGAGGACCAAGAAATGTTAATTGCACCTCTTTAGCTTCCAGTGACCCTGCATGGAATAAGGGCAGGGGCATGAGTGAGGAAGAGCAAGCAGAGAAAAGAACAAATGAGAACATTAAGGTAAAACTAATTATCCTTCCTGGCTTTTTGTGGTGTTTGTTGTTTTTTTTGTGTGTGTTTTGTTTTGCTTTCCTTTACTAGAGTCTCATCCAGTGAATTTAAGTGGAGAGTTAAAAAAATTGTGCAGGATAAATGGACAACAGATGATTTTGAGCCAGTAATCACAGAGCATCTGGGAGTGAAGCAGTTAAGTCCTGATAGCACCAAACATCCTAAACATTAGCAGAGACCCAAATCTAACAAAAGATCTATGAAAAGGACACAAAGATGAGAAGTAATATTTACCCTAAAGTTCAATTTGCCTTATATAAATTAGATTAAAACCCAGTTCATTCTTAATATAAGGCTGGCATTACAGGAGTAAAAAGGCAGAATATCATCCTACGTTCTTAACATCTGAAGTTCTGATTTTAATAAATGAAGGGAATAGACACCTAGGGTAGGAATGTGCCATTTGTACATAGCTCCTTTAATGAGAAGAATGATGCTTGTTCTGATTTGATAGATGAACCACTGATGAACACATTGCCTCTGGCAATGAGAGCATGGTCACAAAAATGCACCACCACTTCTTCAGCCAAGAAATATTTTGCTCTTCAGCATTTTTGCCTTTTTTATTTTTTTAAGAGAACATGCACTTGCTTTTCTGAAGAATTCGTAGTAGCTGAAATAATTTCATTTGTCCAAATAATTTGTCTTATTGCATTCAGGCAAAGAAACCCCCCCAAAAAACCCAAAACCAACCAACCCAGTAAGCCCTTTGCTTCCCTGGAAATTTTCCAGCGTTTATCTGGAAGCCAAATGCCTGAAAACAACAACAACAACAAAAAAATATTCTGGCTGAAAATCAAAATACTTTTATTGGATCTCAGTTTTTCAAACTGTTGATACATTGAGGTTTCAGTCTTTGGTTTTGAGAGGGAAAATATAAAATATTGGTGGGAAGAAGATTCTTTTCATCTAAAGAACTAATCAGTTGAAATATTTTAACTGGCTTCAGGGAAGCTAAATGGAGAAGTCTGGCATTTGAAACTCTCTTTTATATTTTGTTACAAGTAACACATTATCTTTTGACCACAATATAAGCTGTAGTAGTAACAGTATCACCCTTGTTACTTCTTACAAAAACAGTGGGAAATTACCAACTTTGATTGCCTTTTATTATAATTAATATTATTGTGCATTAAAAAGTATGAGGAGACTCTTTGAGGCAAGTTTTACAGGATCTGAAGGAAGGTTAGAAGGTCAGAAAGGCTGCCTTTCACAAGGCAACGTTTTTGCCACTAGAAGGCCACCTGCATGGCAGTAAGTCCCATCATGGGGGAAGATAGGCTGGGTCAATGAGAAAATAGTGTATTTTGAGCCAAAAAATCGTGTCTCTTATGCAACAAATCTTTTTTCTGCATGGAGACACAGCAGATGTATATGATGCTTTGCCTCCATTTCACAGGGCTGTGAAGGCAGAGGGAAGACCTGGAACAACTCTCCCCTTAGCTGCAAGACTCAGAGGAACACCTGTTTGTGGCAAATTATCATTCCTTCTTTTAATAGGAAAGTTGCAAAAATTAGGAACAGAGCAACCAGGGAGCATGGGTTGGATAATATCAGGCAATGCCACTGATTTCAGATCACCAGGAGAGCCACCCTTAGCTTTTGGTCCCTAGCTCCTAGACATCACAGGAGAAACTTGTGCCATCAGGCAGAGATCAGCTGTTTCTCCACAAAAGCTGCCCTTTTTTTCTCCCTGAGGTGTTTAGACTCCTCCACTTGGAGAAAAGGAGGAAAACAGGACAGTAAAGTCCAAGATCTTTGAGACACCATAGCAGGTTTCCCAGGGAGGTTGTGGAAGCCTCATCCATGGAAATGTTGAAGTCCAGGTTGGATGGGGCTTTGAGCAACTGGGTCTAGTGGGAGGTGTCCCTGCCCATACAGAGAGACTGGGACTAGATAATCTATAAGGTCCCTTCCAACCCCAACCATTCTCTGATTCTCTGGTATGTGATGCCCCTCCTGAGGGACAGATACTGTCCCTAGGAGCAAAGGGTGCTGAGCAGAAATAATGTTGCTGGAAACTTATTCTGTGTACATGTGTGCAGGCCTGGAAAAGCACAGCATCCCCATGGAGGGTGCACATGAGAAAGCAGCCCTTAGATCAAGAGAGGTTAATAGACTTTTGCTGCATTATTAAGTCTTAATTTCTCATTTATTAAGCGGATGTTATGTTCAAAGTTGTCTTTCCTTCAGGGCTTTGCTGGCAAATTGGCTCTCAGCTCTGTGTGCTCCACCCCAGAGTAAGGATGCCCTCAAAATGACCCTTCACCAATCCCTTTGTCAGAACTAAACTGGAGCAGAACTGTTTTGGTTTTTTTTTATTAGGCTCCAGGGGGACCAGGCTGCTCAGTATGTAGAAAGGCATCAGAGCTGTTCCTCATGTGGCCAGGTGTGAAAGTAGCTGTTGTATCCTGGTGGGCTGGCCTGATCCATCACCCAGCCTCCTGGGGTCCATGCAACAGCTGGCATTTAAAAGCACAACAATTTCCTGTATGTTTATCACTTGTTTGCAACCTAATAAGACATCAGGCTACATTTTCAAACCTTTGTAATCCTAAGCAGAACTCTTGTAACTTTTCTGAGGAGACCTGAGGTCTCAGGAGAGCAAGTGTATCAGGACATGGCTGCTTTTATATCCCAGTGGTCCTGTTTATCCCAGACTGTGATTAGAGAGTCCTCCTTGCATAATGCATGCTCAGCTTCATCTACATTTTCTCTGGGACTGCCATTGACAAGATGAAACCTTCTTTTTTTCCCCTACTACTTACTCACCATGCTCCAAGCTGATGGAGCATTTAGCACTCCTCTCCAACACCAGTTCTTCTTACAAGCCTCTGCATATTTAAAATTGTTGTGTTGTAAAATCAGAAGAAACAAGCCACTGTGAATAATTCACAACCTCACCCAGGCAAAATTAAAAATATATTTTACCATCAAAGGTCTTTCTTATTTTGAACTTCCAGGGACATGAGCAGCAAGAAGAAAAAGACATATCAATGGAAAGGAAAGTAAACTCACAAAAAACCCCCTCTCAATACTTTGCTGAATTCTTACTTGGCTGGCTTGGGCTTTGTAAAATACTGTCCTGAAAAACAATTTTCTCAATATAAAGGAGTTTATCTTTACATAGTTTTCATTAAGACTTGATGCAGGGAGTTGCTCATAACCTTCAGCGCATGGAAACCTGCTTTCTCTCCCATTTCTTGCTGATGGAGCAGACTATTTGAAAGCCTGGGCTGGAAGAGCAGCAGGTTCTTTGAAGGACATTTACCACACAAGAGGCCATTTGACTTCAATGGAACCGTGCCAACCTACCTACCACCTAATTGGTGCATGAATCATATGCACACATCTAATCTCATCTACGTCTCACCCGAGTGTCTGCAGAACACTGTGGGAACAGACAGATGGCCAGAAGTTCCTTACAGTTCACTACAAACTTCACAAGATGTCCAGGCTGGAGGTCAGGTACATTAGAAGAAGAAACAGCAACAAAACTGTGCTTAAAATGAAGATCCCTCAGCACTGCAGAATCCCTCTCTCAGTTTGTTCTCAGAAGAAAGGTATTTAAATGCACACCCCAGCAGGGTGAAGAATGGTACACATAGCACAAGAGAGGGGGAGAAAATTTAGGAGCAAATATCAAAAGGAGTGACTGATTTTCACCAGTTTTCAGTGCTCAGCACTTGAATGGTTTATGCCACACCACCAGCAGTGCACACACATGGATTAAGGGCCCTAAGTGTTCTGCTTTATGTCATCACCCACATGTTCTGCTTGCACACACCAGCCTTGCCACAATCCCTGCAGACACATTTTGAATTTCACTTAACAGTTCTGTAAAAATTTGTTGGCTTTTTTTTTCCCTTTCTCCAAACATCTACTTCATGCCATAAAGCAGAACACTTAGGGCACTTAGTCCAGGGATGGTGACTCCACCGGCAGCCTGGACAGCCTGTTCCAACACCTGACTATTCTTTCAGTAAATTCATTCTTCTTAATACCCAGTCTAAACCTCTCCTGACACAACTTGAGGCCATCTCCTCAAGTCAAGTCCTGTTGTTATTCACTTGGGAGAAGAGGCCAACACCCACCTCACTACAACCTCTTTCAGGTAGTTCTAGCAAACAATGAAGTCTCCCCTCAACCTCCTCTTCTATAAACTAAAAAACCCCATTTCCTTCAAGCAGCTCCTCATATGACTTGTTCTCTAGACCCTTCAGCAGCTTGGTTGCTCTCCTCTGGACATGCTGCAGCACCTCAATGTCCTCCTTATAGTGAGGGGCCCAGAACTGAGCACAATGTTCAAGAACAGGGATATTATCACTTCCCTACTCCTGCTGGTCACACTATTCCTGAGGCAGACCAGGATGCTCTTGGCCTTCTTGGCCACCTGGGCACACTGCTGGCTCATGTCCAGCCTGCTGCCCACCAGCACCCCCAGTTCCAGCAAGAAGGGAATTTCCCCTCCTCTTGTATTTAGTTTCATGATGAAAACCAAAGAGATCAACAGACTCTGTTGCCAAGTTAAGGAAGAGGCTCAGGAACACCAAACAGGCTCCCCAGAACCTGCAGTCTAGTTCTCAGGCACATGGAGGAGCCTTGGTGCACACCTACACAGGTGCTGAAATTGCATGTGTCCTGCTGCAAATTCCTTTGCAAAGGCATTTTCCTCTTTGTGCTCTGGGGGTTTTCATACCATCTGACAGGCTTGGGCCAGTGGAGCTGCAGCCTGGCTTGATGCCACCAGGCTCCACACAACGTAGCCAAGCTGTGCTGCTGCCTTCACCACCCAACTGCTGACAGCCCCAGGTTGCCACCTACCTCCCAGGGTGGCAGAGATGAGGATGTGGGTGCCGTACTTTTTGATGATGGTATCGATGAACTGCTGCGTGGTGGGTCTCCTGCCCAGGAGGCGGATGCTCCTCTGAAACTCGGGCATCAGGGGCAGTGGATTGTGGAGCAGGTCCCTCCGTTCAATGGCTGTGTTCCTCACCTTCCAACGGGCAAACTCCCTAGGTGACAACACAGGAATACAACAGGGGTGAGGCTTGGAGGCTGGAGGGGCAGGGAGAGCCACTGAGAGCAGGGGGAGAAGGGTGGTGAAGGGGACAATCCTTCTGGACAGGCCCACCCACGTGGATACACACAAGGCCACCAGGATATGCAGGAGAGGGAAGAGGAAAAGCAAGCCATTAGTGCACAGTAACAACACATTTTGAGGATCAGGGTCTTGGGTGATGAGGATTTTGCCTTAATCTCCAAAGATATCTGATCATGGGCTGCATTTATTTCCAGAGAGCAGCCTGGTCCTTCCACCCTCACACACTTTGAGATCTTTCACTTCTCCATAAAGCAGGAAATTCTGGATTCTGTCAGTAAAAGAGCTGGTCAGTTAAACTGAGATCCAGACAAGTCAGATCATTGCTATGTCTCTGTGCCCACAAACCTTCCTTGTAACTACTGTTTTTGCAAAGCAAGGCTGGAGGAAACACTTCCTCCAAACATCTTAATCCTTCAACACCAGGGAGTACAGCAAAGATGATTTTGAAAAACATTTTGATAAACCATCTAAAAGGTTCCATTCTGATACAAGCAGAGGCCAGGATGAAAACTGAGAATTTGCTTGTTTTTTTTTCTTTTCTTAAAAAAAAAACAAAAAAAACCCACAAATAAAACCAAAAACCAAAACAAAAAATAAAGTTATTTTCAAATCCCATCCTTTAAACTGATAGTAACTGGGGGAGGGGGGAAACAAATGAAGTTAATGCTTGCAAAAGCTGTGCTTTATTGTAGGTATCCATTTTGAAAGGACAGAGGGCAATGCCTGGAGAAAACCCTGCACACCTGCTATCTACAAAACAGACCTCAAATCCATCACCACTTGAGCACCTAAAAAATGAGAATATTATTAATGTCCTTTGAAAAATATTGAGAAAGAACTTCTTAAAAAGAAAGGATTCTTTTTTTTATCACCATTCTCCTATGGTACACACCTGCACTATCTTAGGCCATCTCCCAGATAATCGAGTCACAGGCTTCTGTCACTTTTCATTCACTTATTCCTGTAACTCCAGTTAAAGTCAAAAATTTAATTTAAATAATAGGACTGACAATACCTGCCACTGCCACTGCACTTCCTATCGATGTGTGTCAACCAGCACTGGCAACCCCATGTTGCTGGTAGAGAACCTGACTTGGAGGCAGAATTAGGAGATGCTGTGAGTTGCAAAGCAAAGATTCCAAACCAGTTCTTTTCCACCCACCCCACCCTCCAGGTTGATTCTACACCCAGTCCACTTTGTGTGTTATGTGATTATGTATGTATTTATTTTGATTGCACCCCATCCTGGCACCCCAGGCTGCCTAAAAGCTGTTCTATTCATTACAATAAGACACTCCCTCCTTATATCTGATCTAATGTCCACCCTGTAGCTCATGGGCTTTCACAAGGCAAGCAAAAATGCCAGAACAAAACACCCCTCAAAGCATCCTAAGAGTCCTTATTGTCAAGCCTTGAAATCTGCAGAAAATTCACTCCTTCCTAGAAACTCCTCTGTAAAAAGGCCAAATAATCCCCAAACTCAACCCCAAAACACCATACACCAGGTTTTTAATACCAGGAGTAGAAAAAACAAACCATTGCCTCCAAGATGTCTGTAGATAACAAATACATAACTAATGTCTTATAGAATCATAGAATCATAGAATCTTAGGGGCTGGAAGGGACCTCGAAAGATCATCTAGTCCAAACCCCCCTGCCAGAGCAGGGTCACCTAGAGTACATCACACAGGAACTGAATACAGGTTCTTTTCTCTGCTGCCCCAGAATCTTATTTCTACCATAGATACTAAAATACTATGTTTAGGCATCCCCATAGTTAATTTTAATGATAAATAAAAGCAAAGCCCAACAGCTTCTCAAACACTACAGAGATGTTGCTTTAATCATTCCTGATTAAAGTAGCAATCTCAAATCTCATTGAACATGGAAATCCCCTTTGCATGAAGGAGGAATGGACCTTTCCAGTTACACTACATGGGAAGATGCAGATCTGGAGGCTAAAAAATAGCCAAGGTTTTATTATAAATAGAGATTCTCATGTTCCTCTCAAAGAACATAACTAGAAAGCAGAGGGAAAATGTCATCTGTATTTCCTCTCCAAAGAGACAATTATTACTTCCTGTAAAACTAAAGCAGAATTGCTTTCAGATCACTTCTTCCTGCAAGAATTATCCATCAAGTCAGGAGGGACTTGAGCCCTCCAGAGCCAACCTTTGTTCAGAAGGGCTGAGGGAATGCTTCATATTCCCTGATAAAGTACAGGGTTTGCTTTTGTTACTGCCAAGTTCTTTATTCCAAAGCAAAGACCACAGAGTTGGAACATGCAACAGATCAAGTAGAACCCTGGTGATCTATCCATGCCCAAACACCAGGAGTTTCTCTGTCCAGTGTGTGGAGATGGAGGGGGAAAACAGACCATGGAGGGGAAGCAGGGGGCAATTAAGATGGGAGAAGGAAGGAAGAGGGAATATAAAATGTAATAAGCAGTGTGTTCAAGGAGAAAGTGGGATCATTTTTTTTATATCAGGTCCAACTCCATCTCAGGACACCACTGGCAGGTGGCAAAAGAAGGAGATTAAAATGAATCATTGTCACATCTTCAGCCTTGCCTGCTGCCAAGGGACAATTCCAGTCACCATTCATGCAGCAGACAAGCCCTTAGCAGAGTCCATGCCTAGAACACCCTAGTGAGGGAGGGTTTTTTTCCTGTGTGCCATCCCTCCCCAGGGCATATCACTGAGGTGAAAGCCCAGTCCTGTTATACTCTCTAAGTGCCTGGATGTGTGGTTTTCATAGCTGATGAGAAAAGCTGAGCAAATACCTTATGATGAATAATTTATGCAACTAGCTTAGATGTTTATCTTCCGCTCATAGAATATCCATGAGCCAGTTGCTTACCCCTCTAATTTATGCATTATTTGAATTTACTTAGTGACATTTTTTAAGTTTGGTTTGTTTTTTTTTTTAAGTTTTGCATACTGTTTGCATGTATTCTTACTGTGTGTGCTGTTGATTGGTTGGAATTGGTCAGGCAAATGATCTGGTATTGTGAAGCTTCCTGATTAATGACACAAATGCATTTTACACTTGACTTCCCCAGTTCCAAAACATTTTCCATTGAAAGCAGCCCTCTAAATACTGGAAGTCTTCCATGCAACCTATAGAACTCTGTGCTGTAAGATGCACCTGAGGCCAAGGTTGTGGGAGCTTTGGAAAGTATATTGAATATGCATGGATATAGCTAGTGAAGTTGTTTAGAATTATTGAGGTGATAAAAAACCAACCAACAACCTTTGCATGGAACAGTATAGCTCCAGCCTCAGGGAATGATCCAACCCGTAACTCCAGACATCTCTGCAGAAACATTGCCAAGAACAGGTTCTCTGTGAGCTCTCAATGCTAAACTTCATTGCATTTGCTGCAGAAGCAGCTGCCATGGGCCAAAGTAGAATCCATGGCACTGGGCTAGTGACACCAGTCTTTGGGTCACTTTCTGCAAGCACAGGTGAGGCCTCTCCAGGTCTCAGAGTACTTAATAAAAGTTAAATACTGCCCTGTTGCTTGCTGGTTTTTCAGGTGAAGAAGTTGCAACGGCTTGACCAGGATTATGATGGCACCCCATGGTACAGTTAGGATTAGTGCTGTCTTCTGACCCTCAGGGGAAATCCCTAGTGAGGACCTGAACTTCTGCCAGTGGGGAAGCTTTTAAGGGCTTTGAAAATTTAAGAAACCTCTTAGCAAGGAGGGGGAAGAGTCTGTATCCTTGGTTCCGAGGCAGGGTAAGGGAAAACTATGACCTCATGTCTGAGCAGTGGGTAGAGGCACTTGTTTATGCTCTTGTGTCTCACCAGGGTAGGCAGCCCACGCTGCTGTGGGGTGCACACAGGAACATGCCTGCCAGGTCTGTGGAGAGGGATCTGCACTGCTGCCTGGTGAAAGCACCAAGGAGCCTGCTCTTCTAACAGCTGGGAGGGTTAGGAAGGGCTAATGCCCAAAGGGGAAGGTGAGAAAAGAAAGGGATGAAGTCCTGCCTCAGGGAGGCAGATCCACACATTCCAGGCCTTCCTCCCTGTCACAGTAAGGGAATAGACTTTATTTGGGTACAGCTAGGTCTGAGAAAATCCTTGCCCCTTCAGAGCCTGTGTTCATCAGCTTCCCATCCAGGCTGTGCATGTCAGACAGAGGAAGCCTCTGAGGGTGTCTCAGTCTTCATTATGACCCCTCCAGGGAAACAGGAAAAAAAAGGGGAGGAAAATGCTGAACAGGGAGGAAAAGCCAAAAGCCTGGAATGGGTATATCATCCAGGCTAGGAGAATCCAAGGGCATGAGCATCTCTAGCCAGGGAGGGAAGTCTGAAGGAAAGAGGCCATCTGAGCAAATTAAATTCCCCATTTTCAAATGGCCAAGACAACCAAAGGATGTAAGTAAAGAAACAAGTTCAGTACAGACCTCAGGGGCTGGTGCTTGAAACCAAAGATAAATTAAATGTATTAAACAACGATCCAGACAGAGTCTGTTTGAAAAAAGGGAAATAGAAAGCAGAGGAGGAAGACACTGAGCAAAGCCTCTAACTGTCATGCTAACTAGAACACCCAGCCACCTCCTACTGCTGGATGCACTGCCTTCAGGGCAGATAGTGCATCCCACCCAGCACATGCCCAACCAGGACCAGCCCCACTGCTCCCTGGGAACTGGGCAAGAAGAAGGCACCAGCTCTTTGCTGCTCAACAGTTTTGGTTTGTTTGTTTGGTTTGGTTTTGGTTTTTTTTTTTTTGGGGGGGAGGGGTTGTTGGGGTTTTTTTAGATCACAGCTCCAAAGCCACCAACTGCTCCCACAGGTGATGAGAAGATGAGCAGACAGAGCCTGTTTAAAGGCAACAGCCTCCTCAGTAACAGCAAAATACAAACATTGCTTAAAGCCCTCTACCTGGCATGTGACACACACACTATTGACTCTGGCATCAGTAGGATCCCTAGTCAGACAGAAAACCCCCAGAGCCTTCTTGGTCACTAGGATTTTGGTGTATATACAATGGCATCTGCCTAGACATGTCTCTGCCCCTTATCCTCACCCAAGCACCTCACAATCATTAAGTCAGACTTTTTGGACACCCCTCTGTAAGCAGCAGACAAGTGCTATTAGCTGTGACAATGAATATGTACCAAAACAGATGGATTTTGGGCCTTGCCCAGGTATAAAGCAAGTTTTGTGTTAGCATTAGGAACTTTGGACTAAGTCCTCCAGAATCCTCACAGATACTCCTACAACAGAGCTGCTGGTTCTGTTTGGGCTTGTCTCTCCCTTTCTCAGCTTCATTGTCCCAGTCCCAGGCTGCCCACAGCAGCAGTTCTCTTCAGCCCTCAAGGGTGACAGCTCTGCCAGGTGACCCTGAGCAACTGACTCTGCAAACAAGGCCATGGGGACAGGGTACCAGCATGACAACAGCATTCCCATACTTATCTTTTCCTGCCATGTGAGTCTGTGCAGGGTATCAGTGATCACGGTAGGGTCAGGGATGTTTTATTTCTAGTCTGTGCCCTCAAAATGCCAGACAGCCCCAGGCTGAGCACTGCAATATTCCTTTAGCAGCTTCCTCTGCAGCTTGGCTGCTTCTCTATCTAGGCCAGCATGAAGAAGTCTGTCTTCAAAGCTGAGCTTTTCAAAGGACCTACAAGAATTAGTTTCCTGTGAGGGTTTGGCACTCATCCCCCCTAATCTATTTAAGAAAACTCCAGCCTGTACATTCAAACTAGGTCCAAATTAACAAAGGATGAACCTCTGCAGTAAGAAATATATATTAAAAAATGTTAACATTTAATTCAGAGAAGTATAAAAAAGAAATCACTTAAGCTGAAAGTCTGACAGTATTTTGCATAACAACCAGGCAAGGAGACAGGCTGACACAACAGCTGGCAGGTGAATAACATAAATAAATAGATTATTGATCTATTGATAAAAGCTGTGCTGTCTGCAGCAGTTTATTCCTCTACAGACATTTCCTTGCTAAGGACTGAAGCTGAGGAGAAGACCATCAGTGTTGAGATCATTCAGCAGAATCCTATGGCAGAAACACAACAGGGCTGTTGGATTATTAACTCCTTCACCTCCCTCCACAGGGTAGTGGAAGAATCTGCTTTGTTTTTTCCCCTTGGTCTATACTTTGGCCATGTGTTTGCTGTTGAGGTGCCTGAAACCTCAACTACTTCCCTTTTTGTGGGCAATCATTTCAGCCTGTTGCATTTTCCTGTTCTGGTTTCATCTCTGATGTTTTCCCTAAAAATATTAAATTGTTCCAGGACTAAAAACATGGGGATTTTAGTTTTCATAGAAGGAGAGGAGGCTAAATGACAGGTCCAGAATGAAATGTAGTTTGCAAAAAACAAAAGAAAGAAGAGTATTTCAAAGTTAGGAGGATTTCATGCACCCTTGAATGTATCTTGGTAAACAAATTGTTCCAGCAGCAAATTAAAATCCAATCAGATAGACATGACTCTGAGTCTTGTGCTCTCTGTTAGGGTGGGACTGCACTTGGCTCTCTTAGGAGGCAACAGGGAATTGTTGGGTGCTGAAAAGATAAATTTATTTAAAAAAAAAATAAAATAGCTGGAATAAATGTATTAGGAGAGACTCAAAGAGTAGTGATTCAGCATAGTTAAGTACAAGATAAAAGACAGGTCATTAAATTTGCTCATTATTAGGTTTGCTCATTATTAAATTTGATCATAGCTGGGGTATTGGTATGATTCCTACCTCAGACTTCAACTCTAAACAGAGCTGCCTCTGCAGTCAGACAGGGCAGGTTCCACCCCTTCAGCTGAATGAGGTCACCTCCAAGTTACATGTCTATGCATCCTAACACAAAACAACTTCTGAACTTCAGCAGAGTGAAATCACCAGATCTCTCTGGCACAGGGGCTGGACACAGAATCGTAGAATGGTTGGGGTTGGAAGGGACCTCTGGAAATCACCTAGTCCAACCCTCCTGCTAGAGCAGGATCCCCTAGAGCAGATCACACAGGAACACATCCGGGCACGTTTGGAATGTCTCCAGGGATGGAGACTACACAGCCTCCCTGGGCAGCCTGTCCCAGGGCTGATACTCTCAGAGTAAAAAAGGATTTGCTTATATTGAAGTTAACCCTCTTGTGTGCCAGTTTGTGACCGTTGCCCCTTGTCCTGTCACTGGACACCACTGAGAAGAGTCTGGCCCCATCCTCCTTACACCCCTCTCTAGATATTTAGAAACATTGATGAGATCTCTCCTCAGCCTCCTCCTTTCCTCTAAGCTGAACATCTCCAGCTCTCTCAGCCTTTCCTCATATGCAATGGGACATTTATTCCTCTCTCAAACGTTCCAGAACCTTCCCTGTGCAAATTTCACTGCAAACAGCAAGCAGGGACAAGAGATCATCCTTTCCAACACCAGCCTACTTATGTCTTCTCCACCCTGGAGATTTGCTTGTAAGCAGTTCCCATTCCTGTTCACACCATTCAGCACTGGGCTGATGGCACTTCCTCTAAGCCACTACAGGTTACATGGTGGTTGATAGGAGCTGCTAGAAGCAAAATTAACATCTCCACAAGAGCTCCCAGTGTCCTTAATGCTGCTGCAGCTTAACAAATGTTATCAACAGGAGGAAGTGTTCTGTTCTGTTGCTGTTTTCTTCCTAAAAAGTTACCTAGAAAGGACATGGTTTATTAAGCTACTAAAAGGCTGCAGAGCCCTGTGCTCTAAGCACTGGAATGGACAATAGAGACACCTATTCCTTCACTGTGACTTACGATAAAAATCACAAGAGATGCAGCCAGAACAATTCTCCACTAAAATACCTGAGGCAGCCTAGAGAAACTCACCCATGAATCAGGCATTTTGAGTTCTACAGTTATGATTACAACACTGATACTATTTTTCATAGCATGGTCTCTTGGGTTTATGTTTCTAGGAATTTGACCCAGAATTCAGGATCAAGCAGATCCTGGGAAGTCAAGGAGCTGTCAAGAAGATGCTTTCAAAGAACAGCAGTTTTGAAGCAACAGATGGAAACAGCTGAGTCATTGAAGGAATATTAGAAAAATTTGAGGAAACCTGGGATAATTTGTATGATTTTAGGTTCTCCACAATTCTTCCAATTCCTTCCTTGTACTCTCATTTGCTCAACATACAATCCCTGTCCAGAAAGCCAGTTTGAGTCAGCCAGCATCAGGTTGGAAGAGAAACTAAGACATGGTGAGACCATTAGCCAAGCCTGGATAGTGACACAGGGCAGGAAAAAGGTCTCAAATTGTTCATTCTTGTCCTGTCAAAACTGCTATGGGGAAAAAACAAACACACACACAGAGAGACCTTTGCACATTTGGAGTCTAGGAGGCTGGAGGATTAAACTCTTAATGAAGTCCCTCCTCATATAGCTAAATAGAACATGAAAGTATTTACAGTTGTTATTTTTGGAAAAAAGTTTTAAATGGAAAGTAGGTAGAGAGATTTTAATTCACAGGGCAGCTCACAAATCAGCCAGGAGAGGGCTGGTCCATGTTAAGTCACTCTTTACCCCATGGAGCCCCTCAGCAAGCTAGGCCTGCCTGCCCACCCCAAAATTCACTATGTAGATAGGATCACAACTGCCTGCCAGTGTTCCCATGAACACAAGAGCCTGAATCAAAGGCTGGAACAAGAATATAGTCTGAAACAAGTAACCTCATTAAATTGTACTTGCTTCATTTCCTGCAGATACAGGTGTGTGCACTACAGGCTTATTTTCCTTATTTCAACTGTAGCAACCTGGTAACCTCAGCCTGTGACACCACAGCCCCAAGTTTCTCTTAGCTTAACAAGATTCACACTTAGTTCAGATGAAAATACTGAGAAATGTGGCCTTGGAGCTCCATTTTTTATGCTACAGCCTAAGGTAGCTGCCCACTTCCCTAGTGGCAACTGAAGCACAACATTTATCAATACTGGGAAGTATCAGAAATTCAGCCTTGATTGCTCTTGTCCTTAAAAAGCACAGTTTTCTCCACCACAGCATGCAACCATGTTTCAAAACTTGAACTGTTGTTAGAAAATGGAGCCATCACCCCCCTCTGGTCAGTTGTGCTACTCAGTTGGCAAAGGCTCAAATTCATCATGTCAGGAGGAAAAGGAAAAAAAAATTAAAAGAAATAATGTTTAAATCCCAAGTGCCTCCCACACCCAGCTGTGCCCTCAAGGCAGCCCTGGCAGAGCCACCTGGGCACAGCAGGAGCAGACAGTGATGGGAAAGCTGTCCCCTCCTGCCCACACCCTCACCCTGAGTCATTCTCAGCTGATGGAGACACAAGTGATCATGCAAAGCGGGTGCTGGTGGGCAGCTTGGGTGCCTAAAGGCAGGCAGTTGGCAAAGCCACCTGCTCCTATCAGGGATCTCATGGAGCAGGCCAGCTGAGGGGCTTTTGCCCAGGTTAAGTGAAGTGGAGGGGGTCCAGCCCCTCCAGCTGGAAGAGTGTGCTCCAGGCTGCACATAGAGATTATGTGGGGAAATCAGGACTTGCAGAGATGCAACAGCACAGAGGAACCAATCCCTGTCTCCTCCTAAAGGCATAGCCAGATCCAGCACATGGCCACCAGCCTCAGAATAACCCAGGAGATGTGATGAGGACTGGCATACTTCACTACCCAGCCCTTGCAAGGAATCTTGCAGAAAGCATTTGTGAGTATGTGGGGGAGGTACGAGAGTGCAAGTGAACAAAATCTGTCTTGCTGTTGTAAAATAGAGCCACCCTCCCACACTGATCCTTGCTACTTTATTCCTGTAGTGTTGTGACATTACTTCCTCCTAGTTCATTTAGGAAAAAATGGTGCTTCCTCCTCACAGTTCCTCAGGATACCCATTTCTGTGCCTTCACCCTGAGAGCTCAACATCCCTTGGGCTTTCAAGCTGTGCTGTTACATTCAGGCCACTCACCAAGGGTTGCTATTTTAACAGTGACATCCCAGCAAGCAGGGATAAATGTGGTAGCTAAATGCAGAGGCTGTCCTCTCAACATAGGATTCAGATGGTATCTGAGCCTGAAATTCCTGGCAAGAGGCATAAGGTGAGAGGTGAAGGGCTGAAAAAATTAGGCTGCAGACTGTAGCTGCAGCAAAATTCAAGCCATCCAGAATCAGAGACATTTGTGCTTTGTTCAAGATTAAAAAACATGCTGTCCCAAAAAGCCTATGACAATTCAGTATTACAATCAACTTGAAGAAATTTTCTCTAGGAAAAAGGTGACCCATTTCCTCAGACTACATCCCTCTTTAGCAAAAAAACCCTTAACACAAGCAGTGAGAAAGTCTTGAACATTCCCTTGTTGCTCCAAAATCTCATTTCAACAAAAAAAACAACAGGTTTGATGTATTTAATTTTCATTCCTAGTCATGCCATTTCAAGCTCAGACATGTTTTGATGAAGGAAATAAAAAGACTTCAATAAAATAAGAATTCACAGACTCTTGAAGAAAGGGAAGCTTTTTGCACGCTGCAAAGGAGCCTGCAATAAGAAGACAACTGTGCTTTCATGCAACATTTCATAAAGGAAAAGCTTTATTTTTGTCCTGTCCTATCCAGGGAACAGAGACCAGTGAATGCAAATGCTTTTGGTTTTCTGAGATCTGCTTGTGAAGCTTTGAAGCACCTGGTTGTGCAGGCACATGCTCAGCAATTTGCCAATCGTGAGTCACGTTTCCTTTAGCTGTGATTTGTGACTTTGATACATGGATCTCAAGGCACTTTGAAACAAATACATCACTGGAGAGAGAGAGAAGCTAAGACAGCAAGAGGTGAACCATTTTCTACAGAAAAAATCTAACATAGAGCACAGCCATGAACAAAATGAACCCAGATTTGGAGTCAGGACAAAGCATTTCAACCTTGAAGTAGAGAGAATCATAGATTTTGGTTGGAAAAGAGCCTTAAGATCACAGAGTCCAACCATTACCACAGCACTTTTGGATGAGGGTTGGCCAAGTTGGTGCCCCAGGCACCTGCCATTTGCATGTGCCAATAGACACTTGGATCATTTGGGTGCTCTGTGTCCCACTTGGAGCTGCTGAGGGCAGCAATGGCAACATGCAAACACAACCCCACACCAGCCACAGAGAAGAGAAGCAGGTGCAGAACTACAGGTCTTAAAATCACCACTGCCTGTCAATTCCCAAATCCTAGCCCTTCAGGGAGGACATAGGAGCCACGTGCTATAAACCATGGAGCTGAGCTGGAATCACACCACGTGAAGGGCGTTGGGTCTGTTCTATAGCACAAGTGAGAGGGATCAAATGCACAACTGTGGCATTTATCTTCTGTTAAGTAATAGGACCCCAGTGGCTGAGAAATCAATGTAATGAAATGCAAACCACTTCCTGCTGGAAGATTATGTTGATTGCTGACTCTGTTGTGTTCAACTCAGCAAAGAAAAACATGCTGGATGGTTTAAGAGAGAAGGTTGAAGACCTCTAAGGACTCTAGCAATGTTAGACTCACCATTTCAGGTTGTGCCTGAATTTCTGCAGCTTTATGAATATATAATAGTCAGATGATGCAGGAGAAATTTCAGTGTAAAAAGGACAACCAGAGCATTGCTGAGCTCCTAACACACTTAAAATAGCTGAGAGGGGTTGTCACAGCTGTGCTGTGGGCATGACACCTGCAGCATGGTGGAAGGGGGCAGGTCAGTGAAAAGGCAGTGCACACTAACTGCAAACTGCCCCACAAGGGACCCAGAGCCACACAAACACCTGGCTGCACAAATTACCCCGTTCAGCAAAATTCACCCACATGCAAAGGTTCAGCTGGGAAATTCAGATCTTGGAGAAGTTAGGAGCAAAAATTCTTCAACTTCAGTGCAGGCAACATCCAGCAAAGGCAGTGTCAAGGCCCAGCAGGTCTCTGGGCTGTAAGCATCAAAATCCAGGCTTTGGGATAAAGCTGGAGATGAGCTCTGCTGCTAAGCAAAGAGCACACCACCCTGTCCTGAATGCAGGGCTCTCTGCTGTAGGGCAGGATGAGGCCAGTTGGAAAGACTTATAGCCTCACTATTCAAGGTCTATTTAGGGGGAAAGAGAAGTCAGTCGTGTGAGGAGGACTGAGTTTATGTTCGGGTTTTAGGATGGTTTAGTTTGTTGCTTTTGTTTTTGGAAGAGGATGTGGTGGTTGGATTATTTTTTATATATATAAATTTTTAATTTTTTTTTTAGATGTTTGTATTTTTAATTTAGTAGGGAGTGAAATAGAGAGTGAAGGGGGTTGTTCTTTAGTAAGGGATCTTACTTCTCAGATTTTCATTTTGGCTTTGCACCTGCAAAGCCACTGTAGGGGGGGGGGTGTGTGTGTGTGGAGAAAAAAACAAGCTTTGTGCTTTCCTCATAGCTCAGGAATCCTTTGCTGAGTCTGGGTCAGAGTTTCTAGGGGGCTGGTTTTTCCCCTCTTTCCTGAGCTGCTTTCTTTCATGACAGGCTGCTTTGTGCTAAGTTAAAATCAGGATCTCTCCATGGCAAGGTACTAGAAACTTAAGTCTGGGGGGATCAGATGCTGCAGAAAAGCTAAGAAGACCTCCTCTCATGGCTGATCCAGGGGGTGAGGGCTGGCAAAGTAAAAGAACCATCTCCCACACTCACTGAATGTATCCAAATGGATGACTAAGGTTTATGTGCTATTGCACAGCTGAGCCTCTGCTCAGAAATAATGAACTGGACCTCAGAATTTTCAAGCACATGCATATGTATATATTTATCTCCTGAACAAAACAACAGTATCTGCAATGCTTTTCATTTGCCTTCTGGGTTTTGAGATTTAAAGACTCATATTTTCTGGATTTTCTTTGTAATCCTGGGGGGGTGTGGAGAAAAAAAAACAAGCTTTGTGCTTTCCTCATGGCTCAGGAATCTTTGCTGAGTCTGGGTCAGAGTTTCTTGGGGGCTGTTTTTTCCCCTCTTTCCTGAGCTGCTTTCTTTCATGACAGGCTGCTTTGTGCTAAGTTAAAATCAGGATCTCTCCATGGCAAGGTACTAGAAACTTAAGTCTGGGGGGATCAGATGCTGCAGAAAAGCTAAGAAGACCTCCTCTCATGGCTGATCCAGGGGGTGAGGGCTGGCAAAGTAAAAGAACCATCTCCCACACTCACTGAATGTATCCAAATGGATGACTAAGGTTTATGTGCTATTGCACAGCTGAGCCTCTGCTCAGAAATAATGAACTGGACCTCAGAATTTTCAAGCACATGCATATGTATATATTTATCTCCTGAACAAAACAACAGTATCTGCAATGCTTTTCATTTGCCTTCTGGGTTTTGAGATTTAAAGACTCATATTTTCTGGATTTTCTTTGTAATCCTAAAAGGCAGCCTATTCTTATTTTTTAAATGGAAGTTGTGAGTTACACAATAATATGATTTGAGCCTGGAGTACTTAAATAAAACAGGGAAAAAAACCAGTCTGAATCCCCCAACTCTTCCAAATTCTGGAGAGAAAACAAAATAATAATAAATTACAACCAATATCTGTGCAAAGAGCTGGTGTTACTGCTCCCTGCTATTGCCTAAGAAACCTCACAGCTCCCAGTGGCCAAGCATGTGTCAGGAAGTGAGGGGCCAGGTCAACGTCCACCTTCTGGCCATGAGCTAGGTAGTTATCCCCTCGGTTACAGCTTCCCCCTCCCTGGGACTAGAGCAAACTGCCAGGTTGGCTTTGTTGCTCAGACCAGCAGGATGCCTTCCCACACTGCCCTTCCTGCCAAGGCGCTCAGTTTTCTTTTTTGTTTGTTTGTTTTTGGTGGAATTTCTTCCCCTCTTCTTGCTTCCCAGCCTTCCTTTCTTTTTCCCTCTCCCAGCTCTCCCACCTGCCTCGCAGTGCAGACCTGGGTCCTGCAGCCTGTGTTCTCATGGCAGGAGGTAGAACCTGATGCAAACTTCAACCTGTCCTGGGGCTGGTGCCTGATGAAGGGAGAGAGGACCCTGAAACTGCCTCCAGTGGGAGGAAGATATTAGAGGGGCCTGTGCAAGAGCAGCACCCAGAGGCCTCCACAATAAATGCATGTTTATCTCAAACAGTCTCTTCAGCAGAGCTGTCTGTCCCTGCTCCCTGCCTGGAGCCCAACTGCTGCTGAATGTCCTGATCTGCTGTAAGAAGCAGCGAGTCCATCCTGAGGGCTCCTTTTGCAGCTCTGATACTGCTCCTCTTTTAACTTAGCCCCAAGAGGAGGTGTACCCGGTATTCCCACATTCCTGAGCCTCATCCCCTGCCTGCCCATCTCCCTTTGCCCCGACTGTGCCTGTATTTAAAGCCTCCCTCTTGCCGGGCCCTGGGCCATTCCAGGCAGCTCACCCAGCAGCAGCCCTGAGCTTCACTGACTGATTGTTTTCTGATTCTGTTTGGCATTTTCTCCTGGCCGCATAGAAAACTTATTATAAACCATGTTTGTGTTCCATAGATTATATCTGGGGCTCACAGCAGAGGGAGTATGAAGCATGACAGAGTCAGAGGGACACGGCTGATGAAAACCACTGCCAAGGTGACAGGGGCCAAACTGCAGTCCCAGTGTTTGCAGAGGTGAAAATAAGAGCCCCCTGATCAGCCCCAGGTTATGCTGTGGGTAGCTGAGCTGTTGCAATTCTCCTGATTGGATCTGTGCCACAAATAAGTGCTCTAAACACAGGTTAGTTTTATATTAGCTGACTGTAACAGTCCCTGCTGCTATTAAAAATCTGTTAGTCTTTCCCCTGGACAGCCCCAGGCTAGAGCCTGCCATCCAGTCACACCTGGATCAAGCTCAACAGCCTGCAGAAGAAATAGGAAGAATTACTGTACAGGTTTTAAGGTGTTACTGGGGTTCTGGGAGCAGCCCAGGCCTGGGAGATGCAGCCTGCACTGCTGTTCTGGAGGTTTAGAACAGTTAACTCTTCAAGTAGCACAATGTTGTGCTTGTGCCTGGCAGGGTGGGAGACGGGGTACTGTGATCCTGAAGGGTCCTTTTAACCCCATTCCCCTTGTTGTGATACCAGATGCTAAAGCTTCTCTGTCCACCCACCATCTTCCATGTGAGCTGAGAAGTGGTGCCCTGTGAGATCAGCTTGGCATGGCAGCAGGAGAGGAGACTCCCCACACTGTGCATGTCACAAAAATCAAGGCAACCTCTTCCTAGCCACGCTTTTTCCACCTTCCCCCAGCCACAGCTCCTGGATGCCTCCCAGCACCGCACAGAGCAGTCCTTGGCCTCTGTCCTGGGGAGGGCTAAACACACGGACTAGCCTTTTGTTTGCTGCTTGAGCAAACCTTCCCCAAACCAAACTATTTTCACAGGAAAAGGTCAAGCAGGAAAACAATGTATCACCTCTAGAGAAACAAATACATGTGGCTTGTTGGTGAGGTGGAAAAATGTTACAAGGTCACTCACTCCAGAGTTGTTATTTGGTTTCCAGAACACAGTTGCAGGAGGGGGCTCCTCTGGTCCCCCCAGCCCTGAGCACAGCCAGACCTGCTGGATTCTCCTGCTTTCACTGCTACTCTACTTGCCAGTGGGTCCCCTCCATGCTGGTGGAGTAAGAGGCCTCACGTCAGCAGGGCTGGCCATCTGGAACAACCTTCACGTGTCTCTTAGTCTATTCGACTCTGTTCCATTTCAGTCTCAGCTGAAATTATATCTGTTTTGCTCTCCTCCCTTGCCTGTGACTCTCTTATTTTCCCCTTCATACTGTCTCTGCTGCTATTTATGATTTATTCTCTGTGACTGTCCTATTTAATGCTGCAAAATTGCTGGAAAGGTGGTTCGTGTGGATGATGTAGAGAGCAAAGGGTTCCTGTCATTTACTGGTCACAACCCACATCCCAGCATGGTGAGAGATGGAAACCTCACACCAGCACCCTGCACTCTCAGCTGCCCAGTGCAGTCAGGAGTAGAGTGTGAAATCACAGAATGGTTTGGAAGGGGCCTTGAAGACCATCTAGTTCCAACATCCCCCCCTCCCTGCATGGGCAGGGACACCTCCCACTAGATCAGGTTGCTCAGGGCCATCCAACCTGGCCTTGAATTCTTCCAGGAATGTGGCTTCCACAACTTCATTGGGCAACTCGGGCCAGTGTCTCACCACCATTAAAGAATTTCTTCCTCATGTCTAACCTTAATCTCCCCTCTTCCAGCTTTAGTGCATTCACCCTTTGCTGTCACTACATGCCCTTGTAAAAAGTCCCTGGCCACAGTGCCTTGGAGAAACTGTCCAGGAGTTGCTTACGGGGACTTTGGGCTAAGCCAAACATCCTTCAGGACCAGCCTGGGGTCTCCTCACAGTGATCTCAGGGCATCACCTCACTCTAAAAGGCCTGAACGCCCTTTCCTGGAGGAGCAGCCTGGGATGTGACACGTGCCCTCACAGCATCCAGGCTGGAACACGCTCTCCAGAGCCCACAGCTCTTACAGTCTCACCATTTCTGGAAACCCTGGGATCTGCAGGAGTCAGCTCAGGAAAACACACTAGGGTTTTTTCTCACGAGCACACCCCGCTGCAGCTGGTTCTGGGAAGGCCTCTGCCCACACACTAGATAAATTCTGGTGCTGAGCGCTGCTTCTCTATGGAAACCATCCCCTGCCTTGCTCTCTATAGGATTTTTCTCATTTCAGGCTCCATAATAAATTAACAAGAAGATGTTTTCGTTACCACCAACCATAGGAGAGATTCTTTTCTGTACTCGATTAATCTTTAGTGATCTATATTAAATATTTATCTGAAGAAACAAGGCCTGTATTGCAGCAACATTTTCTATTATGAGCCTTTATCATATCAAAAGATATTTTCCTGGCGCCGACTCCTTCATATACACCCAGCCAGAATTTCTGATGGAAGGGCACCTTTTTTTTTTCTTTCTCTCCCAGTGACCTTTTCCCTCCATAACAAGCTGCTGATATGTTAGAATTTACTGGGTTATAAACATTTTTTATCGAGTAGGAGGAAGCTGGGTGATTTGGCATCAGCTGCCCTAATAAAACCCAGAGGAGAGGCTGTGATGTTTGACACCAATAAAGGCCTGGAAGAAGCTGCAGCCCTCTAGGATGCTGGTCACGAATGACAAGGGGACTCAGTGAGTGTTGGTCACGTAGCTTCACTCTGCTGAGGCACTTCTGGAAGGAGGCCAGTTTGCTGGCACAGAGGAGGGAGCTGGGAGTGACTTGGTAAAGTGCTCCTCTGTTCTTTCCCAGCCTTAACCAAAACTGTGTGACTTATCACACAAAGCAGTGAGCTGGGATTCCTACACCCTCTTTTCCTGCAACTGGGAGGTGGAGGGACACTAAACAGTTGAGATGTCAAAGAAGGGACAAGGATCTTGGTGTTGGGCTCAAGCACTGATCCTACAAGAATACAAAGAACACAGATCACAGTCTGATCCTGAATGTGTGGTTCAAATTTTCCACCCGAGACAGACTTGGTGTTGGCTATCGATGAACAGAACTAGAACTATTTTTATTGTGGCAGTATCCAAAAGGAAACAAATCCCAGGACCCTGTGTGTGGTGGCAGGTGCTGAACAACAATGCAGCAAAATAAAAAAGATGGGGAGAGTTCACCAAGAGCTCACAACCTAATATGTCTCTTCCTCCCAAGGGAGTAGTGATTTAAACTGGTCAATAACTAACTCGTTCCACAAAAGCCTGAATAAATCACCTGATGACTAGATATACACACATTATAAATGTTTAGTTCTGGTAATATATGACTGAGCTGTTCTTTTGACAAATAGCTAGCGAATAATATATCTGATGAACTGCATATTTTATTAGTGATAAATGTATTCATTTGAAACAAACAAACAAACCCCTCCCTTTCCTTCAGCTATCATAAGGAACCCGAAGTAATGCCTGAAAAGAGATTTGAGATCCCTGGATGAGCTGTATTTGTTACTCTTCCTTTTATCATTGCCTATTTCTAGTTATTTATTTCCAGGGTTAATAAATTTATGGCCTGTGTTATGGACAGCTGTGACCAATGACAGGACTGGGGGAAATGGCAGGGAGCTGAATCAGGGGAGGTTTAGGTTGGATGTCAGGAAAAGGTTTTGCACCCAGAGGGTTGCTGAGCACTGGAACAAGTTCCCCAGGGAAGTGGTCACAGCACCAAGCCTGCCTGAGCTCAAGTAGTGTTTGGATGATGCTCTCAGGCACATGGTGTGATTCTTGGGGTGCCCTACACAAGAACAGGAGTTGGACTTGATGGTCCTGATGGGTCCCTTCCAACTCAGCATATTCTGTGATTCTAAGATTGTGGGAGAACCTGTTCAATAGCTCCTGATTTTATAATGCCCACTAAAATCCACAGGAATTTGGCACTTAGGCAGTTAAGTACCCACACAAAGTGCTTAAATACCCTTTTTAAGCCTGGGCCAAACCTATCTGAAACATCATCTGCTGCTTCTGACTGGAGACAGAAATATTGTGGCTGGCTGGGATGGTTTCAGTAGCACCAGTTACTAGAAGACAGTGGTCTGTAAGGTTTAGCTGAACTTGCCCTGGCTGGAGTTCTCCCTCTCCCTCCCTCTTAATCCCATTCAGAAATATAATTTCTGTGAGTTCACAGAGAAGATAAAGGACCAAAGAGCAAGAGAGTTTCCTTAGAGCTTTTCTGCAAAGGCAAACTGATTGATTATGGATTGGACGCTGCTCCGACTTCCTTTCCTAAATGAAATATTGAGAGCTCTTAAAAATTGAATAAAATATGCCATTCTAAGAAGGATTTCCACTGGCAGGAGCACAACAGGAGGTAGTAGTGAGTTGCTCAATATTTCTGTGCGCACTGGCTAATCCTTTCCTACTCAGTCCCTTTGCACTGTCCCTGTGGCACCTGATGATAACTCATCTGTAATTGGTAAGGGCTTCAGTTTTGTGTCTCCAGACAAAGCTTAAATCACTCACTTTTGGGAGAGCTCTGACTTCAGTTGTGGCTGCAGCTGTCCAGGAGATTATGCCTTTTTTGTAGCTACTTTCAGGGCTGCAGAATCTGGCTTTGTTCCATGCTGGAAGAATCTGGAACAGCTTGTAATGTTTTCATTAGACAAAATTTTGTCAAAATAGCTCATTTCTTAGATCTCTCTCTTTTGCCATCATCACTAGTGACCAGAGAGGCCAGGACTTAAAAAATACATTGAATCCCACTCATCAGCCTGAAGCACCACACTGCTAAAGAGATGCAGCATTTTTACAAAACCTTACATTAGGCAAAATATTTTTCTAACTCACTGGAACAATTTCCTTACACCTAAAATGCAATGACTTTGCAATCCTATCGTTTGCCTTCCCCCTTCCTTGTAGAGCCACCCCAGACCTACTTCCCTTTTGGTGCACAATCCCCACCATTTTGAGCAAAAAATCCAACCCCAGTGATACAAACACTTGCAAGACTCTGACAGAGCTGTGCTACTGCTGCTCCAGCCAGCAGTTCTGCATAGAAAGCTTTACCTTTGGATGCTGCCCCACAATTATACCTGAGACATCACCAATGGAATTCATGTCTTTGTGAATTAATGTTTTTAAAAGACATGATGCAAGTATCTCAGTCCCCAGGAGTGAAAACAATAAACTTAATTTTTATGACTCTTCTGCAAAAGAAAATTAAATCCAAATACAGTTGGCAATCATCCTGCAAGCTTATTATGCAGTGGCACTCAGCCTCTTCCACACTCTTCATTTCTCCTTTGTTATATGCTAGAAGAGCTGGTAGGACTTCTTCTGTCCCCTGTTATAGAGCCATTTCACAGGGAAGTATTCTCAGATTTCCTTCAATCCATCATGGGATTAAAGATGCTTCAGCCACCCCAATACCTGTGTGCACCTCAGAAATCAGTGCTCATGTCTGCACAGAGGCAGGTCAGGGGCTTGGGAAAAGCCACAAGCACAGCACACCCTGCTACCTCCCTATCACTTCAGCATGTGTGGCTCTTAAAGCAAACGTGGACAGCCTGGGTGAAAACGTATGTGAAAGGCAAGTCCACTACTTAAGGGTGCAGTGGTGACCCCTCTTCATCTTATAACCCTGACCTGCTGTGTGTGCAAATATTCCAGTAATGAAGTACCCCTGGTAGTGCACATACCTCCTAGAAATGTTGGAACAAGTTGTTTCATCATCATCCAAAAGCTTTTTTTCCCTTTGAGATCAATTAAATTCATTTCGATTATCTGAGATAATCTGAGATTATCAAACAATTAGCAAACCATCAGTTCTGGCATTGCTAACTCATTCCCAGGTCTCAGTTGTGGAAGAATAGAAGAGTCTAGAACACATTTCTCTTTGGCTTTGCAGTGCTATTGCTCTGTGGCTTGTTTTCCCTGCTTATACATGCTGACAAGATTTACTGTTATGAATTGCCCCACAAAACTACCTTCAAACTCAAATTTAATAACCTAAGTATTATGAAGATCAATACTATGACTATTCTCATTCATATGATTAGCACTAATATAATTTTGGGAAATATTTATGCTGCATTAGTGACTAGAGATGTGGATTAAGAGGAGATCCTCAGCATCTATACAGAAACAAAGACACTATTCTCTCCAGCTTTGTACTGAAGTGCAAGACTCAGTCTCTGAGTCTCCACGGGTTTGGATATTTTGTGTCAGTTATCTAATAAGATAACAAACCAGCCTTACAATCCCTACAGCCATATTGCTAACTGTTTGAAAATCATGAGTCAGGCTCCAAAAAAGAATTAAGAGTTTTCTTTTAAAATTCATGAGACTTTTAAAATCTGATAAACTTCAGGATTTTCATTTTTTTTAAATTTCTTTTTCCTTCTTTTTTTTGCCTTCTGCTTTCTACGTAGGAGTCATATTATCAAGTTTTCCTATGCAATTATGAGGGTCGTAAACTTAATTTCTAAATGGAGTCGAGCCTCTTACATAATCAGAGGGCTCTGGAAGTGTGGGCTTTGAAGAGACACTAAATAGTTTGGAGATACAGTTCATCGTGTGACTCGACAGCTCTCATCTGCTGAAGGAGTGTGGCACAGATTTTCAAGATCAAATATTCCCAAGAAGCAGTCAGGGGTCTTTCATGGGGGAGAGGGGAGAACCTGAGACTTCCCCAGTCTGCACATGACTTTGGGGAAAGGGGAGGAAAACAGAGGGATGGAAGACAAAATGCAAGGAGAACATATTAGTCTGCTGGAGATTGTTTGTTTAGCTTTAACCAGAGATGAAGAACAACCTTCTTTTCTTATTCCTGTCTCTCCTGCTTGCTCTTAGCCATGCAGCACACAGCTCTCCCTGGGTATTGAGCTCTCTTATTAGCCTTGCCCAGGCTGTGTGCCTGCACTCCCCAGGGACAACCCCAGACATTTGGAGGGGAGTAAAAAGTAATGTTCTTTCTGCTTTTTTGCTCAAGAGCTGGAAGCTAATACTGAAATATTTAGTGCTAGATGCTCAATAGGCAGGTTTGCCTTTGTTGAGAGAGAAAGAAACAGTATGAAAGAAAAGGGTGGAAAAGCAAAATGAGGTTGGACAGGGGTAATGAAAACACCTTTGACATCCCAGCCTAGGGTGGGGTTCACCTCATCCTTTCCTCCACTTTCAGGTGGCTGTGGGGAGGCAGTGTCCCTCCCTGGGCAGTGTTTACATCCTCATCCCAGCTGAATCCCTGACTGCTAAAGAAACCTGCTACTGTCAGCTACAGAAACCAGTGCTTAAAGCCACCAAAGCCAGTGCTTAAAGCCAGTGTGTGATCCTGCAAACCCACCACTCACTGCCAGGCCATGAAACCTTCCTTTGCAACTTGCAAAGCAGCACTTCTATTGCAGAAACGACAAGATCTCTAGCCACATCAGCAGGGGATCAGTGTCAGGATGACTGTGAGAGTTATCACTCAGTAAATAAGAGCCCACAGGCAGGTCCTGGTTATAAGCCATAGGGGAACAGCTCTTCCACTGACTTTTTGTGATACTCACTCTTGGGAATGAGAGGTTGTTGCAATATCAGGCATATTTGAGGCTCCAGACCCTGGTGTGATGGCTGAGAGTGTAGCCATCCAATAAGGATGCTTACATGCCATAGAGGCACAACAACAGAGTCCTTTCAATTTGGGCTGAGAAGCTCCAGGAGGAAAAAAAAACACCTCCTGCCATAATCCCAGAGCAGGGAATTTCCATGCTGCTGCTTAAAAAAGTGCTGTGCACCATGGACAGACTTCAGCCTGCAGGAACAAGGTGGCACTGAACTGGCTCTTGCCACTTCTAGATGTTGGCTGTGCACAAGTAGCTGCTGTGTTAGTGTAAAACTTGGTCCTGCAAGGCTGCACAGGAGCTGTGTGCAGCAAGGGAGGGCACCTTGGTGTAATTCTGCCACAGCACAGCTTTTGTGGAACCTCCCCTTTCTCCAAGCAAGTACTTGCATTGCAGGAAGCAGCACAGGCAGGCCTGACCTGACTGGGAATTGATGGAATGGCTTCTCCTGGCTGCTTACCTCTCTGCTGGGAACCCTCTGCACGTTAAAGCAGATGTTGGTTGCACTTGGGTCATGTTTCCAAGCTTTCTTTTGCAGTCATAAGGGCTGGAGACTCTTTCTTCCCTCCCTGCACTTGTTTCTTAATTAAAGCTTAAATTCTGATGCCGTCACATGACTGGAGGAGCAGAGCCCCAGGCAGGCATTTAGTGCTCTGTGTTGTCAGCAGGACTTTGATTTAGAAGCATAGCAGATACTTGAGATGATCCCATCCCTCTGCGACAGCCCAGCCTGGCCCTGCTGCAGCTGCTGGTGTCAGACCCCAGGGCTTTTGTCTTTCAGAGCAGGTTGGAGGTTTTCCCACACTGGGAAGGATGGGGACGGTGGGGAGGATCTCCACCCTCTTGAGACAGAGTGGTTGGGGAGGGAAGCAGCAGCCAGGAGTCTGGCAGGGCAGGAGGCAGCACCTGCTGCCTGCAGCTCTTGTCCCTGTCCCTCTTCTCCCCTCTCAGGATCTCTTCCCTGATGGGATGGATTTAACCTGCAAAAATTACTCCCAGGTGAAGGGAACCTCATGGCTCCTCTTGGCCACTGTGGAAGGTGGCAAAGTGCTGTGGGTGTGGAGTGGGGTCTGCTCATTCCAGGCATGAAGCTTCCAGGCTTGGCCACCAGCAAACAGCATCCCTAGGGCATGACCCTGGCTGCAGGACACTGCCTGAGCCCTTCTCCAGCCAGCACAGCTGCCAACACACACCAAGGAACTGCTGGAACCACCAGAGATACTGGATTTCACACTGTCTGGAGAGGAGATCCTTACACAAAGGGCCACTCCAAACCCTCCTCACTCCTTGCTGCAGGCAAAGCTGGTTCCTGGGTTTCTTTTCAGATGGGTCCTTGGTTTCTGTACTGATGAGTTTGATGGGGGAACCCAGCCTGGATGGTTCTGCCTGCCCCAGCAGGACACAGCTTGTTCCACTTACAGAGGCTGGTGGGTGGCAACCAGCAAAAAAGAAAAGAAAAGAAAATACTTTCTGGGACCCAAGGGAAATATGAGAGGGATCCAGAAATAGAAAACCCCCTATAATAGGTAAAGTGATGCCATCTCCCAGGCCAGAGCAAAACTATTCCATGTATCTAACAGGGTGACTATTTCTTTAAAAAAAATAATTATGTAACAGCTCTGCTGAAAGAAGCATCTGCCTGAGTGAAAAGCAGAATTAATGATCTGTCCACAAAAATATTATAAAAAAATAAAAAATAAAAAATATTTTTAAAAAAAGTTTCTCTTTGGCTTGTTAGCCTTTAAAATATGCTCCCAAGCCACTGGACCATAGACTGCTGGTCTGAGGAAATGTGAGATGAAGGCCCAGAGCAGCCCTGGGAGGCCTGCAGGGCAAACCCTTCACTGCTCATGTGGAGGGGAAAGATTCCCACAGCAAGAAGGGGCTTGGAGGGGACTGTGCTGGAAGCTCCTACCTGGCCCAGCAGGGTGCAGATCTTTCCAGAAAGGTTCAGTGGCTGAAAATATTTGTCTTGTTTCTGGGAATTGTTTGGACCACAGGTTAAACATTTATTTCTGGATTCAGAAAGGGATTTTTTGTGCTTGAACGTGCAACTCTGCAGAGCTGTGCTCAAGCTCTGTGAAGCCAGCCAGGAGCTCAGCCAGGACAGCAGGCAGGGTAACCTGTTGAGTGACCTGCCCTGCTGGGTCACACCTGTGTTCCTCCCCAGGCAGGGGCATGTCCTCACCTCAACACAAGTGCCCTGTGGGAATACCAGCTTATTAACTGCCTGGCTCTTGTGCAATTCCCTATGGCCTGGGCAGAAGCTGCGACATTGAAATGAGGGTCTGCCCTCCCCAAGAGCTTGGCCAGATGTTCTGTTCCTCTACCTTAGCAGCTCTGAACATATCAAAGGCTGGTGCTATTTATCCTCCCATTGCCCTCTATTATCCAGAATACCAAAGAGAAGGAGAGGTGTGTTCTTCTATCAAGCCCTGCAGCTGCAAGTGATGTTCCCAAGCCCTTGACATCTGGATCCAAGCACAGCCAGAGCAGCTGCTCTTCCAGCCCCAAGGAGGGCCAAGCTCCTTGTCAGCTCAGCCCAGCAATCCCAGGTTTAAACTCTGCACAGCTCAGCCCAAGCCATTCCTTGCCAAACCCCCCTCCTGCCTTCATTCTGCTTATGCAAATATATTAAAAGCTTCCCATATGCACGGAGACTCATTATGCAGGGAATGTAACAACACTGGTCCCTGAACCTCATGAAGAATGTAGGTGGTGGCCAGAGGAGAGGCAACGTGATGGAACTGGCTGGTTAAACCCAGCTCTGAATGGCTCCTGTGTCCCAAGCTGCTGTGCTAGAGCTGCTGAGACAGGAATGTAAATTGTGCCTCCCTTGTAAAGTTGCATAAACTCGTAGTAATGTCATTTTTAGATTAACATTTACATTGAAGAGAACACTAGAAGTCCTCATTGTTTACATGCACTATGGAAATAGATTTAAATTTTTGGTTTACACACATTTATTTACAAGGCATTTACTGATTACAAACCAATGTACATCACTCGCTTACATGCATAATGCAAACTATGGAGATTTTGTATTTTTTTGCCATTCAGTGCTTTACAGATTCACATTGCTCATTCCACACAGAGGAAAGAGCCTCCTTTCATCTCAGTTCCCTCTGTCCTTCAATTCCTGCATTGCCTCTCCTAAAAAAAAAAAAAAAAGCCTTGCCTCTGCCTGGAAAACATAAAAGTTGATGTCCCCTTTAAACAGATAGCATAAAATCCTAATAGGAAAACCTTGTCAGCAGAACCTCAGCATGACTAAAAAAGCCAAAGCAGAGAGGAAAAAGCCCAACAGGGCCTATCAATTTGTACCAGTGCAAAGCACCACCTTAATGCTGTTTGAGAAGAACCTTCACGGTGGTTTTTGGGATGCTTCAGGCATCCCAACTAGTGGAACAGGACTGAAAACTTGCCAGGGTATTTGTGTGAGGGAGAAACTGTGACTGCAACCTTGTTGTACAGTTTGTCTCAGTCAGTAGCATCCAGGTCTCAGCATCCAGTTTCCTTTTGAAGGTGCAGGAGCTTTCCCACAGCAGAGCTGCCATCCCACTGCTGCTCCTGCTTGGGCCTCCCTTGCCCAGTGGGGCTGAGGAAATGATTTCTTTTCCTTTTTTTTTTTTATCATCAGATGCTAAAAGCTGAACCCAAGAAAAGTCAAAGCTGAACCCTGGGGAATTTTAACATTTCAAAGTCTCAGAGTGAACACTAAGGACAGCCAGTCTTTTTTTTTTTTTTCCTCCTTCCCTCTTTCAAGGGCATAAAAACTACTTGGAAATTCAACATAAGTGGAATGAACAAGTTGAAGAGCAAACAGCCAGATGAAACACTCAGAATCATAATGTTACCCTTCTGCCACTTTTTACATGCCATTGCCTGACTTTATGTCTTGAGATCAACTCCTATGCCTTAAAAATTGCAAAAAGAAAAAGATTTTCACTGTATTAATAAAATGAAAAGAAACAGCAAAGTTTAAGCCTTCCACTGAGCCTAAAATGAAATTATTAGTATTATTTTTTTCATTTTACTGAAAGGTTGAACCAACATCCATTTCAGATCAACCTATTCTTAATGTTTTTTCTTTTCTGTACGACCAGTGAACCACAAAATCAATTATTTGTACATTTCTAGTGACCAGTAGATTAAATTCAATGCAACAGAGAGAAAAGAAAAGGAATCAGTGAGGAGGGGAGAGCTGGGAGGAGAAGAATGGATTGAAAACAATGGTGGAAGCAGGTCTAATAGACCTGGTCTCTACTGAACTTGGCATGTGTTTTCACAACTACTTTAATACAACTTTAATCCATATTGTTGCTGAAAACAGCTCCTCACCAATGGGACCCTTAGACCCCTTCCTGCCTCCACCCACACAGTTCTATCCCTTTACTACCACCTGGCCAAGAAATGAACAAGACCAGAAAAGAGATCTATATGAAAATTAGCTAAAAATAACCAGCTTTTCAGCACATCAGCTGTGGTTTTGTTCAGCCAAGCCTTGAAAACTACCAGGGATGGAGATAACCTCTTCATTGACCTGTCCCAGACCTGCCTCACCCTCCTGATGTAAACAATTATTGGGGGTAAAAAACCCAAAACACAGCTTTCTTTCCCCAGGCACCATCCCAATCCATTTAGAGCTAGTTTGTGCAGTCAGTTACTCAAAACCTTGCCAGTCTCAGGAGCTGTTTTTCCCTTTTCTATACCCAGGGACCTCATTGTAACAAGTGTACATAAGTGATCAGTTTTGTCCTGTCACTCTGCAGGTGGAGGGATGGGACAGGGCTGGCTGGTTTGTTGTCACATCCCCCACTAACTCTTAAATCTGTTGATGTATTTTAACCAGGCTTGGCAGAGGTGTCAGAAGGATTTTGCATTTGCAGGTTTCCTGGAATTAGGCAGCCTCTGAATGGTCCCACTGCAGGAGAAGTTGCAAGGCGAGCAGATCTTTTTATACCCCAGGGTTTCCCTGCTCTCTTACACAAACTGCCAGATTTCCCCAACCCTACTGTCACTTCAGAAAATGGAATTATACTCCCACACATAGAAAATCTACATTTCTTCTTGCACATGCACATTCCCCTCCCAGCCCTGTGTGATCATCCACTTCATGTTGCTGCCCTCCCTCACGTCCAGGCCTCTTGCAGCATTTCATGAAGTCTGCCCAGCAACACAGAGCAGAGGGCTCCCGTCATCTCCCGTCAGCAGAAGGGTGGGGAGGGAAATAAGGCATGGAGATATGAGTTTAACCACAGCCACACCACGACCCTGGGGCAAAAATCTAGAGCCTACCTGCATCACCTTGGCCAGGATAACTGTGAGTCCTGCCTCCCAAGGCAGTGTGTCCTGTCCCTGTAGGGAAGCTGGCAGTGGCAGCCTGTCCATGCCACTGGAAAAGACCATCTCACCACTTCCCTCTTTGCCTCCCATGTCCCACCTCTGGCATCAAACAACAAAGCCTGGTTTTTTTGTCTAGAAAAGATTATTTTTTTCTAGAACTTGTTTAACCAGAGCAGCATCATTAGCAAAGCATTTCAGTGCTTCTGCCTGGCTATTTGTGTGGTGTATTCCAGTGCTCAATCTACTGTTTCTTTTGCTTTGCCTTAGAGCTAAAGAATCAGTTCCTGGGAGTAGAAAAAAGGATAACACAACAATATACTTCAAAGAAGAGGACTGAGGCTGTTAAATACAGTTTTGTGGTAACAGGAGTGTTTTCTGGCCTGAGCAGTTCCCTAGTCCCACAGCCAAGCTCAGCTTCATCTGTTTTCCAGCCTGTACAGTACCTGGTACCCAAGGCTCTCATGACTAGGAACAACAAGAAGGATGATGATAATGAATATTCAGACATCCCACAAACCACTCTCAGCATCTGCCATCCTATCTGCATTAGCATCAGAGTGCACAGATAATGATCAAAGCAGCATTTTCCTGCCAGAGGCCCCCCTAAAACAGCCTTATGAAGTATGAATCGATGTTGATTAATGTGCTTCCTTCATGCAATTGTATCTACTGTCCAGGATTTAATGCAGAACATTTCCCCCTTTCCTTGCCTTTCTACTAACCTCTTGTGCAAGGTGTAAACCTTGTACTGAGGGTACCAGGAAAATCAGTGTTTCAGGTTTCTTGAGAAAGAGGCCTAAATTCTGCTAAATGCAGTACCCAGAAGGAGGGAATGAGCCCTTGGAGACTATAGGAGGGAAGTGCCTTTCCATGCTAGGATGGTAGGCTGGGATTCAGGATTCCTATGAAGAGATATCAGCAGTTATGCTGTTGCACAGCAATTCTGCTTTTGCGGGATAAGAAAGAGCCTTGCTGACTAGCACGGGCTCCTTGCTTGTTGCTGACAGATTCTGGACATCAGCTGTGATGGAAGACATGGTGCATGTTTGAGTTTGGTGCTGCTGCCTTTTTCACATCACCTGTACAAATGAGAAAATGTTGCACTTTGCCTTACGCTGCTGTGGAGCCTTGGCAGTGGCTTTATCTCAGCTGCTTTTCAGAGGAAATGACATGGTCCTAACATGCTGTGTCTGTGCTCCTGCACAGCAGACACTGGGGAAATCACCACTAACCAGGTGACAGTGTTTCAATTAGGGATGGGTGAAGCCCCCTTGCCTGATTTCACATCTGCTCCAAAGCCTTGGTTGCTGTAGTTGGTTTGAGGTCTGCTCTATTGGCATTAGCCATGGTAGGGTCAAACCTCATTCAACAAAATCACAAGTGCCCCAAGGAACTGTCTGACTGAGGGACAAAGATAAACCAGCCAACCAATAAAAGTGTGGGAGAAAAGGAACATTGAAAGAGAAGACTGCAGAGAAAATTCCCATGCTCCAAATCAGCTGCTTTTCTAAGGAAAGGAGCAATATCCTTAATGTAGAATATGTGCCTCCCTTGGGCTAGTCTAGTGCAAAGAGCAATTGAGAGACATCATTTGGGAGGAAAGAGGCTTCTATGTTGGAATTAAACAGTTGACAAAATCTCAACAGCTTTACAGATTCTCGAAGTCAATTTAAGGAGCCTAGAAAATGAGATTTTAGCCCTGTGGGCCTCAGTAGAATGGTATCTTCTGGAGGGTGTGTGTGATCAGAGTCCAGCTCTGAACTGCTACAGTGGCTCCACTAACTCACCACAGCTAGGCTGCTTTGGACAGTCCTTAAAAAATGCATGGGCTCATTCTGCATGGGCAGACCAGGTCTGCCATCAGGGCCAGATATTAAAAACAAAAATACCTTCGACCTCTAGCCAGCCTCCAACATCTAGCCAGCCTCCTACCTAATGGCTCCAGCTGGTCTTCTGAGGCACACAAGGTTTTTCCCTCTCTCCTCAGCTGACCACACTTGGAGCAGAAGTTAGTCCCAGAGAGTCCTTCCAAAGTGCTCAGCTCCCAACAGCTCAACCCATGATACACATGGCTGGATTTCCCCAAGCCCTCAGTCCCTTCCTTCAGCTTAGTGCCTGGTATTTGGCCATGAGATGCATCCCTGTGTGCCCTTGCAGCCTTTCTACATCTCTCTCAACTCCCTCCCTAACTACTTCCACTGGACTCCGTCTTATATCCAGATGCTTTTGGGAATAATTACTTCTCCAGCATTATGACCAGCTTGCAAGACCTTTCTCAGATACCTCCCGACATCATGAACCTCCTGTGCATGCAGAATCTTACTCCCCCTTTTCTCCCATGTTGGAAAAAGGAGGAGGTTGTGTCCTCCCCACGCTACAAGAGTCCTTCATAACCACTTCAGCAATACCCAGCAGAAATGGAGAAACAGATCCCTTTCCACTTCTCATGTGTAAAACTCATCCCAGACTGAGATAACCCTTTGGATTCTTAGCAGCCTCCTCTGAGTCAAAAGGGAATTTGCTCCTCACCCCATAGCAGATAAAATGAAGAATTGCTAGTTTCACATGCATACAAGATTTTGGCTCCTTTATAGAGGTGGGGAAAGCAAGGCCACGGGGCAGACTGCCAGCTCTGGGTGTGAATTCTCCCTCATGACAAACTTTTCTGGAGAGGCTGCCCACAAACTTCTGTCAGATGTGACACAGGTATGGCTGAGTATGCCTTGAGGAAGAGGCATGGATTAAATGACCTTCTAGACCCATTTCTCCATGATTCTTAGAGACAGGATCCCAAGCTTGATGGATCTCTGGCCTGACCTACAGTGACAGTTCTGGGATGTGCCTGAACACATCCATTGCAGGCATTTCTCTCCCACTACAGCCCCTGCAGACTGCTGGGGTGGCATTCAGCTGTAGAGCTCTTTAGCAAAGGGCAGAGCCACTGCCAGGGGCATCATGTGGGGCACAGATCTGCAGTCTCCATCAGAGTGCATGTTGACAGGAAGGGCAGGAGGAGAGCTGGAATATCCACAAGCAGGAAGAAAGTCTTTTTGAAAAAGACGTGTTTTCTCTGCAAGCAAAGATATCCTTAGTGGAAGTATGGCAGCATAATTTCTAGGTTTTGGGACTGTCTTCCCCCTGAGCTGTTTTGAATTAAGAGGACAAGCCAGGACAGTATCTTCAACCCATGCTAACCTGCTCTTGCTCTGGGCTGGTGTGAGGGGAGGAGATGCTGCACTCCCTGCAGGCCATGGGACAGGCACAACTCATTTTTCTTCCCCACGCATAGATGATTTGTCACAGGTTGCTATTAGTCTGCAAGTGCTTTTGGCTTTCTGCCCATGGGAGAGCACTGCCCCATCCCCCAGACATCACCTCTGTGTACACGTTGCCACTAGGTTATTCACTAGTGCTTTCCTACCTAATAGTTTGCAAGTGCCTTTCTGAAACACAGTAGGACTTCTGAATATATAGAAGTGGGTGAGTCTGTGAGAGTCCTGCAGCCACTTTGGGGTTTAGCACAATCTCATGGCACTTGGTGGCTTATTCCCCTTCACTCCAAAGTGTTTGCTGCTTTAACTGGGGGCTCATGTGAGCACCCCAGCTTCTTGTGTTAAAAAGAAAAAAGCAATGTGTGTTTCTGGATGCCACAACTGGCAAGAAGAGTTTGAAACAGGCAACAACAAAGGCTTCAAAAGCAAGAAAGCAAAGGAAAATCCCAATTCTGCCCATCCTCTGTAGTTTTTTAATTGGGAGACTCTTAAACCAAGACCACAGTTCTGGGAGCAAGTCCAACTTGGAGATAATCTGTGTGAGAACTGCCATACTGATGAATGTTTTGACATCTTAATGTCTGTTCTTGCCCAAGTGAACCTTAAGCTACTGACATTTCACGTGTCTGAGTTGGGTACAGAGCCTTGGTCTGCCCATAGGTGCATTGATTTGAGAGCCCTGCTTGTGAACATGGCTGCAAACTGAACTGTCACCACAGGTGAAGCACACTCAGACTCTGGGGCTCTTTTTCTCTCAATCTATGTTATGCACATTGTCCCAGTGCCTTCCTCTCACTCCATTACCTTCACCATTACATCTGAGTCTTTGAAGCAATTTCCATTGCCAGCTAAGGACCACAAAGAACCAAAGAAGCATTTCTAGGTGGAATGAGAACAATGATGCATTTCCCCATTGACTACAAGCCTTGAGCCCACGGGAAGTGGCTGAGTTCCCACCACCTAACAACTTATCCAAGCTACAGGTGCAGGAGGAAACCAACATACCTGTATATTTTATATCTGGTTGTAAATCCTTGACGATGTCTTTCCACAAAGGATAAGTAGCTCCGCGAGTGGTGGAAAGGGCCCCTGTCTGAAATAAGCCAATCAAATTCCTTGGAGACATGTTGGTTGGTAGCAGTTGGGTCCTGGTGGGAGGGCTGTACTAGTATATGGTCCCATATAAACAGGAGGTAGAGGAACTCAACAAGCCTCCAGTTCATGCTTTTCTGTCTGCCTTTTTCCTCTCATTCTTGCTCCATTCTGTGGAGTCCTGTTGAAAAAGAGAGGGAAAAGGAGGAAGGAAAGAGAGAGAGAAAAATGGAGGGAAGGAGAGGGAGGAGGGAGAGAAAGAGAGAGTTTAAAACTAGGAATTGTTTCGATTCTTTGACAACCATCTCTCAGGGTGATAACAGACATGAAAAGTCAAGTTTTAAAATATTTCAGTCTGCCTGCACTACAGCTTAGAGTATTTGACAGTGTTTAACTCATGTACCTAAGTGGTGCCTTTATCTTCCTGAGCTTCTATCACCTTTGAAATAGCCAAGTCCTGACCTGAGACATTGTCACCCCAGATTTTCCATAGCTTCCCCAGTGAAGTTCTCCTCAGTGCTGTAAAGGCAAATGAAGGCTGGGTGCAGAAGGTGGTCTCACCCTAGGCTACAATTACCCCCTTATTGTCCCTTTAATGCTGTGCCAGAGAAATGTGTCTTCTGCTTTCATGTCACTCTGATGATCTGAAATCCATACTTCATGCAACCTGAGCAATCTATAAAGACCCAGCTTTTACTTTCAAGTCTTGCCAGAAAAAGAAATAAAACAAAATAATTACCTAAGCTCCAGTGATGAGCACATGGGGACACACGGACACACACACACACACACGGCTATGAAATCCTGCCAAACTTTGAAAGAGAAAAATCACCTCAGCCTGCTTTATTTCTTGGGTGTTTGGGAGGGTGGAGGGGGAGAGGGTCTGCTGGTATTTCAGTCACGGTAGGACCTCGAGGCTCTTCTCAAGATCAAGGCTCTGCAGGGTGGCATGCTGAACATGCAGAGCTGGTGTTGGAGCTTTACTGGGGAGCTGAAGGGGATGGGATGGTGTCACGTCCCCCGGGTGCAGGGCACACTGTCACTCCAATCCCGGGAGCACGGCTGCCCTGCTGCCCTCCCGGCAAACAATGGCTGCTGACCCCCCTGCCACAAGCCAGCTCCTCTCCCTCAAGTGTTTAACAGCTAAACAGACCAGACATACGATGAGTGGGAAGGGAAACAGAGGGGTGAAATGCCTTGCCAAAGGTTACGCAGCAAGCCGCAGGTACAGCTGGAAGAGAGCCCTGCCTCCCCACTCCCACTCCCCGGGCTGCAGCTATTGGATCACCCACCCCCGCAGCCACACTCTTGGCTCCCTGCCCCTCTCCCAGCAAAGCTGGTGGGGAATGGAGAGTGGTTTCCTTAACTGGCACCCTGTGCCTGCCATGGACACCCTCCTCTACTGCTTCTGAACCACAAGACAGTTGCAATAGCAGTCGAGCATATTGGGTTGTGCTCCTCAGCACTGGGATGAGAAGCTGATGATGCTCTGAAGCCCCTCCATAGCCAGGATGTGGTTCTCCTCCTGCCCACCTCCTGTCCATCTGGCTGCCTTGCTGAGTTTTGTGGGGGATGTGTAAATACAGAGGGCATGCCTGGGTAGGGAGAGAGATCTTGAGGCTGCATCCCTCCCTCTGGGAGCACAAACCTGGCCAAAGGTTGTCCTCAGAACAGCTGACACCCACCTATGCCTGCAGAGTATAGTGCAGAGAGACTGTAGCTACTCTTTAAAGCGGGAGAAATTAGCTATGCAGAGCTCTCCTAGAGAGGATTCAATGTCAGGCATGTTTGTACATTTCCAGAAACCCTTATGTGTTTGAGTCAGAGTCCACCATAAGCACTCTGAAAAGCTGTAATTCCCAGAGAGAAAAGATTTTGCTAAGAGGGTAAGAGAGGCCAAACTGAGGCCTGCTAGGGCTGCCACCCACATGAGCAGCACTGAGGAAGAATGTGAAACCTTGCCTGGTGTGAGCAGCATAGTGTAGAGCAGAGGACACCACCATCTGTGGCTGGAATGGCCATGTCCTCAGCTCCTGGAACTTCCACCAGGAAGATACCAAAGCTGCAGCCATGGCAGCCCAGCACGTGTGTCTTCTGCACAGGCAGACTGAACCCGGGGAGCCTGTGTGTGCACCGGGTGTGTGGGAGTGTGCACGTGTGCACAGCATGTGTCTGGGGAGCTGCAGCAAGCTCTGCAGCACTCGGGTTCTGTAAGTCTGGTAAATAATGACAGTCAGCTGTTGCATGGCATGGAGAAATGGGAAAAACTAAAAGTATGGGAAAGCCAACAGATGTTCACTTTTCCTGTTGGGCTCACAGAGACTTCTTGCCCATTGCAAATTGAATATTGCTGTTATTGCACCTACTGGTACCTGTAGCTCCTGACTGAGGAGGTTATTCTTGTTCTGGAGGCACATGTTTAATATTAGCCTTCACCACTGTCTCCTATTTCACCCATAAACGTGGCAGTTCTCAGTGCTTTAGTCCCTCTCCTCTCAGAAAGGAGTGTTTCTGCTTTACCTTACACAACCAGGGTTTGGGGAATCTCTAGCCCCACAGTGAGGGGAGCAGAGCCTGCTCCAAGTGGGCTCAGAGTGCAGCTCTGCTTCCACTCACAGTGCTCACAAACCCGAGGTTTGGGAAATGCTGCTTTTTGGGGAAATTTGGGAAATGCTCCCAGCTACTTCCCACCCTCAGCATTCCACAGTTCCACATCAGGAGTTTGTTTCTTCTGCTTCTCCATCCAGGCTGCTCCTCTGCCTTCTGCTCTTTGCAGATCTACACTGTCCCACCCCAGTAAGCAGCTGCAAACTCAGCACATTTGCCACAAGGCGGGTGTGCAGATTTGCTGCTGCTAATGATCACTTGTTCCAGACACGTTGTCCAAACTCGCTTGGTTGTCTGTTCATTAAATTCATCCATAACTAATTCCTTCATCAGCCAGTCTGGATCAGTTTCCCCTTAAACATTTCACTTCCTATTGCGTTTCTATTGCAAAGAGAAGAAGGGAGATTTTCCACACCAAAGTGGAGTTACAGCTCATCTCCCATTCCCAGCAGAGGGCAAGTGCAAGCTGAAATACCAGAAAAACCCAAAAGACAGGAGTTTCTGAGAAATCCCAGTGTGTCCTCTACAGCACAAGCATCATACATTGTGGAAATACCAGCTTATAATATAGAGGCGACATTCACCAATTCCCTCTTCATCCTCCCTTCCTTTCCTTTTAGGTTAGAATTAGGATGTTTAAAGCTGTGATGGGTCTTAACCAAGGGTTAAGACATGGAGAGAACATGCCTGAAGATCTCTAGAAGAAACGGGCACGTCTCCAGTCTGGATGCTGGCTGTGTCAGTGCTGAGAGCAGGGAATGGTGCCTGGGGCAACAGAAGATGGTAGAGCACAAGTGGGTCTAGACAACTATCACACCATCAACTTTAATTTTTTAGTAGTATCTTTTTCCCCCCTGCAGCTGCTGTAGAGATGTTGTTTCACATTAAAGATTAATGCACGCCATGGGGCTGGTCCCCGTGGAAGCTATAAAGCTTCCTAAAGTGGGATTATTTTGTGTGTAAGGCAATATTGTGAGGTGCATTCAATCTAACTCCTAACTAGTTTGAATCTGAAATTAATTTGTTAGGTGTTTTATGGAGCTCGGCTGATGTAAGACCTGTTCTGGGGGGTTCGTAAAAGGGATGGGGAGAGAAGGGGCAGGGAGATGATGTGTCCAAGAATATAGCCATTTGGAAGGAGATCCAAGACCAACCAAAAGCTAAATCTGGCACAGAAGCAATCTCCGCACCAGAGGGGGAGCTTAGGGGAATCCAACAATGGGTTTTGATCCAGGAATCCAGTATTCTGCCCAGTTCTGCCCCAGACACCCTCCATGACCTTGGGCAGTGCCCTTACATGCTTTTTTTGCCTCACTTTCCAGTTACCGGCATGGAGACAGTAATATTTGTTTGACTACTTGGACTATCTGAAGAGACCATCATCTGCATGTAGCACCTTACAAAACACAGTCCTCTGCCCTCATGGCTCACTAGATGTTCCTCTCCTACAAGCAGAGAATGTCAGTTCTCTTCAGGGTCAGCAAGCTTTGTCATCCTGCAGTTACAAAACCTTACCAAACCCAAAACAGAAAAAACCAAACCAAGCTACAAAGCCCATTTCCACTCAGGAGACCTACAGAGCAGTGCAGTGATCTGAACAAACACGATCCTGCAATTTATTTCCACTCAGGAGACCTACAGAGCAGTGCAATGATCTGAGTCCTCCTGAGTCATGTCAACAAACATGATCCTGCAATTGCCACATCTGTTAATAAATGTGATGGGTGGGTGAGCTAGGACATGGGCTGGGTTTCACAGTAACTAAGTACTAGGAGAAGAAAATGTTAAATGTGCTCATTCTGAGTCATGTTAAAGCTTCCAGCATTGTCCATCATGAAGGCACATCCATCAGGGCAAACGGAGATGGCTGTTACAACCCCTTTTAGTTTGTTAGGCACTTTCAGATGGCCTTATCCTAAGCTGAGTTCAGCTTGGAACAATAAATGTCTTATGAGTCTTCAGGATTCTTGGAGGAAAAATAGGCAAGTGCTTTCTGTAAAGTGCAAGTTGTATTTGAATGTACACTTAATTTCATCGTGATTGATATCTGTGTGTTAATTATATTCTATTTTAGGCAATACCTTTGCTGTCACAAGGCAGTGCCTTTTATCCAAGGAGTTCAAATTGAATTAGAGACATTAATTAAAGCTCTCAGCACTCTAGCAAGGCAGGCAAGTGCTGTTACTCCCATTGTTCCTTGAAATAAGAAGAAAGGAATAAAGCTGGGTGTCTACTTAGCCACTTAAAAGGTAATTTTTATACGGTGGGGCAGCTCAGAATGATAGATTTTGCACAAAATGATATTGCAAGGTCTGTTTCATATGAGGGAGGCTGTGTCGTGCCAGATCCCTGCTATAAATGGGAAGGCAGAGCTCTGACCCTCCATCGCTTGCTGTAAACAATCCACTACTCCTCTGTCTCCTGGGATTGCCTACCTTCCCCCTAACCCCTGTACCTTTCACTTATCCCTTCTATTAGATTCAAATGGATCTTGCACACATCTCTTCTGTTTTCTTATGCTCATTGTTGCAAACTCTTTCCATCAGAAATGCAGACTCAGGAAAGAGAAATTACTGCACGCATTATTTGCTGGAAAGAAATAGGTCCCCTATCTCTTTAAGCTTCACGCACCAATAGTTCTTTCTTATGTCCCACATTTGGTTCTTGGCAGGTTGAGAGAGGTTTCTGCCTGCTGCCATTTACCAGAGGGAAGAGGCTAACAATTGCTATTTGTATCCAAAACACTTCTGTTCTGCAGCAACTTCACACGCTGCTTTAGGATGCTGATAAATTAGTAAAAGACTGAAATGTCAAGGGAGAGATGAAACAGCTTATGTTAGTTTAGAGCTTGACCCTGCAAAGTGACAAACATCTGACCTCATTTCAGCAAACTGCTTAAGTGTAGCCTTAATTTTAAGTACTGGAGAAGCTCTTCTGGATTTTATTCAACTATCCCTGCTTTAAGGTAACTAAACATGCACATTCCTGCTAGACAGGTAGATACAGCCCTACACCTTCAGGATTGAACTCCTGGCAGGTCACTGGGTACAACTGGAGCAGTAACATTTTTGTCCTGCACCTAATGCAGAGATGGTCCATGAAAGTGCTGGAAGGAAGCAGCTTTAGCTGTCCTCTCAGCCAGACTGAGGACATCTTTGGTGTGTCAGGGCCAGGGGAAAATGGATGGCAGGAAACGTGAATGAAAATGGATGTGGAATCCAACCTGTCAGGGTTTGTTAAGTCATGAACGTCTGTGGATAAACCTGAGCCCTGAGAAAACAGAATTTGGCCACTTCTGACCTAGATGTCTTTTTAGCTCAAACTATAGATGCTGAAATCTGACTGGAGCCAGAGATGGAGCTGCAATTCAGCTCTGGCTCTGACTGTCTGGATGACTGTGGCACATAACATTGTAAAATCCTAAATGATTGTAAAGCAGTTTCTTTATGGAAGTGGAATTTCTTCACTTCAGGCAGGGATGGGTGAACACCTCCCCATAGCTGGGTAATTCTGCACTGATCAGTGTCTAAATTTGCACTTACTGTTTAACAATTTCAGTTTAAAATATGCATGAGTGCTTAGACCTGAGGGATATTTATTAGCTGAAACATTTTTGGGCGAGTAAAGACAAGGCAAGAGGCTAAGAAATACCTCACCAAAACTACCAACACAGCCCACAAAACCACTGCAGTTTTGCCAAATGGTTCATGCTGAAAAAAATTATGATTGGGACATACCAGTGTTTTGGTTGTGAGGGCACCAAGAGGAAACATTTCCAAATCTCCATTTGAAACTAGGAGAGATTTTACTTTTTCTCCTTTTAATTTGCCTCTCCAGCCTCTTAAGAAAGAACTGTTACAAAAACATTTCTTTTGACCTCAAGTGACTTAGAGGAGAAAAGGTTGTTGCCTTTTCAGTTTGTCAACACTTTACTTACAACTTGTCAGAATATTCAGTGAACCAAAACCACCCTACCAATCCTTTGTTACTAATGCAGTTCAGCCAGCAGCCTAAAGGGAGCAGGTTTTGTGCAGAAACTCTTAATTACTCACTGCCCAGAGCGAGGTGAGAAGCTCACCGGTAACAACCACATACCTGTTTTCAGCTCCTTTGTCTCTGCACTTCAGCTAATTATAAACTACTGGTGTTATTATGATGAGGATGAAAGGCAGGTTGATGCAGCAGGAGTGCAACTTCCATCAAGCCCATCAAGGCTGCAGGGAGACCTCATAATTGCCTACAGGCTGGGGATGGATTTTTTTACACGGGATTGTAGCAAGAGGACAAGAGGGAATGGATTAAAACTGGCAGAGAGGAGATTTAGATTAGACATTAGGAGGAAATTCTTCACTATAAAGGTGATAAGACAGTGAAACAGGTTGCCAAGGGAAGCTGAGGAAGCCCCATCACTGGAAGTGTCCAAGGGCAGGTTGGATGGGGCTCTGAGCAACCTGATCTAGTGGGACATGTCCCTGCCCGTGCAGGGGGTTGGATCTAGGTGATCTTTAAGGTCCTTTCCAACCCAAACCATTCCACAAGTCTATGAAGTTACAACATCAGGAGATGCTGGACAGAAGGAATGAAACTACATTAGTCCTTATTATAAACATACTAACCAAGGTGCCAAAACCAGCACTCTGAACTCCAGCACCCACAGACACATGGTTCAAGGCTCTGCTTAGAAACAGGGTCCATGTAACAGTGCTCAGTGGGTTGGAACGTGAATCAAAGGGATGTACCCACAGATTTGGTGAAGTATCA
>NW_009952363.1:728698-746103 GCF_000747805.2 Chaetura pelagica | reverse complement strand
TGAACCTGAGACTGGAGCAGTGTCACACTAGGTACAAACACAAACCAGCAAGGCGGTCCATGCCCCAAAAAGCTTACAATCTAATTAGAAGACCAAGGACACCAGATGGCCAGGGACAGATGGGGGAATGCAAGGGAAGGGTGAGATAATGCTGCTCAGCGGGCTGTGGAGCAGTGGTGTCAGCACACCAGCAGCCCAACTGTTGGCAAGGTCTGCAGAGCTATTGTCACAAATGAGAGCTCTAAATAGGGAGGCTGGATAATGAGCTGGCTTTGGAGATGTTTGCAAGGAACTCCTCTCATTTGTGAAGTGGCAGAGATAGACTGAATATAGATTCTAATAATGATGATAAATTGCACTTTTCTGAGCTGCTTAATAAAAAAAAAAAACAATATGGTAGGTGGTGAGTAGTGAGTTCTATTAAACACTTCCCTGAACTTGAAATTATTCCTACTATTACTAAACTACTGTCCAGGTTAGTTCACTTCCCCATAATTCCCTTCTAAGTTACACCAAATGCAGCTCTGTCTTCTGTCCTCCTCAGTATTTATACACCTCATATCAAAGTCCAGTAATCTCATAAATGTTAATAGGGTTTTATCCTAGCAGGAGCTCGAGGAGATTGGGAAATGCTGTTTTCCCCATTCTGCAGAATGGGAATTGAGACACAGGGTAGATTAATGGCTTGGTCCACATCATTTTATAACTGCTTCAAGAACTCAACCCAAATCTCTTAACTCTCAGCTCAATGCTACATCTCCTTGCACTACCCTTCCTACGCACCTTCATGCTACTATTCCAGAATTAGCTAAGACTTGCCACAGAGCAGCTAAGAATCATTTTGGATTGCTCATTTCATGTCAGAAAAATGCCAATTCATCAGAGGTAAAACACTTTGTAGAATTCCATTGATTTAAGGAAAAAAAAAAAATTTAAAAAGAGCATTTTTATAAAGTCAGCTTTTCTTTGGAACAGAATGTGTTGGGTGCTCTGTTTGGAAAGGATTGGTTCAAGATTGTGTTTTGGTTTTCATTGCATGTTGAGTAATATACATTAAAAATCAAAATGAAGTGTTTTCTTAAACAGAATGTTTTGACTGAGCCAAAATAGGTATCCAATTTATGCACAAAAGGAAATGTCCAAATTAATTCAATACTTTTCTTGCATTTTGGCACAAGACACACCTACAAACCCTACATGATGCAATGAGCAAAAACTACAGTATTCCCTACCATTTTTACTGGAAATTTGAGAAGGAGAGTAATCTGAAAACTAAGTTCCAAGAGGCCCATATCAGAGTCTAGAAACCCTGGTTTTTGCTTTCATGCCTGTTCCATTCTGTGTGCCACTCTTGCCTTTTAATATATTCCATTGTGACAATTTGGACCTGCAAGCAGAAAGCTTCAAGGTAAGTAAAACTGATACCAAAACTGCCTTGAAGAGCAATATTGTAATATTCAATTCAAAAGGTCAACTGTTATCCCACACCTGACATTCTTTGCAACATTTTTGTTGTTCTGTAGTTCATTCCTGGGCAGGGACTTCACCCCCACAACCACACAAAGTGATCCCACTCCATAAGGTTTGGGAAATGCAAGCTAAGGCTGCTCATGTTGGTATGTTAGGAAGCTGAGTTTACTTAATGATCCTTGCAGATGATAGACCTTCCTGTTTTTCCTGTCCCTTAGAAAGGAGCTTGGCTCTGGAGCTGTTTGTTTTGTGTGCTCCTCAGCCCTAACTGGAGGAGCACAAAGAGTTAAAAATCTACAGGCCGTTGCTTTTCCTGCTACAGTTCCTGCTGCTGGGATAATGACAGCCCTGCCTGCCAGGATGAGAAGCACCATTGAGCTCAGCACTTCCTATGGGCACCAGGGTCTGCCACCATTCAGGCTGGATGAAGCCAGAGGAACCAAGGACAGCTGAAGAGGGGAGGGAAAAGGGACCTGGAGTTGTTGGCAGCTGCAAATTCCTGCCCTGGGCAGACCCGCCTCCCTCATCACACTGAGATGATGACAAATTTGCTGTGGCCATAAAAATCTCCCTGTGCACTGAGGCAGCCCAGGTCCTGCAACCACTGCCTGAGCCCTGTGTGCCACAGTCCTGCCAGGCCACCCCAGGGACAGGGGCAGGGGCTCAGCCTCCTGCAGAAGGATCGAGGCACAGCCAGAAGGAGGGTTGGGATAACTGCTCCCTGAGATGGGCTGGATCCCCTGCACATCCTGGTGGCTGCTGCCCAGGGGTACACCAACCATTTTCTGGGTATTTAAGAAGCCCACAGGACACTGGTCTGAGGCTGAAAACACTCAGGTTCAGCTCCTTCTCCCTAACACCCCATATAGGAGAAGTTACTGGCACAAGCACTTAAATTCAGGCTAGAAATGTGAGCTAGAATGTGTAGCAGCCCCAAATAACAGCATTTTATTGGCAGCTTCTGAAACAGAAGCCAGAAATCTTGAGTGCAGTTCTCCTGCTCAAAGAAGACATCCACAGGCTCTGCAGTCACAGCTTCTGCTGAAGGTCTATTGAAGTCAATGAGCCTTGGGTTGGATCTCATTGCAAAAAGATAATCAAATATCATATTAACTCTTAATTTAGAACACCATATTAAATTACAAGCTCAAATTAACCTGAAAATGCATTTATTTAATGAAAATATTTAAAATCTGTGTGTCATGAAGGTGGGAGAACTCCTGGCCAGAGCCACTCTCACCAGCCTTGACTTCCAGAGCCCGTCTCCCTGCAGCGCTGCACTCCAGCCTATTCCCTAAACCCTAAGCCTGGGATCTCCACTGAGACAGAAGGATATATGGAAAATAAAGCCATCTCATACTTACCAGTATTAAACTGTCAAACACAGAGGACAGTTACCAGCTAGACCCTGACCAATGCCAAGAACTGAAAAATCCCAGAGGATACTGAGACTCTGCACTGGCATCTGACCATCACAAATAGTCTCTTCCATCAACACACTGATCCTGCAACACAGATTTCCTAACAACATGAAAGGACTCAGTCCTTGCTGGGATTAGAGTCCAAAAAACCACTCAGCTCTGAGCATCTCAAACACTAAAGCAGTTTGGTACCCAAGTTTAAGAACACCTCTAGCTGTGAGTTTTATTTATTTCTTCTTTGAAACTGTTCTGCTCTGTGCTAAATCCATCTCCAGACCACCTGGAGCGTTTGAAAGTCTTGGCTGTGATGCTTGTCTGTTTAGATAGACTGTAAGTAGAGCTGGTCAAAAAATTTTGACAGAACAGTTTTTCACAGGAAAACGCAGCTCTCTTGAAATGGAAACACTGCATGGGAACATGTCAATTTTGACAAACTTTTTTATGTTTCAAGTGTCAAAACAATTCATTTTGATTTTTCCTCTTCATTTCAGAAATGTTTCATTTTTGAGGAGATAAACATTTCTTTTTCTGTTGTTTCAATTAATTTGTTTTGACATTTTAACATATTCTGGATGGTAGTGCTGTATGTTTAAAATACAATATGTATTGTATGAAATAATTGATGGTGTTTTATTTATTATCTGTAGTAGCATTAAACAAGGGTAAATATTTCTCGTAACATTTTAGGGCTTCAGCACCACAGAAACAGAAGATATTGATGTTCTCAAATTATTACTGCTTTTAAATTTTTAGGCCATAAGAGCTTTGTGGGACCACGGGTCTCGTTCAAAAAGGAGCTCAAAAAAACCCTGAACAACCACAAATCAAAAGGTAAGATTTTCCAAAGTAGCTTGTCCTTTTTCCAAGCAGCTCTGTCAGCTCTATAACTACGTAGCACAGTTTCACTCCACTCTGCACATCAGAAAAACTAACTACTTTGCTGGTTAAAAATAAAAATAATAATAATTAGAAAAAGTTCATTTTCCCAGCATGGAATTTGTTTATAATGTTTTTTTATGACCATAAGGGATTTAAAAGTCTGCATACCATTGACCTCCTGGGGCCTTTGGCTTCCAAACCACTTACGTACTCTTAAAAGATGTATTCCTCATCCTTCTTGAAGTCTTTTCTTGTTTTTTCCTTCTTCTTCTAAACCATAGCTTTGCTCCTCCATGCATAGCAGAGGGGGACTGCTTCCTGAGAATTTGCGCCATCGAGTCTGAGTAGGTGGTGGTGAAAGTGGTTGAAAAAAAAGGGGCAAGGTGGGTGGCAGAAGGACCTGTAATAAGGCCACTCCACTGGTTCTTCATTTCATGGATGAAAATGTCCCCAGTGGCCCCAGCCATTCCCTGTGGTTGGAGAAGGGCTGGAGGGCAGCAGGGCCACCCAAGGTCTGCGAGTGACAGAGGCTGTTTCAAATATTTACATTTTTAATTTTAATGAAGAAAACAAACACAAAGGCAGGGCCCTAACACAGACCTGTGGGCACTGGTGGATGGAGCAGGAGGCAGAGCACAGCTGTGCACAACCACTCCCCATTCCCTTCTTTCTCCCTTTTATCAAAGAAACACGTAAGAGGGTGTGAGGGCACCCTTCTATCCCGAGGGTGCCAGCCCTGCAGAGGGAAGGGGGACATCCCAGCAGGATGAGTGTGGCGGTTTGTGCAATGGGGATACAAAAGGAGAAGCATCCCCTGTCTTTGGAGGTTTTAGTGAAGTAGTGGGGGGGGCTTTTCTGGCTGCCTTTCCTCATAAAGGGACATGCCCCCACAGCCAGGCACTGCAGTTGGAAACCTGAACTCCCCCTGCAGCTGCTGGAAGTGCCTCTCTACAGAGAGTCATAGGATGGTTTGGGTTAGAAGGGACCTTAAAGATCATCTAGATCCAAACCCCTGCATGGGCAGGGACACCTCCCACTAGATCAGGTTGCTTAGAGCTCTAACCAACCTGGCCTTGAACACTTCCAGGGATGGGGCAGCCACAACTTCCCTAGGCAACCTGTTCTAGTGTCTCACCACCCTCACAGTAAAGGATTTCTTCCTAATATCCATTAAAAATCTTCCCTCCTCCAGTTTTAAGCCATTCTGGCCTGTCACTAGAGATTACAGCTTTTTGCTAATAGCCAGGGCTGCCAGAGCCTGAGACTCCCATTCAAGGCTGATGTTTCCACCTCCTCACCCTAAAATGTTCATCCCAGATGACATTTCAGACTCATGGCCTAATCTCTGGGGTGGTAAAGGAGCAAAGTGCCTCAATTTGTTTCTGTAAGACATCAATGGAACAAGTTTAAGGTATAAAAAGATGCTTGAGAAGGATAAATTTTGAAAACTGTGGATTATTTACTTGGAAGTTGAACTTATCCTTTCAGCACATCCATAATATTGTAGCCCCATCTCTCTGACAGCAACTATAAAATTGAACATGGAATTACCCCCTTTCTTGAGGGAAGCCACACTATGGAGTCTCTTTGGAAAGGAGGAATGCTCCTGCAGAGAAAGATTGCCCATCCATGCCAGACAATGCAAATCATTAGTCCTTCATTGCCAGAGGATTTGAAGGCTGCTGACAGATCAAAAAGAATTGGCTGGACACTTGACCTTTCTCCATTGCCAAGAGGAAATCATTGACCAGGAAGAATAGCACATGCTCTACTAGACTCTACAAAGCCAGGGAAGAAGGTCTGGAAGAATTCAAAGCTATTTGCAAAACAAACACTGCTGCTTCAGCTCAACCTGTGCAGTTGGCCAGCATTGCCATCACTCGTGGCCATGCTGAAGAGGCAAATTTGGTTTGGCATCTGCCAAGTGCCATCACAGCTCCTCCTGCTCCCAAGGAGACATTCAGAACAAGACTGTGCCCAGAAGGCTTTCTTGTGGATGCTGAAAGATCCACCCCTCTGCAGGCTGGGAACAGGACAGGACATGCTAAACTGTAATTTAATTTAGTTTCATTGGCAGAGTGTCCTGCCAAAGGGACAGAGCAGTTCCCTCCACCAGCCTGCACACAGTTGCCTTCTGCTACATTTTCCCCACTGCTTGATAGATCCCCCATGTCTCTGCAGCCTCCCAAAGTGACTCTGTCTGAAAACAAGCCAGAGCAGGCATCACATTTGTTTCTTCAACTGCCTGACTCCCAGAAAGATCCTGTGCCAAATCCAAATCCGAAAAACACCTCCATCCATGGTCGTCATTAATTAATTCTGCTTTGACATTCCTCAGGGCACTGAGCAGCTAGTCAGAGCTGCTGGAGAAAGAGACACTGCTGAGGAACAGGAATAAACAGACTTTCCTCAACTGCAGCCATGGAATTAGATAATAAATAGCTAGTTAAATGAATAATTTTCAATGAGTGGTAAATCAAATGCAGAACAGGAACACAGCTAGCTGGCTTATCCCTGTGAAATCAAAGGTGTTTGGAAGGACTTTCCAAAGAAAGAAGCATATTTAGAGTTTACTGTGCTGATGAAGACATAGCCTGAAGTTACCCATCATGTCTAATGTGACTGTTTACAGTGACAGACAACTGTTCTTGGAGACTTTAGGCTTGAGATAATATTCTTGGACCCAATCAGTTCAAGGAAGCTTTCTCCTAATTTCCATCTCTCTTTCCTCCTTTCTTCTGCCTGGGTTGCATGGCAGAAAACATCTTTGTTCCCACAGCATCAACAGTTTCCCCCCAGAGGCTGTTGTGTGCCTGGCCTGTGCTCCTCAGGTATCAGCCCAAAGTTTGGATTCCTCAGCTGCTTCTCTGATAGGAACCTTAAATGCCTCTCCTTCCTAAACCCATATGTTCTGTCCACATTTGTCCATTAACCACACAACAGAGGCTTCAGTGAGAAAGTGTTATTCTCCAAGACTGGAGGAAGCTGCCAGGAATTGTGGCAGCAGCTGAGATACAGGTCCAAGCCCTGTGATGTTCCTGTGCTGACCAGATGGTGGTCTGATCCCTGCCAGCACCCAGAGAGCCCCCAACCCCTGAGAGAAGATGCACATTCACAGATTATTGTATCTGAACACTCCAAGTCTCTGTGCCCAAACTCATCCAGATGTGTCAAACACAAGACACCCACATTTCAGGTCCTGCCACAACAAACAGGAGCAATCTGCTGGCTGCCCTGTGCCCACACTTCTCCCATTCTTGTAAGTCTTTGCTCTCCTTTGAATCCTTGTATCCCGGGGGATACAGGAGCCCTTGCAGACACCCTTATGTCCTTAGGCATTCCCTCTGGACTCTGCTCCCATTGCAGCGAGGGTTTCTGATCTTGGAGCTAGGTCTGCTGCCTGTGCACCTTCATCCAGACCCTGAATCAGTCCAGTTACCCCCTTCCCTCTCCTCCTTCACCCACCCTCCTCCTCCTTTATCCATCACAGCAGGTACAGCCGAGACACTTTATTTATTAACACGTGCTTCTGCCTTACTGACCTGCTGCAGGAGGAAAAGAGAGGAAAGTGTGCAAAAATTGAGAGAAAGAGAAATTGAATTAAAGAAAGAGGAACAAAGAGTTGAAGGTGTGAATGAGAACGTGCAGCAGCAGCAGAAGTATGAGAAAAATAAGATAAGATATTTAGCAAGAAAGATATTTAGAATTAATCTGCAATCAGATTCATTTTGTTCAGAGAGGGGACAGGATGGAAGTAAAGACCACAGATTTCCTTATGTGCTTCTGTTACTGATTTATTCTTTGACTTCAGACAAACCTTTTCATTTACTCTTTTTATCTCCCCCTGCCTGTACCCGTTGAATATATGTTATTTGAGGCACGAATGAGCTTTAAATGTGTGTAGCACAAAGGAAAATGCAATCATAGGCACTAAGGATGCCACATTATTTTTAACACATACTAAAATTAAGAACAAAAAGTGCTTGGGGATTGATTGACAATGTTTAGAATTCATGTTGAATCCATTAGATGGATAGTGTCAAAAAAAATAGGATGGAAAGCATTTTAAAAAGACTCAAAGTCCATGACTGCAGTATTTTTTAGTTGAAATGCATCATATTGAGATGTTTACAAAGTAGATCTAGAAGGAAATGAGAATTTTTTTAAAAACTTAAAAAACAACCAAAACACCACCAAAAAAAAGGTGAACTAATATAGTTGTAAAAAACCTTGCATTCTTCAAAATTCAAAGTTTTGAAGTGATTTTTCTCCTTTCCTTCCAGTCCCACACGTTAAAATAAAATCTTTTCAGTCTTCCCCCCACTCCAATTATATTTGAATTGCTAACATTAATTTTTTTCCCTTCATCCTTTGTTTCAGAAGAAAACTGACAAGAGAGAAAAAAAAAGAAAAAGAAAAAATACCATTATTCACCTCTCCCTACTAGGAATTACAATAACTGTCTGTCAGATCTTCATAACAACATGAGGGACCTCAGCAAGGCTGAGTATCTGTGAATTTCTTAAGCTGATGACTTTCATAGGCTTTTGCTCTCTTCTAGTCTAAACCTGCATTCAGCAGAGAACCTGAAGTAAAATAATTAGATCTTCAGAAAAATAAACGAGCAAATCCTTGTCTTGAAAATGAGAGAGAACTTCCCAGGAAATAACCTGGGAGAGACTGGAGACATTTTTTTCCATTAGAAATTGCCATCTACTCCTGCTTTATGCTAAGACAGTCACAGCATCACTTTTTCTCTCCATTTCTCTGAATTCTTTTCACTTTGCTCTTGGGGTTTTTTAAGCTCCACTAGCTCTAACATGTAACCAAATTGGCAGTGAAGTCCACACAGAAAACTGGAAGGTGTGACGTCCAAATGCATCTGACTTTAAGAAAATAAAAACAAACCCAAAAAGCTGAGCTCCCTGCAATCACCCATCCCTGACTGAAACCACTGAAGTGCCTGGGAATGACAGACAGACACGCAGGGATGGGAACAGCATGTTCCATGGACCCTGCTCCTCAGGTGACATCTGGCATCTGTCTCTGTGCCTGATCTCTCTAGCATAGGACCCTGCTCACAGCCACTCACAGGCAATCTCAGACCCAGGGGTATTTAGGCAAGTGTCAGCTGCTTAGTTTCCTGCATCCAGTGGATTTCAACAAAACAAGGCAAATATGTACCAGTCAGGCACCTAAATATCTCTGGGTGTCTTTACATTGTTAGAGAAGCTGGCTCCTGGATTCCTGAGCCATAGATACTGCATTTGTGTTAGTTTTTTTGGAGGGTTTCTTCAGCAGGCAACAAGCTTCAGGAGGAACCCAGTTCTGGGTATATTTTGTTTTATTAGCACCAGTTGTGGGCAATATGAGCAAGCACAAACCCTCCAACAGCTTCCTGTCATCTTGCACAGTCGTTGAGCCCTGTCCCAGACAGTATTGAATGCTCAAACCCCATGTGTGCCCATGAGGCACACAAAATGCATCCTGAGCATCTTCCTACAAAAATACTGCAAAACATTGAGCTGGAAATCAACCCTCGTATCTTTTCAAGAGCCAGGAATCTTAAAATTGCACATAAAATAATATCCAGCATGTACCTTGGCTCTCCTGTTGATTTTTTCCAGCTCTAAATCTTATTTATGGAGGTCTGCAGACAAGCAGTAATGCTGCACAAGGGCACCAGAGTGTCTTTGTCCCCAGCCCTTCCTTCCACCTCTGTTAGGGCACCCGAGGGAGGGTCATGTCCCCAGCATCAAAGGAGTGTCCCTGTTATCTGAGACACGAAGGATTTGGGGACTGTACTTCACCACTCAAACAGAAAAGCTGAGTTGGAGAAGCAGCAGTGAGAAAAAAAATAAATGGACAAAATTTCTGTCTTCAAACTCGTTAACAAACAAAGTAATGAGAAGCACTGCAGGAGAATCCACTGGTAGGAAGGACTTGGCAGCCTCTTTTGCTCGTCTTTTTTCATGTAAGCAGCTTTATCATTAATTGCTATTAACTGCAAATGTTTAAATTGGTAAAAAGACAAATATTCTGCACTGAACCAGAGATCTTGTTTCAGGCCCCTTAATGCACAATGCATGTGCACACACATTTGCACACCTTATTATGCGTGTTGTGTAAGTAAAAGCCCCATGGAAAGAGATAAAATTAACATATTCTGTCCTTATGTATTCCAGCAGAAGGCCAACTTCATTAGTTTAATATGAATTAATTCAGATCAGACTTCTAAACACCGAGTTGTTTTACTGGGGTGGAGGGTAATTAGATGCAAACCAGTTCAATGTGGCCCAGCACTGGAAATGTAAAGCTTCAGTACTGTTGAGTATCAGTCTTTGGGGGACCACATTTCCTGAGGACACAGATTGCTGAGTTCTTAAAAAAAAAATATCCAGGTTTTCCCTCATGCCAAACTTCAGGCTGAGTTCCCAGGTTGCCTCCCATCCACTGTTTGAGCTGGAGGGCTCAGAGCCACAGCATTGACTGTAAGAAATTCAGCTCCTCCACATGGAAACACGTGCATTTAAAAAGCTCTTCTGAAAGCTATCAGCCTGAGTGACCTGCCCAAGGTCATATATAATGTGCTGGTGACAGCATCAGGATTGAACTGCCCTGCCACAGAGCTGCTTTATTCACACAGTGCTCCTGCATCCCAAACCAGCCCCTGCTCCCAGCCTGCTGCTTTCCACTCCTTGTCACAGTATCCTTAGAGACACATACGTCCTGTGCTCCGTAAACCATAATGTACCTACAGTCTTTTATTCACTATCCATCACCATGCAGTTTTATTACAGACCCCTGAATTATCCAGCCTAGCCTACAATCTGCTTATTCCTGCCAGTCATCCTCCTTTTTGACCCTCACCACACCTTTCAGCCTCGTCAGTGTTCTAAGCCTTCCAGGTATTTGAAATGCAGGGACAATTCTGATTCCCTGGAGGAAATCCAGCAGAATTTCAGTGAGGCCAGTCTGCTGGTCTCTGCCTCTCTCTTTTTTAAATGCAAATGTTTGGAAATCAGAACCTAGCCCTGGTGTCTGCAGTCACATTTGATCCAATCCTTCAAGAATACCAACTCACAACTCCATTTTAAAGCTCTGATCCCCATTCTTGCCATCTATAAAATTTTATTCCCCTCCTTTCTCTGCTCCTTTCATGAGAAATCAATCTTTCAATAATGCAGGTAAACTGCAATCCCACCTCACAGCTAATTTTTTTGCATACATCTTCCTCATCCATTTTGCATAACTAAAGCTCCCTTGTCCATCCATCCTCTTTCCATCTTAGCTTATAGCACAATAACCATCACACATACATCCGTTGTTGGCAGATTTGCAGTGTCACATCTCTCTCTTGTTTCCAATCCAGGAATCAAAGGAATAATTCATCCTGATGTGGTGAATCTTCTCAGCATTCACACACTTGCCAGTGAACTTTGCCAGTTCCTGCCAGTTCCTACCTGCCAGGTCTCCCTGCCAGCTCCACTCACACATCTCCCAGAGCTTTATCCCACCTAGACTATATGCTTTCCTCACAGCCATCAGTTTTTCATCCTTCCTACCTTTCTCAAGGAAAGGCAGCTTTGTGCCCTGCCTCAGCACCAGCGCAGTGGCCATGAAGGAGCAGTTTCATCTCTGCTCACCTGGGGATGCTTGTAGCCAAGGGGCAAGTGGCCCTCAAAAAGTTTCACCTGCTGAAGCTGAGTGCCCCTCTCTGGGTTGGTACAGCCTGTTCTCTCATCACCCGAGCAAATGGCTATGGCAACAGGACAAAAATGGCTGATACCTCAAGGCAGGATTGTGCCCAGCACATGGCACACAGGGTGGGACCTCTCTCTGGGGAGGCAACTCGGGACAACGTCAAAAGAGGAGACAGGGCACTAATGGCTTCTGAACTGGTCTGTCTCCACTCAGTCACTCCTGCTGGGTTCTGTCACTAGATGCACTCAGGCATTTATCTCTGCCACAGCCTTCCTGTGTAAGCTTGGGCAAATTCTTTAAGGTGACATTTTACAAACACCTTGGAGGCTGATTTTCCAAATGCTTAGCATAACCCACTGCAATATTTAAGGTCCTATTTCCTAAAATGTTCTGTTACCATGCCACCAACTACCTTCCAATTCTGTCAAGGTCCAAGCACCCAAGCTCCTGTTCCTGCAGACAGAAATGCCTCCACTGGCTTGGATATTTGAATTGATCTTCAAGCCTCATGCTGTACTTCCTCTGGTAGAGAGCAGAGGTGACAACATTCCCTGTTTCTTTTCCATCTCCTCTGGCTGGACTGCAGACCTGTGAGGGCAGGGAGCTTCAGCTGTACAGTACCTAGTGCTGGGAGACTCCAGGAGCATCTGAGCTCTGCACCATCCTGCAGATAACAGCGATGATAGAGGAAACTGAAATGTGCAGTTCAGGGTCATTCTGTTGCTTATAACACCCCATTTTATGTCCCACTTCAATATCTACTGTAATCAGTGAAATTACTTTTGTGGGAGTTGACACAGAGGAAGAGATTGTTGGATTGATATTCTGTCTGGCATTGATGAAAACCTTTTTGTAATACCTTAATCCAGCACCCACAGAAGCAATTTGCTAATCTCTTGCTGACTTAGCTCATAGCAGGAACGACCATATCCAGTCATATTACCTGGCCAGCCATATTATGTTCTTTCTACATAGAGAGAAAATGTCCTTCCTGACCCCAGAAGATGGTCAGCTTTTGCTTTGAAGCATGAGATCTGATTACCATTGTCCCAGATTTCAGAGCTGCAAAAGTTCTTAATTGCTACAAAGTTATGAAGCTTTTTACACTTCAAATCCAACCAGACTTTCATCTCAGTGACATCCTGCAGCAGCAGGGAATTGTGTGGCTTCACTATACTCTGAAGAAAGGACTATTTCCTTTTAATTTGCTTTAAAAGTTGTGCCCTTTAATTTTGAAGTGTCCCCTTGTTCTCGTATCATCAAAGTATTAAAATATTTCTGATCACTTTTCATTCTAACCTTCAGATACTTTTGTACTGGAATCCAAACGTCCCTTCTTACTCCAAGCTTTCCCAGACTAAATCAACTATTATTTCCAGGCTTTCCTTATTTAACTTGTTAATATTTGTAAAGCAATTTAAAATATATTAATATGGCTCAATTATTATATCACTTCTATTTTCCATCCCTCCTTTTAATGTCTCAAGGATCCATCTAATTTGCCATCAATCTTCATTGATTCTCCCTCTGATGATGAGTTATTTTTTATTATGTCCCAGGGAATATTTCTTCTGCCTTCCTGACCAGCATCTTGGAACAAAGAAGCTGAACTCCAATGGATCATAAACATGATTCACTCTGCACTCAGCATGTGTATGGATTTGCTGTTGCTTAGACTTTGATCCTGGAAACAGGTTTCATTATGTCCACAGGGCTCTAATTAAAAATGTGTCTGTGTGATTCAGATTGCAGGATCAGGCCCTTTGCAGTCATGATTGCACTGGGTCAGCAGTACTTGAGCACATGTTTGAAAGCAAACGTGTATTTGTCATTTTTGAGCAATATCTGAGCACTCAGTTACATACCCTGCAGCAGGGAGGCCCCCTTGCCATGCAGACAGCTGAAGTCCTTCCAGGCACAAATAGGACAGAAATGGACAATGAGAAATAGTCCTCCTCATCCTACAGAAAGTTGGCCAAGGAAATTCTGTGGTATCAGATCTAAAAAATCCCAAACAAAATACTTTTGCACACATCTCATAACCAGTTCCACTGGTACAGAATATTATGAAAACCAAAAGCATAAAAGGACTCAATGAAGAAACAAGCATATCCGTGGGAGCTTCCTGGTGACACTGCACATGACACTTATGCCAGGATTGACCACACTCATCCACACCTTCCTAATCCTTTCAATTCCCAGAGTCTTTTGGTCCGACCACTTCTCAGTTTTTCCCAGTCCTATTCAGCTCCATCACCAAAACTCCTTCCACATCACTAGTAGATACCACAGCAACACATGCAGTTCCAATCACTGTACTTATCATTAACTCTTCTCCTCCAAGAAGCAAGTAAGAGGATTGACTCTTGTGTCTCTAAATGCACAAAAAGGATTTTACCAAAATACTTATGAGAATTGAAATTACCACTATCAGGTTACTTTAAGCCAGCATCATATAAATACTGTAGGAGAATCCTAATTGGTGGGTTTTCCCTCGCTAATTAGATTTATCTATTCACTGGCCTAAAATATGGTACAGCAACCCACTATCATTTTCAAATACTTTATAGTTGTCGTTTAGGAGAGTGGAAATGGCAGATAAATACATTATCAGCATTCTCAGGCATAACACAGCAGAGCCTGGAGTTGTTTTGCAGAAGCGACTCTGAATTTGGACGACATGACACAAGCAATTCTAGAAATAGCTGCTGGTCTTAAGGCTACATTACATGTATCTTGGTTGCTGCTTTTTTATCTCCTTTCACAATTTTAGCACAAACATTATGCTACCTTTGTTAGTTCTTGCCTTTGACTTCCTCAGTATTCCTCCAGTATTGTTCAAGTCTCACCTTGTACTTCCTAAGCTCTCCCTGCTCCCTGAAAACATGCCTTTAATTTTTACTGCAAATCTCTCCCAGCACAGAGCAGTGCAAGAAATGACTGGAATAACTCTGGCATCCTCAATATTCAAGGTGAGGAGGTGGTCTGAGCCAGGAGGGACCCATAGCCACATATGTACCCCAGCATATGTCAGAGGGCTTTGCTCACCCGCTCACCATCTGTACCTGCCTGAAGAGCAGTCACATGCTGAAAGCAGCCAGGCTGCTCCAGCACTTGGATCCTGCCTCACTGCTGTTTATTCCACTGATCCCAGAAGTCCAGCTATAGATTCACACTTCCTTGTCTTCATTCTCCTGCCTGTCCTGAACTGTCAGCACTTTCCCTAGGGTTACACTTAATTTCCTTCCATCCTTCCTTGGTTTGCTTTAGTTTCTTGGTAATTTTCTAATTATTGCTCAGAACTATCGAAAAAACTTATTTTATTTGTTCTTCTGATCCTGGCAGCCACACCTGGAATGAACTGCCTGCACAAGACAGTGGTTTTAAAGCTCACCCTCCCCATCGTGCACCTTGCTTAGCAAGTCAGTATCCACAGCTGCAAGGATAAATTACCAGAAAGGTCTCCAGTGTTAGCAATGAATCTGACAACCTCATACACAGCTCCAGCAGGGTAAAAAGAGGGCTAAACGAGATCAGTTGTGCCTACTCAGGACTTTTGGCTGAAGCTGCATCCAAAACCATGATGGACACAGCAGAGTGTAGGCCAGGTTCTAAATCACACTCTAAATCAAACCCTAAGAAAGAGATCCTCACTCACCATGAAGCCAGTGAAGTCCCCTGGCTTTGATGGGCTGTGGTGATTTACAGCAAGTGGTTCCAAGCTTTTCACAGGTACTCGCTGTACAACGTATTTCATCTGTAATATGCACAGATATATAAGCCCAAGCTATAAGATCTGTCATAAGGCTCCAGGCTTTGTTTTTAACAAAAAAACAAGTGAAAGAGTACACTTCCTATCAGCATAGCCATGAGACAGGTCCCAGGCATGAAGAGACTGCAAGAACCAGAGCTAGTACCCAATTTCCAGCAGAATACAGGAGAATGGAGGGAGTGCCAGAGCTCCCTCTGCTCCTGTATTCTGTTTTGATTTCCAACAAAAAGCTCTGCTGGAGGAAATTGTTCTTTTCTGGAGCTTACGTGTGAGAACCTCTCATAGCTTGGTTTGCAAGCTTCTGTATCATTGCTTGGTGTCAGCCCAGAGCTGGCTTTGCTGCACTTTGTGAACCCTCTGAGAGGAAAGATGTCATGGTGATGGCAACACTCCATCCAGCAGTGCCCGCTGCAACCACACGGAGAGAATTCCTTCTAGGGATTTAAAGCCTTATGGGTGCTCCTGGCACATGAGTTCCTACCTCTGCACAGCCTTTCTATCACCAATATAAACAGTAAGCAATAACAGTATGTGTCTGGCAAAGGCTATTCACTCTGTCCTCCTGTGGAGGCCAGGATTTGAAGCTGGTTTAGATTATTTCCTCTGATCAGTTGCTGCTGCTCTGACTTACTGTTATTTCTATTGCCAGTGCAAGAGGTGATCCATCAGCAGTGCAAGTAGTGGGTTGTTTTTTTTCTGAAATAAGAGCAGGGAATCTTGTGGGAGAGTTTGAGCTTTGGGGAACACTATGTCAGCACCTCAAGATGTGCCATCACCAGAGCCACAGGGGCACTGGTGCCACCCTGGGTACCTCTGTCACTCAGCAGGCCTGTCAGCAGCCACAGCTGCAGTGTGTGCATAGCTAAGCTCTGTCAGCTGCACCTTGTAGGCAACAATAAAATGGATGTAGAGCACATTACTTCAGAAGAACAAATAGCAAAAATAAATAAGCATCTTGCTCGCTCTCCTGTGATGCTGCTGGCAGGTCCTGCCTCAAGGCTGCAGGAAAACAGCTCACTGAGAGGAGGGGCTGCAAAGGTTTGGACTTGTGGTATTGAGCTCCCCAACCCAACTGCAGAGGGAATCCTGGGCCTGACTCTTAGCTCCTTTTCAAAATGAAATGTTCATGTCCAATTTATGCCACCTTCACTTAGGATCTGATCCAGCATCCCTGAAGTAAACTGGAGTTCTTCAGTTGTCTTTGGCTCAGCCTGAATCAGCCATTCCTCTGATTTCTGCCCTTTCTCCTGTTCCTCCCTCCCACTACTCCTGATGCTTTTTTCTGCCCTGCAATAAGTATAGCTTAGCCCATCAAGTCAGCCACAAGTACCACACACTCTAATCTTGGTGAACGTCACCTGGTTTGTCTGGCCCAGCTATGCTTATGTTTGATTCTCTCCAGGTAGAAGAACCCAGCAGATATATCCAGATTCCCTCCCCAGCTCTTGACTCCTGTTTCCCTTCCCCGTGCTGATGACAAACTGCACCCTGGGCCCAGCAGGTTGGCTGGATATGGCAGGGCACAGTGAGCAGGGAAGAACCTCCCCTGGCGTCCAAGAACACTCTGGGGTATCACATCTATATGGGAGGAGATGCTCTGTCCTGACTCAGCTCAGCACCATTTGGTACCTCAGTACCCTGCTTTGGGCAGAAGCCACCTTCCAGGCAAGAGGAAGAACTGCAGGATCAGATCATGGGGCTATTTAGAAGGCAGGTCTCCCTGTGCATGGGTATTCTTGAAGGCAGGTGTCCCTGTGCATGGGTATTCTTGCTTTCTGGGAGGCTGCTCTGTGTGGCCTGGAAGGAAACGGGCCAAGGTCCTTACGGTTGTTAAAAATCTCATGATACTTTTGCAAGAGGGATGGTGTAAATCAAACCACAGGGCACAAGCTACCTAGCTCTGGATAATTTATATTCTGCCTCACTAAGTTCATCTCTGCACTTTCAATGCATGAAGTGATTTTTCACTTCCCCTGTAGTATTTGCTGGCACGAAAAAGCTGCTGGGCTCGGTCCCAGAAGTAGCTGCATTTCATCACTGGCTAAAAGATCCCTGCATGTTATCAGGCCGGATCCTCAGCAGCGCTTCCTTACGCACCCGCGGGATGGCAGCGGGGCAGGATCCGGCCCAGCCCCATTCCGCTGCACCTGGGCTCCCCG
>NW_009952363.1:725670-728220 GCF_000747805.2 Chaetura pelagica | reverse complement strand
TCTCTGGGGGGGACAACCCTTGTGGACCTCCCTCCTCCCCCCCACACACCGGGTTTTGCCTGCCGATGTGGTGCCCCGGGGTGCTGGGGGGCTCTGCGCCCCATTTCTGATCTTTAACGGTTAATTTGGGGGGTTTAATTATTTTTTCCCCTGCTTTCTTAACGTCTGTGCAGCAGCTGCCAACACCGCGCCGAGACAGAGCCCGGGGTAAAGCCCAGAAACCCACACCCGTTTTCTGGAGGCGGGCAGGATGGGGGTGCCCGGCTGGGATCAGCTCCTGCAGTGCTCTGGGAGTGGTGCCCCCCGAGCAGACACACAAGGGTTTGGGTCTGAAGTGTTTCTGTTCCACAGGCAGCACTGAGCCCTGCCTGCTGCCAGCTCCTCTCCACGCAGCGTTTGGCATCAGCCTTGCACGTACTTGCAGTGAAGTAAACAGGGGAGCGGAGGCAGGAGCACAGGTAAGCTCCCTCTCATCTCTTTTGGGACCCTTTTTACCTATAACAACCCAATTACACCATATGTTCCTCCTCTCCAAAGTTTCAGCACAGACTTTAGTCAGCCTCGTCATATTCCTGCTCTTGGAGGACTAGGCCTTGTGGAAATAGGGGAAAGGAAGGAAGGTCAGAGGGGGGTGTTGTTTGAATACATCTAACACTAGTGTTATCATCTCTCCTGCACATGCTGTGCTGCTTCTGGTGGAAGGGACTAGCAGAGGCACAGGAGCATTTGTACTCTGGGGATGGGAGGGTTTTGCTCTGAGTCGGAGGAGGACTGAAGTGCAGCCCTGCACTGTGTGTGCTCAAGCTGCAGATGTGGTTTTGCCCACACACATCCTCACGCAGGGAAAAAACCCACCATAACTCCAGCAGATCACTCCCCATACTCCCAGTTTCCAGCTCTTGATCAGAGGGAACATTATGGGTATGGGCTTGACACTGCTCCCCCCAGCCATTCCTCCCTGCTCCCTGTCTGAAGCTGGTGTGCCTTTCCAGGAGTGAAACCATGACTGAGTCTGGGGAACAGGCAAAGAGCAGTAAAACCAAGGTAGGCACACAAAATGTAGCAGGCTTTTTCTGCTGAGTCGCAGAGGGCTTTGGAGTCAGACAAACCCCAAATCGATGCCTGGAACACACTGCAAGGGAGAAGACTACCTGCAAAGGAGACAGCATGTGCATGCTCACAGCTGAAGGTTTGATTCCCACAGTAAGAACATCAATGCAGTCAGTGCGTGCTGGTGTGTAGATCCAGGCTGTGTGTCTGCAAGCGGGGGAGCTGCGGGGCTGCACAGCAGGAGTAGGTGCTTGGATCTGGTGAGAGCCAGACCCAGGAGCTGTGTTCAAGCATGAGGTTTGGATTGTGCAAGTTGAGCAGCATGTGTGTTGTGTGTTAGCATGCACATGCATGTGAAGGAGACCACGGCTGCTGGTCTGTGTGGTGTGTGGGAGGGAGAGAGCCTGGATTTGTCCGTTGCTCACAGACAGATCTGATATTTTTCCTTTATAAGGTATTAAAAAATAAAAACTAAATCCTTTCCCATTTCTTGCACCAAAGCCTTGTCTCCTCTTTACATCCTACCTCCACCTCTCACCACCTCCCAAATACTTCTTCACAACTCCTGAGAAAACAGCTTTACTGCCACGAACAAATGATTATGCACCCAGATGAGCAGCCAGAGGAAAGGACGAAGGAGCCTTCTGTCCTACCCAGTGCAGATGTCAATCACCAGGCTAAATTCATACAAAACCACTGCCAGCATTTCATCTGCAGCTTGTTTCTCTCCACGAAGAGGAGAGACTGCGTCTAAGAAGTGATATTCCTTCCTCTTCCCCACTCCCAGGTAAAACCACAGAGGGACTCTCCAATGCCAAAACACACAGACACCTTCACCCCTCCTCGCTTCAGAACATCACTGGCCCTTCAGACCCACGCTGTGCTGGACCTTGGCAATGATGCACTGGCGTGGGGATGTCCCCTGTCCCCCTATTCCCCAGGGACTGGAAAATGCAAAGTTATGCTCCACAGCAGCCTCTCAAGCCGCGCTGAGAGCTGAGCAGGGAAAAACCAATCTCCTGCGCTGTGGGATGCAGGCCCCCCGCCATCGCTGCCCGCCCCCGGCTCTGCCGCTCCCTCCCAGTCCCCACCAGAAGTAGAGGCAACCAGCCCAGTGTGGGATTCGAGGCGACAGACTTTTCTTTTTCCTCCGCGATTTGCTTGTCACTCGCCAAAACGGAGCAGCGGATGAAGTGGAGAGCAGGGAAAAACCAATCTCCTGCGCTGTGGGATGCAGGCCCCCCGCCATCGCTGCCCGCCCCCGGCTCTGCCGCTCCCTCCCAGTCCCCACCAGAAGTAGAGGCAACCAGCCCAGTGTGGGATTCGAGGCGACAGACTTTTCTTTTTCCTCCGCGATTTGCTTGTCACTCGCCAAAACGGAGCAGCGGATGAAGTGGAGGTGACACCATCTCCTTGGGGACGATCCCCCCCCTCCGGGATGTACCGATACCCCGGAATACAGATGGAGCCCGGCTCCTTCCCCCCCCCCCGCCAGCCCAG
>NW_009952363.1:724877-725155 GCF_000747805.2 Chaetura pelagica | reverse complement strand
TTTTTTTTTTTTTCCCTCTTTCCTTCCTCCTGTGCCCCCCCTCCCCTCTCTCTTCTGCTGCTCAGTTCGTAGCCATCGGGGAAAGGAGCAGGGGCAGCAGGGAGAATGGAGAGGGGGTTAGAAATAAAAATGAAAAGGGCTCCAGGAGGGAAGCGGGAGGCTGGGCTTGCCGCGGGGGGAGGGGCTTGGAGCGCTCTGGGGGGATGAAATGGGGAAGAGGAAAGCAGGGAGGAGCCCTAGCCTGGCCATTTTATTCTAAGAAGTGTTTTGTGCATTCT
>NW_009952363.1:703880-724322 GCF_000747805.2 Chaetura pelagica | reverse complement strand
CCACCAGTAACAACCCTGTGTCCCCCCCCAGCGCTGCAACTGAGGAAGGTGGGTGAATGGGGATGGGGGTGCCTCAAAGGCGTGACCCACCCAGGCGAATCTCAGCAAAGGCCACCCAGCGTAGGGAGAGAGTTTAACAGTTCCTGCCCTTGGGTGAGGTTTCTAGCCAGGGACAGGCTCAGCTGTGCTGACACACCGGGAAAAACCCAGGCACCTGGTGCAGAGCATACAGGGCAGTGAGGGTAACGGGAGATGCCCTTCTTCCATCCCCCTTCTCTAGCCAGCAAGGACACACTGTCCTTCCCCCACCCATTCCCTGTGGCTACATAACATTGTCTTAAGCTAAATCTTCAGCAAATCTTTCCTAAGCAGAATTAGCAGCTGTTTGGTTAACTCCAGGCTGTTTTGATAGGGCTGAAGCTTAGCTTATCTCAGTTACAGTGTACCCAAAGCTCCTGAGTCTTACTTTTTTCCAAGTGACTGTTCAGCTGCAAGCACACTTCCTGGTAAGCCATCCCTGATCCTGTCACATTGGCTTAAATAAAAGGCAGAAATTATTCTCACAGATTCCCCTGGTACGAGGCCACCAAGGAATGGTTTACACCAAAGCAGAGAAGATTGAGGGATCTTGCACAGAACATGAATCTCCAAAACACTTCTTTAAACCCCAACATTAATTCGTTTATCACCAGTGTGTTATTTTATTAGTGCTCTTGGAATTTCCCAGAAATGGAAGAGGAATCCTTCTGTCCTACATGAAGTAGTTTGAAATGAAAGCAAGTTCTCCATGAGCAAGAGCTGCAGTCATGTGGGATCTACCAATGCAACTAATGCAACTGCACTGTGTGTCTTCCCTCACTCATCTGAGAAAGCTATTGTGTGATTTGGTCTAGCAGGACCTGGCATCACCCAGGCTGGGAAGACAGGGTGAGAGATAACAGCTGAGGTCATACTCTTCAGGCACCCAAAGATCTCACTGAACTAGAGAACAACACTCTCTACTGACATCCCTTTCCAGAAGGTTGAAGTCAACAAACTCTTGGGGCCAATGTCCTGACTGGAAATTAGAATTGCTGTAAGTATTGTAAAAACACAGTAATAGGAAAACAGCAAACAAAGCAAAAGCTCATTTTGCTCATTGTTTTCCTGTCCCAGAATATTTTGTCTTCCCCCCCCAGTTCATACACACACTATCACTGCCTCTTTCCCAAAAGCTTTCACTGTCTCTGTATAAAGAGAGGATTATTTGGTGCATTGAGTATTCAACATGTTCTCTTACAGTATTGTTGAGTTCAATGAGCTTTGCTCATCTGAATGGACACTCACTGCATAGTCCACTGGTTTCATTTGCTGCTTTGGAAACCTAAGCAGGTTACAGCATATTTAGCTATGTGTCTGTTCTAATGTGTCAAAGATAAGGTTTCTGGATGCCATTTTTAAAAACAAAATTATTTCACTTCAGTAGCTTTCTCTTTTCAGTGGTCTCTTCTTTTTAGTCTTGGATATGTCAACTCACCTTCTCCCAGCAATGAACAAAGCCTGGATCTTCACCCCAAATCAGCAAAGCTCCGTTGAACAAGAATTTTTTTCTCTTTCCAGTGAGGCAGTTTTGGGGTTTGATTTGTTTTTGTTGTTTTGGGTGGTTTTCTTTGTTGTTTTTTTTTAGCTAGTAACAATTTCAGCATGCCCAATTCTCTTTTTCTCTCCTTCTTTCAACAGTTGTCCTAAAAGCAATGGGGTTTATTTATTTATTTAACTATAGAGTCTGTGATTTTAAGACTCTGTGTCCTAATAGTCTTCCCGTGTGTGGGAGATGCATCCACCCTGACAAAGACCCTGATAAAGATCAGGGCTTTCCAGCCTGATGACTCTCACTCCAGGCACTTCCCCTGCCTTTTCCTGGTGCTTGGAGGCAGCTAATTAGAATTGACTAGGTCAGACTCAACACCAGATCCCCCCCCCTGTGGGGTGGCTCCCCTGGGAGCAGTGGTCTGTGGGGACAGGCCCCTGGGAACTTTCCAGCATTGATCACCCCTTCAGTGAGGAATTATTTCTGGATAGACCCTGGAGTGAGCCTTCAGCCTCTTTGGGTGAGTAAGTCCATCTTCTGGGTACACAAGTAGGAGGTTTTTCCCTATTGTGCACATTTTGAGTCATCTCTCTAAAAGGACTGTTTGCAAAACTGAGTTCTTAAGTCAGAATGTTCAGTATTATGTTCCTGCCTGAACTTATGGGTTTTTTTTAATTCTAGATACCTTCTGGTTAGAATAAACCTCTTTTTTTAGTAGGTGCCCTGCTTGTTTTGTGGGTGTCTTTACCTGGTATCTGGGCTTGTGGTTTGTTTTAGTTTGTCAGTGTTTGAGTGACTGCTCTGTCTGCTTTGTGGGTGCCTCTGCAACACCATGGAGAAAATAGAAACTAGTCAATCAAGGGATGATATGAAGGAGAACAGAAGTTCACAAGATACATAGTGGAAAAAAAAAAAAAAGTCTTCTATTTGGAGGGACTAGACAAAACACGGTGGTTGCAAGGATGGGAGAACAGTCACTTGGACTATTAAAGTTTTAGGAGGGTATGACATGAACCTAGAAGCAGTGTCCATGATGTTCACATAAAAGCTGCCACAAAAATGGGCTAATAAGTTTCTACTCTGTGCTCCAATTGTGCTCTGGGTTCACCATAGTACAACTGAACACTGCACAGCCACTTGCCCATCTCCCCCTCCCACCCCAGCAAGCTGGAGGAAGAAGGAAAGGGAAGTAAAAACAAGAAAAACTCAGGGACTAAGAGAAAAAATGTCAAGGGATGCAAAAGAAATCACTCACCACTGCCCAGGGGTGGACCAATACCCAGCTGGTTCCTCAGCAAAAGGTGGGCAACCTAACTGAAATTCCCATTGTTCAAAGTGTTCTGCAACAGCCATCAGCATGTTAATAGCATTGTTTGGGTCCCACTCCAGGACACAGAACCACATGGATTGCTATCCAGGAAATCAACTGTCTCAGACTGAGCAGTACAAAGTGCCATTGCCTAGCGAGCACTTCATTTCTAGTGGTGATTCTCCAGCAAAAACTCACTGCAGAGTCCCAGGAGTTGATGAAGATAATCAGACCCTACCCTGAATTCTTCTCATGCTACAGGCAAACTTTTTCCTTCCACATATCCTGTTGCTTTCCTTGAGGATACAGAATGTATTCTTGTCAAGGTTTTGCAGACTTCTTTGTTTATTACAGGCTAAAAATGGATTTAACTTGCTTTGTGAGTGTTGTATTGATACTCTGGGGCTCTCCCAGTCTCTTGTGAAATGTATTTTCTCTTTCTCCTCTGCAAACAATATCATAGTAAGTGGTGATCTTATTTAAACTGTGCTTTGTGCTGGTTGCAGAGAAATCCAACTCCTAAACACCAACCATATTCATTTGCTGGTGGTATCCTTTCCATGTGGTGGGTGTCTCTGTTCACAAAGCAGGGAGGGATGATAGGAAGGGCTGTGTGGCCAAACAAACACTAGGCTGTTTGCATCAGAAATCTGGGAGTGGGGTCAAGGATCAGGGCTGAGGGAAGGAGCCAGCAGAGACTATTTCCACCATCCCTTGTGCAGAATTACAAGTTTACAGTCAAGACTTGAGGAAGGGAACCACTTTGACTGAATTTCTAAATTTTAGGGGGATGGAGCTAGAGAGGGGCTGAATACTTTCCTCTAAGATCTTGTTGAAGTGCACAGAAGAGCAAGAAAATGAACCCCTCTGCTGCTTTTCCAGTCTTAGTCACAAATCCATCCTCTTTATTGGCAGTCTTCCCTGAATATTGTTCCTATTGTCTGGTACCAAGTACAAGTCATCAGTATTCATCACCTGCAGCTTAGTTTCCTTCTGAACTTGGAGTAAGGCTTTCAAAAGGGAACTACTTGTAACTCCAACCCACCATGAGCTGTACACTGCACAGGAGGCTTCAAGCCTCACTCTGCCTCTGTCTGCAATCACAGCACTTCAGACCACTCAAACTGTTGGTAGATGAAACCCTTGTGCAGTCAAATGCAAGGACTAGTGTGTTCAATTGAGCTTTTTTTTTTTCCTTATTCCTCACTTCAATACATCAATGTTCTTGCATCTGTTTCACACCTCTCAGAGCCCCAAAAGTGTTCATGGCAAAGGAGATGGCAGAGGAAGAAGCACTGGTATCTCTCCATCTTTGTGAAGCAGGCAGGAAAAGAAACAACATAGCTCGATTAGCAGGGGTTGCTGGAGGGAGTGGACAACCACTGCCCTCCATAGTCTTTGAGCTAACTTCTGAAGCATGTCAAAGGGAGTTGGAGGGTCAGTGCTGCTTTTCTGATTTATCCAGGAGAAGCCAGTGCACACCTAGCAGGGCTGTGCTGAGGCTGTACAGTCAGATGCTAGTACAGAACAACAGTACCACCCACAGCATAAAATCAAGTCATGGCAGGTGTACACATCTGATAGCATAACTGGGAAATTGAGGCTGATCTATTTTAAGTGGGTGGGCAAGGTTTTTTTCAGCTTCTAGAAGGGATGGCACAAGATCTTTGCATTTTTATCTGTGCATTATAAATAAACGACCAGGCCACCTGGCTACCTACCACACAACAAAGGGGGTAAATTCAATTTTCTGGAACCCAAGGGTCCATATCACCAGGACAGGGAGTCCAGCAGTTTACAACAGGTTTATGGAACCAAACTACACATTTTCATCAACATCAGTCTAGGTCAGAATGGACTAACAGCACTGTCTTTGCACAAACCAATATACCTGGCAAGTATTAAATACAGAAAGAGAAGAAGTTATTTTTTAATTCCCCACCCCCCAGTGTCATTTATTATTTATTTAGGAGAAAATTTGAATTTGAATCACTAAGGAATAACATGTTTTAGAGCATGCTGCTACTCTGAGATAACTGTACTTTGCCTCAGGTGTGCAGTGAGTCACAGGGCTGATAGCTGGTGCATAGCAGCACCCTGAGAAGTGGGGTTATTGTTTCCAAGCAGTAACCACATGCCTTGAGCAGCCTTATTTCTCAAGTTTCATCTCGTTCAGAAAGAGTTGATGTGATCGATTTTCAGGAACTATTTTGAAAGGCACAAGCCTAAGTGTTTTACAAAACCTCTCTGCACATACACAGTCTCTCAGACTATTCTAGTTAGTGGTCAGAACAGGAAAACATCAAAATGTTCAGGAATCTGTTTGCAGAAACATGGTCAGGTAAACAAAGAATGAGCTGTGAGGTACCTATCTAGGAACAAGAGCTTCGTGTGTGGTGTGAAACAGCTGCCAGACTGCTCAGATGTAGCTTTTATACCAGTTTCCCAAGCAGCATGTTAAAGAGTGTGTATAAAAACTCCACCTTATTTTATTTGGATGCTTCCCAAAACAAAGCTTGCTACTTACTCTGTGCATGCACACCTCTCCCTGAGCACTCCTGAGCTCAGCAGCTACCCTGAGCAGCTCTGCTAATGGTGATATTACAGCCATGAACCTTTCCCACATGCTGCTTCACCTCCTGCTGCCCAGGCACACTCTGGTACCAGCACATTCCAGCTTTCCATGCTAAATACTTCATTCATTGCATTTCCTCAGGAGTGGGTTAAACACGAGGCAGAAATTCATTCTAGGGGTTTCTGCAGGTACTTATTTCTTATCTTTTCCCCTCTTGGTATCCATTTGTCCACAGCAGCTCTGAACCAGCCCTGATGTCTCTATAGCACTGGCAGCCCCCATGCCCCAGTGCTGTTACAGGTGATTCAGATCCTAGGTTCATTCTTTAGAACCAACATTGGTGTTTGGTTGCCAGCAATCAGTTCTGCACTGGGACACTCAAGGCAACACAAAGGGCTGTAGCTGTCAAGTGTTTCTTTATGTAGTGTTCATTTCTCAGCTTCAAGCTTTTCCTTTGCTTGTGACACCTCCAGAAACAAACAAACACTTCTTTCCCTGCTAGTTTGAGATCATCTCTCCCCAAGCCAGTCAGCACTTAACTTTTCCCTTGTTTCTGGAGGAAAATCACCCAGTTCACCTTGGAGGGAGTGACCTATTGCATAAGATGTGCAGGAGCGACTCAGACACCTGGGTTCTATTTTTGGCACTCCTGCAGATTCGCCATAATCTCAAGGGGATCACTTTATTCTTCTTTGCTTCTGCTTCCATCTATGTACTACAAGTGATAATACACCAATCTAATGATTGTCAGTGTTATTCTTGTTTGTATAACTTTCTCCTAGAAACCAAAACTGAGCTACCTGTGGTTGTCCACCCAGATTTTTACCTACATGGCAGCATGAAGGCACAATGGTGGCCACATATTCAGGTATTTGTGGGAAGTGTTAGTACTGAGAACATCCTGGTTCCACCTGCATCATCAGTCCTGCAGTTTCCCACATTACCCAATGCTAACTCATTTGGCTTTGTAGATGATCCTGAAGGAAGTTAAGGCTGGTCTGACAGACCTCAATGTCACAATAGGTGAGCTCAAAAGGAAGCAGTAATCACTCTGTTGTTTTTAAGAGGGATGTAGAAAGAGTAAGTCTTACACAAAACTAGACACAGAACTGGGACAAGCCCATGTATTCCAAGCCTCAGCTAAACACCTTTAATCTCCAAGTCATCCATCCTTACACGTGCACTGACAAAAGCTACTATGTAGGGGCAAAGTAATAAGTTTCATTCTCTTTCTTTCCTTGCTGCTTCACCAATAGTCAATCAATACTGTCATTAAAGCTCTGGGAATAGGTTTAGTTGGTTAATCTGTACCTTGAGTACAACACAGAGATAGGAAAACAAACCCCCCCCCCCAATCATGTAGTTCTTCTACAGCCATCACCAGTCCCTTTGTTTGGAAAAAGGGGTGCATCCCTGGATGTTTCTCTCACAAATGAGAAGGCACACAGGCCTGGGTCTTCAATAGGTATTTGGAAATATTTCTCACTAGTGACAATTTGTAGGTAGGTCAGATTTAGAGTATGAACTGAGATATCCCTAAAAAGCTGGCTTATTGTATACTTAGTGTATTCCTTTAACAGGCTTATGCTATCATTAAGCATTCTATGGAAGAAGGAAGCCATTGTGCCCATGTAACACCGACCTAATTAGCTTTGCTGAGGATTTATTTAACAGGTTTATTCTAAAAGTTTATTCTTTAAACGTCTGATAACTGATTTGTTATAACTCTTTAATGAGTCTGTCTTCCTCTGCTGGCTTTAATTCTTTTTGCTGCTGCTCTGTAAGGTTTTGCATCTATATAGAAGGCTGATTGTACAGTGTTTAGACTTTGATAAGCTTTATTCTTATAGAGGATATTCATTTCAGTGTACTGAACTAGGTGGATGTATCTATATTCATGTGAATAGGAATGTGTGGAAGAAGGAACCTTTTTTGTATTGCATTTCAGTATGAAGCCTTTCATCTCAGTGAGGCCCAAGCAGTCTTACAAACTATCTCCTGCAAATCCTGCTTGCTGAAAGGAAAGACTCCTGTTGATTTCAAGTGGGTTTCTAATCAGACCTATAGACAAAGCTCCAAACTGATGCACTTGCCAATGAAATGGTAGGTGGGGAATTATGCACAAGACAACCCCAAGTATGATGTCATCCTGCATTTATACTCACAGCACCCTGGGGTACCCTTAGGTGACAGGCAGAGATGCCAGAGATGGGTTTTACAAGAGTAAAATGTTATGACCTAGTGCTGCTCTGACCCTGATGCTGGAAGTGAGACAGCTTCAAACCCTCTGAGTAGGCAGAGTATCCTGTGACAGCCTCTTTTCCTGAGAAGGGGTAGTGCACATCAATCACAGAATTGTCTGAGTTGGAAAAGACCTTTCAGATCATCTAGTCCATCCATTAACCCAATATTGCCAAGTCCACCACTAAACCATCCCCAAGAACATGCATAGAAGCACACTTGGCTGCTTTGTGTATCTCCAAATGCCTCAGTTCTGAAAGTACTTTAAAAAAACATGAATTTTGCTTCACTCTAATGAGAAAGTTCCCATATTACTCCTGCAGGTAGGGAAACTCAAGCAAGAGCTGTCAGAGAATTAATCAGAATTGCCCCATGAATCACTGCAATAGATTTTAGCTTTCCCAGCCCTGTTCTGTAATCTCAGGCTGAGTTCTCCACCCAGAAAGAAACATCAGCTTGTTATAGACTAAAAGAAGAGGGGAAATTGTATGGCCCAAATGTATTTAGGCCAAAATGTATTATCTTTCTTCATACTTAAATAATAGGAATGCTAATTAATAATACATAATGGAATATTTGAGCATTTATGCATTCTCATAGCTATAACTAGGAAATACAGTGAATGGGGTTTGACCCATTCAGCACCACTTGATTCAGGTCTTAGCAGACAAACTCCTCTATTGATGAGGTTTTTCACAGTCACATTGAACCAGGGTGTACCTCAGCTACAGAGAGCACTGAAAATGGATGTCTGATGGCAGAATTGTGTCATCTTTAGAATGTTATTCTGCACAGCAGAGAAAAGAAGGTTCAGGGACAATCCAACACTTTTGCCTCTTAGATGCTGTGAATTTGCTGTAAGAATCAAGTAAGGTCCCTGTGGAAAGGAGGGAGGGAGTGTAGGTATGTCTGTGTGCACACAGGGAGACAGAAATCCTCAATCTTCTAGATTTATTTCATAACACACTTAGGATAAGGTGAAAATATTCTTATTTTTATAGATGAGAACCTGACAGACCAAGGAAACGTATCCATAAAGTAACCTAGAAGAGATGTGTGTAGACAGTAAATATAACTGTTGCTTCTAAAATGGTAAGTTTGTTTCCTAACCCTTGGATCAGCCTTCTCCCAATGGAAACTTACAGCTCATAGTGCCTCTAAACCCACAACTTCCTAAGTGAAGAATTAACTAACATGGCTTTGTGGATAAAAGTAGTCTAGAGACCCTGGAGATAACTGGCTCTTCTCATTTTCACCACCTCAGCTCTGCCAGTGTTTCTTTTGAGGGTCTGCTAGCAAAGCTTGTACAACTTTTGGGAAAAGTAAAAATTCAAAATTATTATTCACCAGAATTTTACAGAAGTGTCCTCAGCACAGAGGGATTTATTTCCACCACATGGTGTATCTGCTTCCTGTTATTAAAGATAAACTTTTCTACCCCTTGGAGTAGAAATGGGGAAACATCTGCAAAAACAGGGGGCTCTGAGAGCAATTTATGAAAGACATGGTTTCCCCAAGCATGTCAGACACAGGAGACAAAGTGTTCCTTCTTAGCACTTTCTTTTCTAAGAGTTTACAGAAGGATTTTGAGACAGGATGAGGAGGAGCTCTGAGGATGATGGTTCCACCCCATCATCACCAGTGCTCTCCAGTTCTGGACTCAGCTGTGTTAAGTCATTTCAGTTTGAGCCAAAGCCTGACCTTAGTTAGCAACATTACAGGATGTGCAGAGACTGTTGACTAAGGATTTATCTTAATGTTTCTGATGAAGAGGGAAGCTTCATCCCACTGCTCTCTAGTTTGACTTGTTCTCTGTAAGTATAAATCTCTACTATTGAAAAAGCCCCTTCCACCACTATTGCTCCCAGATGTCACCATTATTTCCACCCCTCCATATGCAGTATTGTGTGACCACAGGACACTGCTCTTGGGTAGTAAATTATGACTATCCAAGTTGCTCTCCATAAGCTTAGATCTTATCTACCCATGGCAGCAAGGCCAGCTTCTACCAATCAGCTTCTCTGCTGTTTGCAGAGATAATAAAAAAAAGATATACCTTCACTCCCCACCAGTTTAACACAGTTGTTTAATACAGTAATTCTGTGAGAATGTGCACGTTGTCAATGACTTACTGTTATTACACACATTTAGGGCAGCCTGGAGATTCAAAAACAGAGATAAAAGTGCTATTATCCAAAGGACCCCTTTGCCCACAACAAGGTTTATGAAAATCATTTTGTTCTCTTGCAATTTGATTTTCCCTTTTATTAAACTGTAAAGCATTTTAAAAGGAGAGTGGAAATACATTTGCTTGCTAGAGCCACCTCAATCAGATCAGGAGAGGGCATGGGATAACCTCTCTAATTTCTTGGCTGCCTTCTGAGAGGAACCATGGTCTTGGAAGTAAAACAATGGGACTTAACTGATACAGCCATTTTCTGCCAACTGGTGATAGGGTACCAGAGGGGCTTAGAAACCAGGCTGTGAAGGTGGAGAGCAACTGTGGCAGGTGTTTAAAGACAGATGCCAATTTCAATCATCACAACACCACCATCTGAACAACCTCCAGTATGTCTCTAACAGTTACCTTCACTTTTGCAAGGCAGAAGGCTGGGAAAAAACTCCTCATTTTCTTCCCCTGTTATTTCAGAGAAGGGCTTTTATTATGGTCCAAGTTGTCATTAGAAGCTCTTTATACAAAGGACCCCAGCTTATTGAGGCTCCCTAATGTCAAGGCCTTATCTAATTATTTGCTTTTTTACTACATGAGAATTGCTTCCTTCATGTGGCAAGAAAAAGGAACTGCCCTTATATCAATAGGAAAAAAGCAGTACCAATCTTACTTAGCAAAAGAGGGCACACTCCACCACTCCAAATCCCTTTGTTACTGTTGATCTTAAAAACCTTGTATCCTTCAGTCATTACTGTTACATTGACAAACAGACTTCATTTTAGAATATTCCAGATTCTAACAATTCCAGACTACTCAGGCATGAAGTTCCTCAGACCCAGTATGTTTCTACTTCTGTCTGAGCATCCCCTAATACAACAGCTCCCTGGTCTTTACAAGAGACCTGCATTGCTCTCATTCTGTAGTTAATTGAAATGTTTTCCTTTCATTAGAGAAAGATCTTTCATTTACCATAGAATAACAGAATTATTTGGGTTAGAAAGAAAGGCTCAAAGACCATCCAGATCCAACCCCCCTGCATGGGCAGGGACACCTCCCACCAGCCCAGGTTGCTCCAAGCCCCATCCAACCTGCCCTTCAACACTGCCAGGGATGGGGCTGCCACAGCTTCCTTGGGCAACATGTTCCAGTGTCTCACCACCCTCACACTAACATCAGTTGCTACATGAAACTATAAGACTTTCTAGCAAGTGCCCTTGCTGCCTTTTAAAGGTTAGTAAGAGCAGGCAAAACACTCCTTATCTTCCCACCCAGGGTACTGGCTCTTGTCAGGCTTACCAGCCATGGAAGGCTGTAAGCACTTCTCCACACCTCTAAAAGGTAGCAGTAACTTTTTTTTGCCATTATTATTTTAATAAATGGTTGGTTAATGCTGAACCACAACTTCTGTATGATTTCTCTAATCACTGCACTTCCATTGAAAGTGGAAATGGAAATGCTGTGTACTTTGATTAGAAAATAGTGATGAAAAATAGGATAGTTAGGAATTACTATAACCTGCTAGGAAAAGAGCAGTGATACAGCAGGTCTGCTCAGCCATCAGAAGGGAAAGCTCCAGGAGAAATTCCACACATTGTCACCAACTCCATGTTGCTCAATACTGATAAGTTCAAACATTTGTTAAAAATCACAACATTTTTCTCTATGATCTGTGTAAGGTACATTCTGTAAAATAGAAAACTGGGGTATTTAGACTTACACTTTGTGATCCTTCAGAATGGTCACAAAAGAGATTTTCAAACCTTTATTTTCTAGTGCGAAGACTGAAAACTTGACTCTTAAAGCCAGCAACAAAAAGAAGCACTATTTAAATTGTAATGACACCTGGAACTGGGTTTTCCAGGAATTAATTTTATCATATTTATAATAACCTGGTTAAACTTACATCAGTGCACATCACTGATTAACTCCTCCCCCCATATTTTGTCAGGATGCCTTTTGATAAACCTTGCACTTTTCACCATTTTTTAATGCTACAAACCCTCAGGTTTTCCATTGCAGAAGCTCCAGCCTCCTTTCTGACCCCAGGCTCAGCACTCCCAGGGGTTGCCTCATTGCTGAGGTGGTTTCCTTTTCCGTAAAGTCTAAGGGTTAAGAATTACTGTAGTGAGATAAACTTTGCACTGCATTCTTGGAGATACAGAATTGCCAATATTCAGAGAATTTTAATTACTTAAAATGTTGCCAGAGACTCCTTTTGGGATATGTAAACTTTTCACTTAAAGCCAAATCCAAGTGAGTAGCTCTGTAACGTGAATGTTCCCAGTTCTATGGCATTTCAGTAACAGGTGAGAAAATTTTTGCTCCTTGGATTAAAACACAAAAGGACAGGATGGCCTGTCAGCTAAGAAACAAGGCTGTCCTTCCACCAAGGTGTAAAAGGGAAAGTGGTATTAACCTGTTCCAGGAAGATGCAGGGTTCCTGGAGAGACCCCTCCCACAGAGCCAGATGCAGAAGGACAATCCAGCCCAACTGGCTTTCCCACCCACTGTATTTTCAAAGAGTCAATTAGATTCTGCAATCACAGATCAATTGATAATTTCATAAAACTAAGTGAATGGTTGTCAACCCTGTAATTAGCCCAGCATGATGTGTACACATTGACCTTCAGTCCTCTGCCCAGGAGGATGTGTCAAAGACAAACGGCCTCTTCCAATGTCTCTTCCCTCCCACCCTCCCCAGGCTATTGCTTTTTATGGACCAAGGAAGCTTTTGTTTAATTGGTTACAGCAAACTGAAATAAATAACAATGCTCAGCCTTTCTCTAGTGATTCACAAAGGACTGCAGCCAGGAGGTTTTGCTTTATAGGTGGCCCTCAGGAGAAGTCTACTACAAGAGAAAAACATACACAGACTTTCAGCTCCACAACTAAAGGCTGTATTTTTCCTGTGCCTTAGTAATGGGAGTGAAATTAGAATCATGGGGAAGAGTTTCTCCATGCCCTTTTCACCCATACTCTGGAGATGGCTGCCCTCCCTTCTCCGGTTCCTTGGTGTGCACTGTGATGACATGACATGGACACAAGGCTATTTCCTATTTCCTTCCTCTGTTGTTCTTTTCCCATCCCATCAGATCTATATACATCCTTGAATGGGCAGCAATATTAGCACAGGCAAGAAGTGAGGCAGAGAAGTAAATGACCAACTGCCACTTAGAAAAACTGACCTCTGAAATCTTTCAGAAAGTAACCATTTCTTACCTACTTCCATTCACTCACCATTTCACCCCAAATAAATGCAGTGATTCCTACTTACTCATGTGCTTATGTTGCATGCCCCTGTTGGTTTTTTTTCTGCAAACAATTTGTTATTCTAAGATCTTGGTAAAGAATTACCAAGCCATATATAACTTTGGCTGCTGCCAGGGTATTCCATGAACAGATTTTCTGAAGCATCTTTGCTGTGCAAAGCCATTAGTGCAAAACCCAGACTCCTGGCAGATGCTCAGAAGTGTTCACAAGCTGATCATCACTGTACAGCAACTGGTCACTTAAATCACAAGGTCTTGTTGAACCTACTTCCATATTAGATTGTTTCCCAAACACTTGTAACTAGAGGCTCATAAAAAGTTCATGCATTTCCTCATGCAATGTGGTATTCAGCAAAATGTGACTGTTCAGCTTCATGCAGCCTGGAAGTGAGCACAGAGAGCTGGCTGCTTAGAAATTCCAGCTGAGGTTCCCAGGAACCTCATGTTGGACAACTGTTCCACAATCATCTCTCCACATTGCACTTTAATGATGAAAAATAAAAGCCTTTTTGACTTTGGCATAAACACAGCATGAAGTGTGAAATCAATCCATGTTGTACATCATTTGGAATGACCAGTTACTTCAGAGTCTATGTAATTAGCAAAATAATTAATAATCTGCTAAATAATTAGCAGACAATCAGATATGGAGAGCCTAAGTATGTGTGCTCCTTGGGTTTGGGCTGCAGCAAACAAGATCAGAATGTAAACTATGTCTTGAGCCCATCACTGCATAACCTGCTGGTGTGGCTTAGGGGGAAGTGTTGGAATGGTGTGATGTGGGTCTTCAGGTTACTCAGATAAAATTACCTCTCTCTCTTCTGCCATCCCCTACTGATTAAGGTTGGGGGCAAGCATCTCCTAACTTTTTAATAGCATTTCTGTCCCCAACAATTTTTTCACAAGAGGTCAGATTTACTGTTCTCTAAAACTGCCTCCAGAACCCAATGGTGGGCAACCGTGACCAGATGTACAGAGGACATGCCATATTATTTTCATCATAATATTTCCTTCCCTGGAATCACAAACTTAGGCCTGGATTTCCCTAGCTAAGTTGTCTTTCATTGGGTACATTATCATTCAAGCTGCTCCAAGTGACACTTTTGACCTTAAGGTTGCCATGGGAGAAGAGAAAGGAAGAGTGGTTGTTACTAGATGATCTGCAATTTCTACTGCAGGAAGGAACATTTTCCCTGAAAAAAATTTGCTTGACTTCCTTCCACTTCTGAGAGAGTTACACAAGGAAATACTCATTCACCAAGATCAGGGAAAGCTGTTCAACTCCATGACCAAGACCAGCAGATACCAGCTATGCAACATAAAGCCATAAGAGCTCAGAGGTCTTAAAAAAAGTTAATTCAGCAGGTGACCACCTGGCAGCAGGACATTTGGTACAAAAGCCTCACCTTAAAAACTACCATGAACAAATAGATGCCTCACATGAGTCCTTCAAGCCTTCCAATGAGCTGTTCATCACTGAAGAGGTGGCAGCAGACAGGCTGCCCAAGCAGCACAATAAGCAAGTCCTCTCTCCCTCCTAAGGCACTTTCTGTGCAGTTTCTAGAGCACTTGCAGGTCTCCATCTGTGGTTGTGCTGAGCCAGGCCTCCCCCGGGTGGGTGTGGGGAGGGAAGCTTTGGCTGCATTTTTTTTCCCCTCAAGGCTGATGTGATATATTAGGTGCAGGTGACACTTGGGTCAAGTGAGCACCTGTTCTCCTGCAGCCTCAGGGGAGCCTTACTAACATGGGAAGAATTTATTTTTACAGCTAGAAACAGGGGGGAGATGATCACAGTACATTCTCTCCCTGGGAGTTGTAAACTGCTGGAATTCACTGCTCCCTTTTGGGATGCTGCAAAGACGAGGGGTCTCTACCAGGACAGCAGAAAGGGCTTTACATTATAAAGTCAGTGTCTGTGTCAGCTTTCAGTTTGGATTGCAACAGTCAATAGATATCCTTGCTCTGCTAACAAAAAGCACCCCATGTCTCCACTACAGAGTTTTAAGTACAGGGCTGACCCATTTTGGTTAAACCAGGTTTGTGATTTTTCATTCAGACAAGGGATAACTTCTCTACAAGGACCTTTAGGAAGGCAGGGGTTAAAAGCTGAGTCATGCATATTCAACACTTCATCTTAATACCTTTGCCTGCTGCAAGATTAAAATAAAATATTATCCTTGACAGATAATTGAAAAGTTGAAGCCCCTTTCCCTATTTCATCTGAGCTCACTAGCATCAGGATTCCTACACCATCACCTACTTAGTCAGTCAAGAAAAACCTCCACATGCAGGGGGTCTAGGAAGGTTCTGCAGGTTGTCTGGGCTTTTAGGGAAGCTGTGGCCTGTGTTTGTGATCAGTTGATGTGTTTTAATAGTTTGCATAAAATTGTCTGAGCCCAGCATATAGTGCCTGGACACAGTGCACAAACCCAGCCTGGGGTTGGCATCCTCACAAAGAGTGTCAGGTCTAAGCTCCAGCAGTTCTGAAGTCTGGAGAAGCATGTTGGACAGAATTCCCAAGGAGGAGGCCAAAATGGTGCATTTGGTCACATCAGAATAGTGCACAGAATTTCTGATCTCTTTGTAGAAAGAGGGGATAGCAGGAAAGGGAATAATTAACTTTCCCTCATTTGTCTTTAAATCATTGACCTTGGCTACAATACTTTCTCTGACCCTAAATGGAAGTTATTTTGTTGTTCTGGTTTGGTTTCTTACTTTTCAATTTGCTAAACAAGCTGTTATTCACCAGATGAGCAGAGAATGTTGGTTTTCTAAAGCTTCCAGTTCTGCAACTTTCAAGAATGGCAACTGCACTTTCTGTGACAGTGAGGAATTACTGTGCCAGTCCCGGAAAATCCACAGAGCCAGGAGCAGAACCTTGGGAGAGAAGTCTGAGCAGCTCCATGGAAATCAAAAGTATGGACAGCTTGTTTTCCACAGGGGTCAGCTGAACACATCCCAGTCTCCTCTGATCCCTAGGTGCAAGCATGAACCACAAAACCAGCTCATCCTCCTTCATAAAAGAATTTAGGATTTGGCCAAAACACTTAGCTAAGCAGAAGACTGGCTTATCCAGCTATCAGAAAGCTTGCAGCAGCATGTCCCTCCTCTGCATGCTCAAGGACAGGGAAAGGGAAGGAGCAATGTTTCTCACCGTGTGAATTCTGGAACAGGAGCCTCTCCTTCTCTTGCCAGAAGTGTCCAGTTGAAAGGAGCAGAACCCCTATATCACCTGGGACTGCAGCTTCTCCTGCAGTGTGCTACTCTCTTTAAAATGGTGGAAAAATAAATAACTTGCAGTGACAGGAGACACCTCCAGATAGAGTCACTGTAAACAGAGGACTGAAAACTTCCTGTTCTTGGGATTCCCTCAGCACCCACCAGCACCAGCCCTCCTATCTCATGTGGTCCTGACTGGTCAGAAAAAAAAAAAAAGTCCCTAAACAGCTCCAGAGACTTTTCTTAAGGCCCCATGATCCCCCACACTCCCATACACACACCCAGCTGTTCCACTGACACTGAGAAGGGGCAGCTGTGGTAATTAAAAGGTAGCAAAGTTCTATGACTGCATGAATAAGGAACAAGTCAATACAGCTCAATCTGCTGCTGGATTGACTGCAATCAATTTCTCTTTCTGCCCATCCCAGGCTGCAGCTGTAAAGTAGTCAGTCTGATCAATGGTGACCTTGAGAGCAAGGAAGAAAGACAAAGCCAGGCTGCAAATGGAGAGAGGGATAGAGGGGAGCCTTCAGTGCAAGCAGAAGAGAAAGAGAAGGCAGAGCTTAACCCTCTTCTAGAGCAAGAAGAGTGCAGTTTGGACAGCTGGTGTCAGCCCACAGGAACATGCCACATGCAGCTGTGTCCTGCTTCATCAGCCCTCCAGAAAGGGCAGCAGAGCAATCATCCATCCCACTGACTGGCTGCATCGTAAGGAAGAGGGGGATCAACCAAGGAGTAGGATGGTTCTTGCCCAAAGTATTTTAGAAGTTATAATGATGAGATATTTCTGCTCCATATCTACCATCTCTATCCTGGAGGGAGGTCAGGGGAAGGGAATACTCAGGAGCAGGCAGTGCCAGACATCCCAGGCTGCCCAGCATCTCTGCTTTGCTACAGGAAGAGTCTGCCCACCTCAGGGAGCCTCAGCAAAGTTGTTCAAAGAAATAAAACAAGATTGTTCCTTAGCACTTTCCCTGTCTCTCACTTGCTCACACTCCTGACCAGCTCCAACTAAACCAAATCACTAGTAATGAATTAATAATTAATCAATCACTACCTGATTTCATTTTCAGCTCACAAGATGAGAAAAAAGAAATGAGATCTTAAAATAATAATCTGCAATGGGTTGTGTCTGTCTCTGGCAAATGCAATTTAACTGCCTTAATGAAATGCTAATTGGTAGAAAATATATATAAAACCCATCCTGAATACCACTCTAATTAAATTTCCTTTTTCCAGATCTACAAGGCAAAATGCTCAGTGCAGAAAGAACAGTAAACAGGCTCAAAGGCTGTCCTTTTCAAGACAGGCTAAAATTACAAAGAACTGCACAAGAGTTTGTTGGGAATAACACCATTGTTGTCCCTTATTGTGTGTTGTGTGCATGTGGCATAGCTAAATAAAAAATGATGTTTATAAAGAGCTGCCTGTTCCTTTGCTGATGGACTGGAGGCGCTGAACCGACAATTAAAGCATCAGCTCAGTAATAGCCATAAATAAACAGGCAGCATTAGAACAGACTCGCAATAAAGATGATATTAAAAGCAAAACAAAATGAGAGGCAGCACTGAAAGGGGAAGGGTGAAGTGTAAGTCACATTGATCTGCTCTGGCTTTCTTGCCAAGGCTGAGGGAACAATGGGATGTCCTCACTGCAGACCCCCAGCACTCACCAAAGCTGGTGCAGAGGATGTGAAGGACAAGTCTGTAACAAGGAGTGAGAAGTTTGTAAACAGCTTTTAGTCAGAAAAAGTGGGGGAAAAAAAAAAAAAAAAAAAGGGGGGGGGGGAACAAAACAGACACAACCAGAGCTGATTAGAAATTTTCCATGGGAACTTGTCCAGAGAAGGATTAATTTGTCAAAAGCCAAGCTTCTTGGAGGCCAGGGTCAGTTCTGACCCATCTTCTATAATTCATAGAAGTTTTGAATTATCAGAAGTCTGACACTGTCAAAGTGCCAAGTTCCCAATTTCAAGGCACAATGGCTTTTCATATAGAAATTGTAGATCAGTGCACTCAAAGGGCTGAAGCAAAAAACCAACAACAAACCAAAACACTCAATTGCAAACACAAAATGCCAGCTGACCTGACACAGCTACTGGCCACTCTCCAGAAATTACTGACATGGGAACACTTCCAGAGTTAGAAATCTTTGTCCTCTTTTGGAGAGAAAGAAAGTGCTGACACCCTGAAAAGTCCCTTGAGCTGAGAGCTGCATCCTCTCCATAAGAGACATGCTTCAGCACAAACTCATTCTCAACATTGCCACAGGCAAAACACTGCCTACCTCTCTTATAGAGCATCAGGTGTCTCAAGCAGGACACTGGTGAGGTTGGCAGCTGGAGTCCAGCAGTTCACACAGGCAGCAAACTTCACATTCTCCACCAACACTGCTACCTTCAAACCCAGCTAGTCAGCATCAGCACAGCATCTTCCTAAAGACTTTAAATGCCTTTGCAAATAGCCTTTCCAGCTGAGTATAATTGCCTTAATTAAAACCCCACCTCATCCTTCTGACTGGAAAGGTTCATGTAATGGTTGTGTTTGTCTTAATGGTCTCGTTAGCAGCAGGCTGGGAAAGTCCTTCAGCTCCTCTGCTAGTGGGCTGAGACCTGAGTGCTTGTCGTGGGGGAGGTCACACAGGTGTCCCTGTTTCCCTGCTGGAGTGGGTGTTAGGGCTGAGGGGAGGGGTGGGTGACAGAGGTCTTTCTGTTCTCTTCTCTATAAGTACCACTAACTTCTGGCTACTTCTTTCACAGATGGGATAGGAACCTCCCAAACCTCCAAAGACTGAATTTGGCTGTGTCCCAATGTCATGGCAAGGCAAAGGGATGTCTTGGCTGTTCTCTGTGCCTGGCCGATGAGCAGATAGCAAGACAGCAATGGCCAGAAGGTAGCAGAACACACCTTTGCTACACAGTTTGGAACAGGCAGGGATGTTCCTTCACCTCTGGTCTAAGTACAGCAAATCAGATTTGTCTCTGCTTCCCAAGGAGCCCCTTGTGTTCATAGAAAGTGGAGAATGACCACCTGTGATGTACACCCTGCTTACCTTCTGCCCACGTCCCTTGGTTCTGTCTGTGCAAAGCCAACAACCCTCTTCCTCAAACCATTGTCAGCATTCTACTGAAGCCCAGAAATAGTTTTGCTCATTTATATTTGCTGTGTTAGCTAATGCGACTCCTGGGCAGCAGATTATTCTAAAAAGGCCATTTCTGCTCCCTGGTCCCTAATCCTTGTTCCACTACTGGAGAAGATGTAATTGTCAAGCTGAAAGGGTACCTCAGTTTTTAGGCCACAGGCTGTTAGCAGCTGAAGTGGGGTGGCAGAGTAGTCTGGCTTGAGTAGGTCTGGGAGATGAGATCCTGCTTCTTTCTCCTTACTGGGTGTGCAGACACCAGCACTGCTTCTTTTTCCTTGCTGCCATGAAAATTGCCTTATTGAATTTTTAAATAAACTGTGCTGGTTGGAATAGCTAAAGAGCCTTTGCACAGACCCTGATGGGATTTTTCTCTCTTTTTTTTTTTTCTTAAATTAAAAATCTTAGCCTCAGGCAAAATGGAAATGTCTTCAGATTTGCAATCAGTGCTCGTGTAACGTATCTGAAAAGCAGTTTATAAAGTGGTGATTTGATGGGATTTGTTCCTGGGGGGTGTAATTAATGGATTTGTGGAATCTCGGAGCCCAGGATGGTGTGGCACAAATTGCCACCAATGACCATTACAAGGCAGGAGGGGAAAATGGGGAAGAACAAGAAAAGTGCAATCCAGTTCTAATCACTGAGTTGTGCCTGGGAGTTGTGTTGTTTTCTCCTTCCTTAGAGTTTAACTCACTAAGGTGTCCAGTCTCTTCCAAAGGAAACGCCTTAAAAAAATTGTTCCCAAGTGGAAAATGTCTATGAATGCCAAGACCAGCCTTCCCTGTGCACCAACCACCTGATGGAGATGGGAAATTAATAACTGAACACCTGCTGCTAAAGGCTGAATGGGAACTGTCACAAAGAAGCTGTCGAGGAGAAAAAGGCTTGAACTTTGTCCTGAGGCAGCTCTCCCCACTCACTGAGCTGGATCATCTGATTAACTAAGGC
>NW_009952363.1:682765-703848 GCF_000747805.2 Chaetura pelagica | reverse complement strand
GGAAAGTAAAGAGAAAACAAATTGCATGTTTATTCCTCTCTCAAGGATACAACTCCAAGGGCTTCAGCTAAGGATTAAATAGATGGCCAAGTCACTAATGTCCTTGGGTTAAGTAGGGTGAGAATGCTAAAGGAGCCAGCGAGCTAAGGCTGGGGACTGGAGGTTGGACAGAGGAGGGGAAGAAGTGACTGGAGAGGTTCAGTGAGGCCAGAGCTGTGGGTAGGAGAAGCAGATGCTTGAGGTAATTAGCTGAGGCCTCATCCAGAGCATGTGAAGACAAGTGGTGCAGAGATTCATCAGTCATTGCTAATACAAGGCTAATGCAAGCTGGGAAAGCCATAGATCATTGTGCAGAGCTGGGTCAGAATGAGACATTTCAGGGATATCAGCTCTGGGATGGAACAATTTAATGCATCTCTTCCTCTTCTGCACCTCCACACCAGACTCAGTTCCTTATCCTGGTGGGATCATCTCACCTGGAACAAGCATGGGGGAAACATTCATCATCCCCATGAGCCATATAGGTCCCAAGTTCTGAAGCACCTGGGAATCACACCATGCTACATACTCTGTGTTGCCCTCACATCCATGTAATTCCCACACAGGCATGACCTAAACAAATTACCTTGTTTTTTTCTCAACATGGTTAATCCAAAGATACCACGAATCTCTCCTGATCCACACTAATTCAGTGCCAACCTTCTTTCCTCATCCTACCATGTTATGATGACTTTACACATCACATGACACACAACACCCAGCAGGATGTGTGATAGGAACCCTGCTGAAGGATTGCATCACATCTGAAACCAGGAAGGGCAAGAGAAGTGGAGAGAGGAGGTAAGAGTGCCTGTTGGAGCTGGTAGAGCCTGCATGCATATCTCCAAAGGTTTGTAGCCTCAAGGCAAAGTCATTTCTCCACAGCTGAGTTTGCCTAAGGCTGATAGTGCATCACTGAGATGAAGCAGAAGGAGGAACAGGTTCATAGGAAGATTGTGCAATACTTCTGAGGTCAAAAGTCTAGGAGCTGCAGGGGTGTCAGAGCCAAGCTGGAGGGCAGGGAGAGGAATGTGCTGCTGGGTTGAGAAGTTGCATGGTGCTCTGGGAAAGGGGAGAGGTCAGTGCAGAGACAGGCTCCACAGTTTGGGGCAGGCCTTGAAAACCTTGTTTTTTGCTCTGCCTCTCCCCCAAAATGGTAAATGGTTCTTATCCATCACTATTATGTCACTGTGCATGGAGACAGCCTGAGGGCTCCACAGAGGTCGGCAGGCTGATGCATAAAAAGGCACCCAAAGATGAGCTGATTTCTTTCACATGGGAGTGGGTGAGAACTTTAAATCTTTGGAGTACGAGTTCAGAGTCTTGGCAGCCTGAAAGTCCATTTTCAGTATCCACAGTTCTTCAGGATGTGACTGTCTCAACCCAAATTGAAAACTTTAAAAAATGAAGACAGGGCCAGTTTCAATATCTTTTTCACTCAAATATTTGGAAGGGGGGTGGTGTTAGAAACTGTCTAAGGGTTTTCTTTTGCCCAATGTAGAAAATGACAGCTCATTGTCTTTCTCATTCTGTACCTTAACAAATTATGGGATCGAAGGGCTTTGTAGTTGCTTTGTCAATAAGTGGCAAAATGAAAGAAAGTTTATACCTTGCTGAAAGAGAAACTTTGACTTGACCAAAAGAGATGGGCATTAGATATTTATTTTACTCATTCTGACTTTGCAGAGGACTTGAAGTTTGAGGTTTGCAGCTTGGTTCATGTTATGAACATTTCTCTAACTTACGAAAATGTTCACAGACAGATATCCCAGCACAGTGGTATCACCCTAGAAAATCCTAGGATCTTTCTGTTGCCTTTTTTTTCAAAAAATATTGTGACAAACCAGCAAAAGCTCCCTTTGGATCCTTTGTCACTGCCTCTCAAAGCCTCTTCTGCCCTGGCTAGGTGCTGCTGCAGTGCCCTGCTGTGGAAACATGCAGCTGGGTTCCTCTCACCCTGCCAGGTGGTGTTTCATGGCATTTTAATGCCTGGCTATGACATGTCCTTAGGAAATATTTTGTCCCTTTGTTTAACCCCGAAAGAGGTTTTGTGATCAGTAACCCAGTGGTAAAATCCCTAGTGACTTTTAGATACCGTAAACTGAAGAAACCTCACGATAAAATTCCCTTAAAGCATCAACATCATTCCCAACTGGACAAGATGCCATGACCCTGTGGCTGTAGGACCATCCTGAAGTTCAAGCCCGTGGGATGCTGAATAGTAAACACCTCTCCTAATTCCCTGAGAAGTACCCAGCACCAACCTGGATAGGACATTTTCCGAAGAGAGGGAAAAAGGAAAGGTAAATCCATGTGAAAGACAGAGACAGTGCAAATGAAAGGGAGAGAGACTACTGGAGGGCTTCATCATTCCCCTGTCTAGAAGATATTTCTCCATTGACTCTATTTAAAGTCAGCCTCAGGCTTCTGGGCTTGGAGAGCTTTTAGCAGATGAAAGAATTCACTCATCAGGCAGAGGTGTTTTTGATTATTTTTTTTTCTCTCCCCAGCTTTCACAGGTCTGTTTTAAAGCCATTTCAGCAATTGTTGAAAACTGTCAGATGCCTTTGACAGATCAGTACTTTACTGTGGAATTTGCATGGCCTGTTAGCCAATCAAAATGCAAATTGGGGAAACATTTAAAACACAAGCCCCCAATTTGTCTTCAAACGGTTGCTAGAAAGTCATGAAAGCAATTTAGCTGTTCCTGGGACTGCACCTTGTCTTCAGTCTCAGTTCTGGCAAAGCTGCTGGATTTGGCTGGGGGGGGATGTGTGTGTGTGTGTGTGTGTGTGTGTGTGTGTGTGTGTGTATGCTACAGGCGTTGTTTCCAAGCTGTGAGTATAAATCTTCCTCTCTGACTGAGTGAGATTTATAGCTCAGCCATGGGGCTCCTGGCACCTCCCAGCACAGCATCTCTCTTTCAGTTCGGGACTAGCTCAGGGATGGGGTGTGGGAAGAGGGATGGATGCTCAGGCTCTTCTGCCCCACTTCCCTTCTCTTCCTTTTCCAAATGGCATCAGGGTTGTGCAGCAGAGCAGAGGTTTGTGCCAACAGCTCACACTGCGGCGATAATGAGAGCCATTTAATGAAGGTTGAGTCAACAGAACCGTGCTTCCCTTTCAGCAAATAAACACTTCTATTCCCCCTCTATGTTTTGTTTGTTGAGTTCTTTTTCCCCATTAGGAGCCTTTTCTTAAGGGGAATTGCCAGATCAACATAGCAACAGATGAACATCTTGAAGGTACCTCCAGGTGACATGGTGACACAAAGTGCTGTGTCCCTGGTTGTTCCTGTCCCTCACCTTGGGTGAGGGAGCCTGCCTCTGAGCACTTGCACCCAGCCAGGGGGTTATCCAGCCAGCCACCCATCTATCCATCCATCCCAGTCTGAGAACCCAATCTGAGAACCCAATCTGAGAACCCAGTCTGAGCCTGAGGAACTGCTTTTTTTTTGTTTTCTAGCAGAAACTTTTTTCCCCACTCCTTTAAAACTTTCCAAAAGGTCCACTTTGCCTGAAAAGAACTGCTTTTCCCTGAAAAGGCTTCTCCCCCCCACAGTAAGTCTGTTTCTGATTTAAATCCACCTTACAAAGGTGGTGTGAGAAGTTTTGCTTTTAATGAGAAGCTGAAATGCTGCACACAAGATAAAAAGCCTGACCAGCCCCTCCTTAACTGGAAATGACATTGTTTCATGCAGACTTATGCATAAAAATGTACCTATATTCTTTTTTTAAATTGGTCTGGGAGAAAAAAATCCTGTCATCTGCTATCTAGTCAGAGTTATCTATTTATATCCATTGGACTGAAAACATTGGCATCCCATTATGAACCATTTCCTTACCCCAAGAGGCTCAAACCTGAGAATCTGCACATTCTGCCACACAGGACATTTCCTGGCATCACTCAAAGTGCAAAGGTCAGGCTGGAAATGATCTTCCACTGGCTTGAGTTCACTCCAAAGAAAATTCTTCCACACTTACCAGATTTGGTTATTAAAATGAAATGGATAAGCCTTTACTGCAAGATTATTTGGAGTAAGTTTTAAGTGTTCCTCCTCTGCAAATGGTTAGTTTTACATTCCCTCCTTCCTTTAATGCCTGGATTCTCCCTTTCCCTGCAGTCTGCCTCTTGTCTGGCTCACTGAGGCAGCCAGATGGTATAATTTGCAGGTACCTCCACAGCACTCACTTGTCTGACGTGCCTGAACTGATTGAAACATGCACAGAAACATTTGAAACCTCATTGAAGAGGTCTGGATAAAGTCCTGGAATGTGATAGATCTGGGAGACAGACCAGGTACATTCAGCCCTGAAGATTGCACAGCACAAAAATCCAGGGGAGTTTGTGCATGCACGTCTGCTCGTGGAGAGGAGATGACTGTAGATCTTTACAGGACAACATTCCAGTAAATAAATACAGGATGATTGCCTATGGAGTGTGTCTCTCTGGGTTTGTACGTGGGTGTGTGCCCTAGTAAGTACACATGACCCCCCCTTTCTTGCATGTCCCCATGCTGTGTGTGTGTGTTTGGTGCACACCCACCTCCCGTAGCCATGCTGGGTTGGTACAGCAGCCACGGCAGGACACGTCTGGCATTCACACACTCTGCTTGTTTTCCAAGCCCCCGTGCCTGCAGAGAGCATGTGAGCAGCAAATACCAGATGCCCATGTGTGTAGAGGAGGTTTCTGATTGCAGGTACCTCAAGGCTTAGCACACACTGCTGATGGTCACAGCAGGGACCCGGACTGTGCGACTGATGGCCAAGTGCCTGATGTCAGCTGGGTCCTCCAGTTTGAAGATGGGCACCTGCAAAAAAAAGCACATTTCAGCATGCACACAGGGGCCTGTGGGAGGCAGGTGAGACATTAGGAAGAAATTCGTCAGAGTGGGGGTGGTGAGACACTGGAACAGGTTGCCCAGGGAAGCCCCATTCCTAGAAGTGTTCAAGGGCAGGTTGGATGGGGCTTGGAGCAACCTGATCTAGTGGGAGGTGTCTCTGCCCACGCAGGAGGTTGGATCTAGATGATCTTTAAGGTCCCTTCCAACCCAAACCATTCTATGAGTCTATGATTCAGTGATCCTATGATTCTATGAAGATGACTTGCACACCTTGAGGTCAACAGCATTCAAATGCTGTGATTCAAAAATCTTCCCAGTTCCCTTACGTCTTCATGCCCTCAGTGACATCTGAGCACCATGGAAAGGTGCGTGCGGAGAAAATACATCTCTAGCAGTGAAGGTTTAAAATATTTTCTCTCTTCTTGGGCTTCTCCTGTTTCTTTCTTTAGGAGTATATTGTCAGGTGTGACACAACTGTGGTAAAGGGGTCAGTGTGCATGATGCTGGGTCAGCATCAAGGAGACTGGGAGCAGTGGGTGACAAGGCTTCTGAAAACGTTGCAGTAGAAACTGGGAGTGGAGCTTGCTGGAAACATTTATGGTTCTAAAGAGCTGGGCTAAAATACCTCCTAACATAAGAGGACAGTCTGCACTTGGTATCTGCATCAGTACTTTCCAGGGCAAGATGTCTGCTGCCACTAAATAAAATCTCCCCTGGAAATACATCTGTGAACAAAAAAATCTTTGCAGTCAGGGATATGAGAAAATAAACAAGCAGCTGGCAAGAACAGCATTGAATCAAACACTGATTGAAATATGGGAAGACCATCAGGAAAAAAAATATTGCATTTTATTGTTGTGCTAAAACCAAAAGAAAACAAAAGCCTTCTCATGTTTCAGCTGGGGACAGGGGGAGCTGAGCAAGGGGACAAGACTCTTGTGGGGGAAGAGAAGTGGTTGCCTCATGCACAGGGCCTGGTGTTGTGCTGGCACCCTGTCAGCACTTTGCAAGAAGGAGCTCCATCTTTCTTTCTTACGTGGCCTGACAGCTTTTCAGAAGAGATTTATACAGGGACAGATAGGAATATCTGTCATAGCAAACCACCATGATCAAGAGAAATGAGGCACTGTGAGCTTCTGAGCTGGGACCTCACACTTCTCAAAGCAGAGATCTTGTTTCAGGAAAGGGCACAACCACAGGTGCTGCTCAGCACCCCAGAGCAGAGGGTCCCCAGGCTACATCAGTGTGAGACATGTACTCCAGGATTTATCTGGCTGTGTGCAGATACCTGGAGCTCACAGGTCTGTACCCCTGCAGGTTGGAGAGCCTCCCTTTACAGCAATGCAGAGAAACTGTCACTTCTAGGGCCCAATTCATCTCTTTCTAAGGCAGTCATCTCAAACAAGTCAGATGAATTGTGCTGTGGAATTGCTTATTTCACTTTCCCAGCTATAAAGGGAGTCCAGACAGCTAGCTCAGCTGAAGCCACTTGTGCTGGAGCTGCTGAGAACCAGAAGAGATGAATCCCAGCCCTAGTGTGCAGATCATCTGCCCTCAGCCCTTGATGGCTTCATACCCACAGCATCCCTCAGCCCCTGATGGCTCCATAACCACAGCATCCCTAAGCCCTTGATGGCTCCATAACCACAGCATCCCTAAGCTCTTGATGGCTCCATAACCACAACATCCCTAAGTTCTTGATGGCTCCATAACCACAGCATCCCTCAGCCCTTGATGGCTCCATAACCACAGCATCCCTAAGCTCTTGATGGCTCCATAACCACAACATCTCTCAGCCCTTGATGGCTCCATAACCACAGCATCCCTCAGCCCAGGTGCATGGGGCTGTCGTGCCTCTGGAGGTGCAGAGCATCTCATGGCAAGCAGGTGGTAGAAATGTCTTCAAGGGATTGGGATTCATCTATGAATAAATTTAAACATGCTCAGAGCAACAAAATGTATACTTTTTCCCTGCTAGGTTTAAAGAAAAAGCCAGGGAACCTATCACCATTAGAATTAGGCAGCAAGTCTACTTGGCTCACCCCCTGAGCCACTCTGCTGTGACAAAGCCATGGGAGCATTTTACAAGGACAAAGGTTGCTGGCTGGTGAACAGCAGCGTATTAACATGGAAATGACAGCAATCCATGTCAGAGCACGGTGCCCATGCAAATCTTTCTTAGGCTATTAGCAGCATGTGGATGTGGGAGACTTCTTTGCAGGCCCCAGGTGACTGGTTGGCAGCCTCTGGGTGCTGTGTTGTGGCTCTCACTGGAGCATACCTGCTATGCTGAATAACTGGGAGAGAGAAGAGGGGGGAAAAAAAAGCAGATTGTGATTCAGACCCTTGCTTTCTCAGTGAAGCTTCTTGGGACCCCAGCTGTGGTGTAAATTGAGATTCCACATGAATGCAGTTGCCTGCTTTCACTGCTCGTTGGGTGCAATTTACTTGTCTTATCCGATTTACACGATGCACTCAGGTTTGGAGCATAAATATACAAGCTCATATAACTGTGCTTGCATCTTGCTTCTGTTTCCCATCTCTCACACCAGCTCAGACCCATCCAATTCAGAGAAACTGGTTTTAATTTCAGTCATTTTCCTTTTCGCACCCAAAGCCCCACCAGTTTCTGTGCTGAGGTCTCCTAAGCACATCAGCAGAGTTTTCCACTGGATTTCATTTTATCCCTTGATTTGAAGGGTTTAAGTGTGAATTAAGTGATACCCAGGCTCTGAGCACAGCCCCTCTTCCTAGGGGTGAATTTCAGCCTAAATGAGAAGTGTGTGCATCAGGAATGCACTCCCCAAGCATGAATAAATGTTCTCAGGGAGCTCCTTAACAACATACAATCTTCCAGGCAACATGTTATTTTACTAGGATTAACAACCTGGAGGAGAAGGATTAATATAATTGCTACTCCTAACCAGAGCTGTGGAAAATAATCACAATGAAGTAAATAAAATCTTTGAATCCTGTCAGAGGTGGTTGGTTTTTGTTTTGTTTTTACTTTAAATAATTTATTTATTTATTTATTTGTGAAAATCTTGCAGGAAGTTCCCTGGTGTCAAACAGTAAGTGCAGGCATTCACCTGCTCCTCCCTGGTTTTTTGAAAGGTTTTTAACCTAAAGTCAAATCTCAAGGTATTTTAGAAAACAACATAATACCTGACCTTACCCAAGCTTTATTTCACATTTCATTCCATAAGAGAGAGCTTTGTCAGATGAAAGGAAAAGTCCACCTAGTCCAGTATTATATGTCCAATAGTGCTAAAAAATTGTCACTAGGAAAAACTATGAAACAGGGCAAGTAAGTGTGTCTCTCCTGCTCTTTCTCAGTGATCAGCAGCTCAGGAGCTCCCTGAACTAGAGGTGTTATCTTTGGGTTTAATGCCCTTGATGGATCTTTTTCTTCCATGAAGTATTGAATATCTTCACAAAATGTATAGTTAAGATGCAGAGCTCTGTATTTTTGTGAATGCCAGAAGTTTAAATGGGTTCAAAAAGTGAAGTGTGAAACCACATTACATTTCTACCTTCTGGAGGTGCTATCAAGTAAACACACCTTGACAGGGAAAGCTCTTTGCAAGAAACATTACAACATTAATTTGGTGGGGGGTTTGGTGGGTTTTTTGTTATTAAAAAATCTGTTTTGAGCATAAACATGTTCCCCAACAAATCCTGAAGGAAAAGCATTTTCCTGCCATCATCAGCCCTGCTAAAAAATCTTGTAGAGCTCCTCCAACCCATCCATGAGAGGGCTGTTGTCAGGGCTGGTACCTGATTAGAGCAAGACCAGATGTACTACAAGGTATTTGTTCTGCTGCCCAGAAGTGTAACATCAGGAGCTGCTGGACCGTGACCAGCTGAATAATTGTCAACAAATACATGGAAATAAACATAACCATCTCTATCACATTAATCACAGTCTCAGAGGAAACCTTCACCTGGACTCCAGTGAATTCAGAGCCAGTTAGTTCACTATCTCTGATCACTTTGGGCAGCCAGAGCAGAATGCACCCTTGTGTAAGTGCCAGTGCAAAGCCAAACATCACCTGAAGGCCATGTGCATGGACCTGCAGTCTGTGCTTTTGTGTTTGTCTTCTGCAAGATTATGTGGTGGGGAGATCTGCCAAGCAGCAGAGCATCAAATCTGTGTTCCTTAAGTCCTTTCAACCCTCCAAGTATTTTTCTTCCCCATCAGGCTGTCAGGACCTTCTGCACGTTACACAGGAGCCAAGGAATAACCCCTTCACTTATGCAGGGAGCTTTGAAACTCCCACCAAACCTTCCCACTCCAGGAACTTTGTTTTAACACCTGCCTTTGCCAGTACAGAAGCAGCAGCAGAGAGTCAGGGCTGCTGCATTCAAGAGTCTGCCCTCACTTACACAGCAAGCACTGTGGTTCTTTAAAGCCTTCCCAGTGCCAGGTTTAGTCTCTGTCTCTCTCTCTCTTTTCCTGACTTCTGCACATGTTTTCTCAGGGTCTGAATTGCTTTGAAGATGACCATGTCACAAGCCTCTCCAGATCAGATCCTCACCCACCCCCATTGCTGTTTGGAGCCTGTGCTGCTACAGGGGCACTCTCCCCCCGCAGCAAAGGCCCAGGCAGTCCTTCCCTTCCAGCCCCACCACATATTTCAGATAACTTCAGATCCACATAAATAGACCTTCTGTACAAAGAGCTGAAGCATTTTCAGCCTTGGCTTTGTGGAGAAGAGGCAGAGGGATGCCCCCTCAGGCAGAGTGAGAAGGGCCCAGCTAACGCTGTGATGACAGCACAGTACAATTCCCTGGGCCCTAAATATTTTATCATCATAAAATAAACATAGATCTTCACATCATGAAATATACATTAAAAATGTTTAAACATGTTAATTATTAAACCAATATTGATTCATATCGGATGGAGCATTAACGGGTGGAGCTTGGAGAAGAAAATTGGTAAATGTATTTAATGTCAAAAGAGCAGTTGCCACATATCAATATTCATCAGGTCTAACCACTAATAATCATAAAAGTGACAGGCCAGATTTATGGCTGCTGTGCACAAAGGCAAGTCTGTGCAAAGGGACAATCTAAAAGATTAAGATGGGAGGCACAAAAATACAGGTTTTTCTCCCCAGCTCATAATTGTGATTTTATGGATACACTGCAGATTTGTGTATAAGAGTCTGAGCAAACAGTGGGAAGAGTCCTGGGAGTTTATTTCAGAGCACGTTATCAGAAGGGTGTCATCAGCTGCCCATGATCACCCTGGGGTAAGGCTGCCTTCTGAGACAGGTGCCATCACAGTGCTCAAGGAGTTAACTGCTGCTCATGTGCCCTCTCTTTGGACATTTATTCAAATAATCTTACATGGGTTTTCTGAAAGTGAGGGAGTGTGAAATGCATCATGTGCCACCTTTAGCATTTGCAGGGTTGAAGGTGAAGCTTGAGTCAGGGAGTTTTATGGTGCAAGCCAGTTATTTTGATTTTGGGTTGTAAATACTCTCCCCAGAGGAGAACACCTCACTCACTGTGTCTGCAGGAATTCTTTTGCAGCATTTTTTCCACTGGAAGCTCTAGTTTTGATAATAGATTGGTGTCACAGCACAGCTAGCAAAGGAAGGTATGGGGGACTGAAATTCCCATTGGTGTGGGAGTCTAGACAAAGGTCTTTAATTTCATTAAGTTTAAAATGCTAATGTCCATCCAAACCATTTATGAAGGAACCCTGATATAAATACAGTCTGTCTCAGGACATTCCTGGCACTGTGGTCTGGATGTGTTGTTCATTTCCCTCCCCACCTAGACTTTTTTCCTTGATTTACCTCAAAGTGAACAATTATACCAAGATCTGGCTCCTTGACCTTCAATACCCAGGGACTATGTGAATTTACCAGTATTTTTGCAATATGCTGGAGTCTGAAAGAACTGTAGAATTGTAGAGAGTTCATTAGATGTAAATATTTTCTTGAGAAGAGTGTCTTCTTTTTCAGTCTTCAAACAAAAAGCACAATGACGTTCAGTGACTGTGTTGGAGGAGCCCAGTTTAAATTTGTTCAGTCTACAAATCAAAAAGGAAATTTGTTTTCTTAACAGCCACCTCTGCAAATGCAGGATGGTACCAGAAAATTAACAGGTGCTCTCTGTCTTGCATGCCAAATTGATTTAATACTTTTTATTGCTGTGTTGCTTTGCAGGACTAGTATAAGTTAGAAGCAGCAAATGGATAGAAACCTTTTCTTTTGAGGTGGGGAGTGGGGGTTGTATGACTACTGATGGACAGAGTCATGCCAAGGAAAGGTAAATAAATTGTTCCTTTCCTTGTTGCAACCTGGTCTCAATGTCAGAGCTGGCACCTGGATGAGCTGCTGACATAATTGACTGCAGGTATATAAATGCATAAGCTGTTGTACAGAAGACAAGGAAAAAAAAACAAACAGATGAACAGGACATGGCCACTCAATTGACCAACTACAGGTCTGGAAATGGGGATCTTCTAGGTCTTTTAAGTCCTTCCTTTACTCACCAGCCCTTGCTGCCTTCAGAATAGAACTGGAATTTCGTTTTTCTCACTACAAAATGTATGTCAGTACAACAGCAAATGTCAAACTTTTTCTCTGGGACAACCCGTTCAAAGGCCAAAACCTTTAACATCTGGCAGCTGGAGGATTCTGCTGAACAACAGCTTTATTGTCAATGTTTATCCGCTGGAGAAATGCTTCTGAGCCTATGCATAGAGATGGTACACTAAATTGTCCATTTAATTTCCACTTACTGTGAGATTCGGCATACATTAAATAATATTTGATCATTAAAAGCATGTTTATGGACTCTAATATTGCTATCAGTGGTATGTGACTAATACATAGTAAAGTGCATTTTGTCATGAACGGTTGATTTCAGAGCAATTTGTCATTGACAATGGTTAATCTGGGGGTTCTCTTCTGCTCTCTCCTAATGCAGCTCCAAAAGATGTGTCTGGAGGGAGTCACACTGTGGTTGTGTCCTTGTACAATGTCCCTGCATTAAACAAGGACTAGAGTGATGGTTCATGGAGGTACGTACAGCATGGGATGGCCTATGGCAACGATATCCTAAGTTGCTGGGCTCACTGGAAACACCTGGGGAATAAGGGAGATGTCTAGGGTGAAAACCATTTAGGTCTCTAATGTCCAGCTGGAAAACACGACGGTTTATTGTCTGGGCAATCTGCAGTGAAACAAGTTGGTGGTGTGTAAAGACTCAAAGAAGAACTAGGTTTGGTCAGCCTGGCTTTATACAGAGGATTGAGATTCCTATGTCTCAGCTTCCTCTGGCTGTTCAGTTTGATGGTGAGAACTGCTTTTATGGGATCTCTCTGTAGGGCCTGTGCTCTTCAGGTATAGGCTGTGTCAGAGCCTGGGCAGCATTTAGTCTACTGACAGCTTGGTCTTGGCTGGAATCATTACATAATGCAAAAAATGAACCCAAACAGGCACATTTGGCATGGCACGCTCACTCATGTGTTGGCATATAATGCCATGGGACACACTTTGCAAATGCATCTGTCATCTAGGCCTAACAGCAGCCACATTGTGCAAGGTGCAATTAGGAGGTCACAGAAATGCTGTCAGTGATGGCTTTCTGGCTGCCTTTGGAAAGTGTTCTCAACACATAGCTAATAAGTAGGTTTCTTTGATAGCTAGGGACAGCAGGAGGAAAGCAAGCAGAAGACCCAGCTCAGTGCTATTATTCCTTTTAACTTTGCTTAGCAAATGATCCTAAAGTGCTCAACACAATAACTCCCCCTTTTAAGCATAGGTTTTCCACTCTTCCTTTGCTAGGGTCTAATTTTAAGGGAGCACTTTGGGATTTTAATAACAGAATTATACACTTTGCCAACAGGTCTTTAATCTCCTGATGTTCAGCCCATCAGTTGTGTCTCTGGCGGGTCTTTCTCCTAGGATGTTTGTCTATTAAATTAACAGTATTTCAGAAGAAGAGAAGTCATTTGCAAGCAGTAAATCACAAGGCAGCAGCATTCACTTCACTCTCTCGCTGTTACATCACTCAGTATATTATACACTGTTCTATATACTCAGTATATCACTGAGTTCTTCATCTTCCCTGCCACCCCCTCCCTCCGCCTCCATGCTGTCTGCAAAATGCACAAACCTCTCCAAGGCAGCAGAATCAAAAGAGAAAAAGACAGATGAGATTTCACGCAAGCAGAGAAACGAGAAAGTCTTGAGTGTTTGGATGGCACTGCTGGATTTTGGCTGGGTTGCCTAGAGAGAAGAGGGTAAAGCAGAGCTCTACACATCTGAGTATTTCCAAGTGTGCCAAAAGCAGTGAGGAACAATGCCCAGCAAAACCTCAGAGTTGGAGGGAAGGCAGGAAACACGGTGCTTCCCACATGCTGTGGAAGTGAAGCCACCCTGGGATGGAGGCAGCCCACGATGGGCAATGTATGGCCAAGTCCTGTGGTGCTGCAGGGTCAGAAACAGACACATATTGTGGGGTGAAGGAAGATCATTAGCAGGAAGGAGGCCAAGAAAATAGAAATAATAATTCTGTTTACACACAAAATACACATGAGCTTGTGATTCCTCCCTGGCTTCAGATGACTTAATTCTTGCCCTTAATTGAATATGCCCTTCCACAAGAAAGCAACTTGCAGTGGAAGTTTGGAATCATTTTAAGAGCTCAATGCATTGTAACAGAATCACAAACACTGAAAAATGTTCATTTATCCTTCTTGGTTTCTGCCCATCCAGCAAATGGAGTGGGTTCAGTTTCATTTAAACATTAAGAACAGGTCTCTTGCAGAAAACAAGAATGGTACATCTGCAAGCAGATGGGAAACATCTCCATGTAAGCATTTATGAGATGCCTAACACAGTTTTACTCTCATAAAAAGGAGTAATCAGATGAAAATCTAAATGTTAAGGGCAGTGTGAACCAATAATTTGTGGAAAAAATTCAGAACAGGTTGTACAAAGCAATCTGTTGCAATGACTTCTATTTTATTTCCCTGTTGACTTCTTGCTTCCTACCCTCCTTGCTATCACCTTTTACAAGATGAGCATGCAGAAATCCTACTTGCTAAATCAAAACTCTTTTTGAATCAAACCAAATCTAGAAAACCAAGGTTAGAAACAGCAAATTTTGGTCACAGACTCCACAACATAACATTCTGGGAATTGTGTCTTCCTGCCTTGTACAAATTACCATCTAAAAAAAAATCTTACAAATAATGCTCGTTCCTCTGCTGCACCATGTCCTTTCCTCTGCATCCAGCTGCCACACCTTGACTTACACTCTCTCCTGACTTTACAGATTTTAAAGCACAAAGGTCTCAGTAAAGCACATGATCCAACTCCTCCCTTGGAAAGGCCATTAGGATTCCTCTGGTTATATACAGGTTAAACAAAGTGACTGAGGCCCTGCTAATCCCTTTCAGCTCTCTGAAGACTGGACTGGTGCAGGCTACGTGCAATGGATAACAGAGGCTGAGGTGATGCTCTAGCTGAAGCTGAACACAAGTGATGAGAAGCAGTAAGAGTAAACAGATTCTTTATCCCTGCTGGGGAAGGAATACAAAATGCAGAGCATATTTATATTTTTTTCTCCAGTCTGGAACAAGCCTGATACTTTTTGGCATTGCCTGGAGCTGCTTCAGGTGAGGGATACCCAGCTTCACATTCCTTCCCCAGGGTCTGGAGAGTCAGCCTTGTTCTCCATGCCCCAGCTCTACTCCCTAAGCACCTGTTTTTATACTTGGCCTCTGTCATTTAGTTTGTTTATTTGTTTGTTTATTTGTCTCTCTCTCCTGCTTTTTGAGATTTCTCTTTGGATCTCATAAATCTTCCTTATGGAAATATTTTTGCACTTGGTGTATTTCCAACAAATGTTTAGACTTCGATAAGGCAGCATTTTTTCTCCATGGGGAGAAGTTTTTTACGATTTTTCTGAATGGCTTTCCTCCATGAATCTTGGCAGCTTAGGAGTCCCCTCCAGTAGGATATAATTGAAAGTAGCAGGTTGGTCTAATAACCTGGCTTTCAGAGACTGGCCTCCAGTTTAGTAGCTGCAAGTAACTGTGGGCAATTTTGTCTAGGCTTAATTGCAACAAGATTTTTTTCCTTTAATTTTCAGGCAAAAGCAGAGCTGAAGGATCATGTTTCCTCTACTAAAAACTCTATATAACAAGTGTGAATAAAAAATTATCTACCACAGCTAACAATTTTTCACTCACAGATTGGTGATCCAGAAGATGGTGAGACCATCAGGTGGTACAGTCAGCAGAAGAAAGACTCTTGGTTAGGCTGACTGATAAAGCTCTGGCCCTTACAAAGAGCAAATGTGTAACTCATGTCTTAGATCACTCTTTCTCTTGGTAAGTTTAGCAGTCTTTCAAGCTGAGTTAATTTTGGTATTAGAAAATGTAAGAGTATAAAGGAACACAAGCAGCTTTTCAAGTCAATTCCACTTGTCCAAGAGAGGATCAACACTGAGGATGCTGTACCCAAAGGGTGTTCTCCAGTCTGTCCTTCAAACACTTCAATCATCAGGATTCCACAATCTTCCTGGGTTATTTTTTCCAGCACTTCACTCTCCATAGTGTCAGAAAGCTAACCTAAACATCCTCTATAATGTAAGACCATCTTTGAACCACTCCAGAATTAAACTACTTCATGTTAAGAAGACCACAGACAAACCTCAGATACTAGATCTTCTGGCAGTACCAACTGTCAGCCCATAGAAACCTTTGCAGGAATAGGAACAGCCTCAATGCTACTCCAAAATTCTTAGAAAAAGATTGTCCAGAAAACCAAGCTACTGCTTTTCCATGCTCTACCATCTGCACTTGCTGGAGACCAGCTCAGTTACTGACATCCCACAAATACATCAATAGGAGGCAAAGGAATTAAGGAAGCAGTAGAGATCACTTTAAAATGCAAACAATGTAGAAGAGTGAGGCACTTCAGGCCACATCCTGAACTGCTGTAAATCAGTGAAACTCATGTATTTCAAACAAACTATGCCAGTTTTCTCCAGCTGAGGATTTGGTTCTTCATCATTAACTCCTCCAGCATTACACAGCCAGGTTTTGGAGGCTTTGAATGACTTCCTGCTTTGAGTTTACAGCTGTTCCAGCAAGGCCTTTGGTTTAGCCCATTAATTTATCATTAGTCTGTGTAAACAAAAAAAGAACAAAACTAAAGTGGCTAGGAAAGAAGAAACTCAGACAGATGCACTCACTGTTTCTCCACTTCAGACAGACTTCAGGTAAGAAGCATTGCTAAAATGGAGACCTACTGGGACATGTTTCCTAGTTAGGATAAAGATGCTGTTTGAGATCTAAGGCTTGAAAAATCTTTGTTCAGATTAATGAAAAAAAAAAAAAAAATAAGCCTCCAACTCCTACTGAAGAGTCTTCTTTAACATTAGAAGGATATGTTGCTCTTCATTTCAAGGTTTCCCAATCATTCTGATTCCACCTGGAACCAGATGCAGATGTCCTGAAATGCTAGCAAGGAAGCTAATTCTGGCAGTATTTCTGAAGCATAAGCAAAGAGAAAATGACAAAAATATCAAGAAGAAAAGCTGCTCTCTTGATATCGTCCATCCATTTTGCTGGATTAACAAGATCTGGACAGTTAAAAAAAAAGCTTCAGATACAAACAGAGGAAGGGTTGAGTCCTTACCTGACCACAGCTTTAGTATCAGTTTGATTTTAGCTTGTGAGCATTACCACTGTGCCTTCAAAGGCAGAGGTATCTGTGCACCCAGAGCTGACATCCACATGGACAAACTACTGTGAAAGTTTGGAAGGGAAGATTTGTTATTCCATTTTTTTCAAAGACAAAAATTAGAATAAGGATAGTTCTTCCCTTTCGCACAAAAAAATACACTGCCTAAAACAGTCTAATTCATAGTTTAGTTGTTTCCAGCTTCAGCCACCTAATAAATCTCTGGTTTTTGCCTTTCACTCTGATTTCCCACAGTAGGAAGGTGGATGAAGAGTCACAGAGGTGGCTGGAGGTTGGCAGGGATTTCAAAAGTATGTACACAAGTTAGAGCACCAAGGAAATAAATGGGCCCAGCATTTAGCATTCCTCCAAGCACTCTTGTGAAGCCCTATAGGCACTACTTCTTCTACCATGTGAAGTTTTTTGTAAAGCTGACTTGACCATGAGCAGGGGCACACCAGGAGCACACAGCAGTAAAGAGTTAAGCCCCAAGATACTCAAGCCAGAAAAAATATATCCTAAAATGTTTTTTACTGATCTTGTTCCTGGTAAGAGCACAGATACAAGACAGGCTTTCACTGGGTGGAAGCTGACCAGGATCAATCTTTTCAGCTAGCAGTAGCAGACTCAGAATTCTTCCTCCAAAAACCAATGAAAAAGGCAGCTTCCCTGTCTTTTTGAAAGGATTATCTTAATGCTCTTCCACAACCTCAGCTGGTGGCATGTGACCCCTGCACAGGAGTTAATTCTGCCATCTCTGATACTTGTCCTGTTGTCTCCAGTACACAGCTTATCAGACCACAAAAAAACCACTCCTTTTCAGTCCTATGGGCAAGGTGGGGCAGCTTTACACATTGCTTCTCACAGAGATCCTTGGAATGTATTTGTGGAGACTTTCGAGGTGCAGGCAGATGACTATGTACATATTAGCATGCATACAAATGTGTGCGCACAATGTTGCAGGTCTCTGTGTGTATTTCTTTGCAGAGGTGTGTTCTCCCAAGTGCAGTGTCAGAGAATCTGTCCTGTCACACAGCTCCTAGATGATGGATGCTCTGTGTGCTGCTGCAGCCTTATGGCACTGGCAGAGGCTCTGCAATGTGGAGACAGCAGCAGTCCTGGCTCTGATTCTTATAAGAACAAGGGGAGCAGCTGGACGGTGTTTAGAGCATCAGTAAATGAAATAAACTGGCTCTTCTTCAGTCTGCTTCTTCTCGGGGGTTCCAGTTACAGAACAAGACCAGAGACTTGGCAACTGCTCCCACAACAGGAAAAAAATAAAGGAAAACTAAGAAACCTGATGAGATTAAAATCTCCCTCAAGGCCATCATAAACTGCTCTGCTGGTTTGTAGATAGACCATGTTTTAGATGGTCAAGACTGGTGCTGACTGGGGTGTTTGGATCACAAAATGGCAGAACACTTGGTGTCATCAGGATGGGACCTCTTTCACTCATGGTGTCCATGAGTCACTTTGAAATAACCTGGGATAAGTTCTCTATTTTACTTTTGATCTTTTAAAAGGCAGTTGGAAATTTTAACTTATACCTAGGTTTTGCTACTAATGTGTAAGGTTGAACACTGTCCTTTTAGCTTTCAACATGGACCTGAAGAAAACCTTCAGTCACCCACTGATGTCTGTCTCTGATTTGGAAAACTCAAGGCCAGAAAGCAGCACTGCTCCTTTTGTCCCATGTGGTTTCATGCTGTTATGGCATGGGAATAACATAATGATAGACAACATATTTAAGGTTTGAGTTTTGCAGTGATCCTAAAGATACAGGAGATAGAAAGAACCTGGTATCTGAGACAAAAAAAATAAGACCCAAACTCAGGATGTTCTTGGTGGAGAAACAACTGAAATCTGAGCTGAATTTTCACCAGTGTAACAAGAACAGGAAAAATTACCCTGGCAATCTCACTATATCAGGACAGGCTTCCTTTATGGGTTTTCCATATTTCTAGCTGTCAAACATATTTAAAACATGTCATCAAGCAGCCTCATCTCATAATATCCTGCTACTTCTTTCTTCAAGTGACAAAAGAATGAAAAGTTAGGAACAAGCACGAAACTGTAAATCAAAATTTACTACAAGTAGTAATAATATTCCTGTTAATTATTGTAATTTAACTCCACTTAGGAACCCTGCCAGGGATTTTGGTTTAGGTCCTGCTCAAGGTGAGGAAGCAGGTGGCAAAATCACTTTCCATCTTAACAAATTTCCCCATTCCCTGTTTGTAGCACACATCAACCTGGCCTTTTGATCTGGTACATGATACTCTGCTTCCCTGGAGAATTTGGGGCCAGATGCTCTAACACAAAGTAGCTCCATTAAATCTCAATTGCCTTCCAGAGGGTATCACAAATTTAAATTGGCTGAAGAATCTGCTCTTGAGAGCCATTGGAGCCCACGAGGGAAAAGGTACAAGTTTTATCAGTTTGTACAAAAAAAAAAATTTAAAAGGTGTGGAAATAGCAAAGGGATTTCCCAAGGAATGGAGACAGTCCCTTTAACAGCAGGGAGAAAAAGTAGCTGAAGTGTAAAAGCTCAATAAAGTTTGAACATTTGGGGCTGGGGTGTGGAAGAGAGAATTAACAGCAGATAAATTATAATGTTTACTTCTGTCCAAAAGTGTGTTTTAAGCTGAACATGGAGGCATAAGGCTTTATACCTCACATTGACACTGCTGGGTTCAGTCTCTGTGCAATACCAGCAGCATTACTGGACTTCCCAGGAGATGGAGCCACAGGGAGACAGACTCCAAGGGATAAAGGACAGAGTGGTGTCCTCTCTCAAAGACTGAGTGACACACTTCACAGTGCCTACCATCTCCATAGCCACCAGAAAACACCCCTCTGGCAGCTGGGACTCCCTGTTGAGTATCCTAGGGGAGGGACATGGTTCCTCAGATGACTTGAAGATTTCCTTCATCTCCTTTCCAGCTGTACTCTCTCTCTCCTGCCTTGCTCATTACTTCCTCAGTCCTGCTGTCTCTAGCTAGGATTTGTTAAGTTGCATTTGGTTTGCCTTTAGCCTTTTCTAAGGGCTGTTCCCTCCTGCAATGCACTTGTAGAAAGGGTAGGATGTTGTGCACTCCTGCATGCAGCAGTTGTTCAGTGCATCCATAGCAGGATATCCTCAGAGAACTGGGAGTGCTGCTGTGTTTCTGTGCATAGTCACATGTCAGTATTTCCAGTTTTATTCAGGCAGTTAAGTAGCTTATAGCCACAGGTTTGTGCAGCTCACTTCAATCTGCCTATCACAAATATGTTTACCTTGCTTCTCTGTTCATGGAGATACATCTTCTCTTACATTTGCATTAGCTTGTAGGAGCTTTGCCTTAAAAGCCAATCTCCTCAGAAGAATGTATATTTGCCTTGCTGGCTGGACAAACAGTCAGACAGCACCACGTGTGTTTGGTCACACATGTATGATTTCATGCAGCCTGAGTTTGATTGCTTACACATCCACACTGTCTCTGCACTTCACTGCAGTGCCTTGGCTGCTCATGTGTGAGCCCATCTGCATGGATTACATCTGTGCAGTTAGTGGTTTTCCAAGCACAGACAGTGCTGAAGTGGCTTAGGGCCAGATCTTCACTGCTCCTCCACCAATTCAAGAACAACTTTATAGATATTCTTCAAATGAGCATGTAGCTCAATCCTTCCCCTGCAGAGCTCGGGTTCTCCAATCATCTGCCAAGTGAGCAAGTGTGATGGAGGTAGAAAGGGATAAGGAGCGGGAGTGTGGTCACTTGGTGCCTGTTGTCCCCTTCAGATGCCACTAGCACTTTGGCAGAGACATTCCTCCTCAGAGAACTGGGAGTGCTGCTGTGTTTCTGTGCATAGTCACATGTCAGTATTCCCAGTTTTATTCAGGCAGTTAAGTAGCTTATAGCCACAGGTTTGTGCAGCTCACTTCAATCTGCCTATCACAAATATGTTTACCTTGCTTCTCTGTTCATGGAGATACATCTTCTCTTACATTTGCATTAGCTTGTAGGAGCTTTGCCTTAAAAGCCAATCTCCTCAGAAGAATGTATATTTGCCTTGCTGGCTGGACAAACAGTCAGACAGTACCACGTGTGTTTGGTCACACATGTATGATTTCATGCAGCCTGAGTTTGATTGCTTACACATCCACACTGTCTCTGCACTTCACTGCAGTGCCTTGGCTGCTCATGTGTGAGCCCATCTGCATGGATTACATCTGTGCAGTTAGTGGTTTTCCAAGCACAGACAGTGCTGAAGTGGCTTAGGGCCAGATCTTCACTGCTCCTCCACCAATTCAAGAACAACTTTATAGATATTCTTCAAATGAGCATGTAGCTCAATCCTTCCCCTGCAGAGCTCGGGTTCTCCAATCATCTGCCAAGTGAGCAAGTGTGATGGAGGTAGAAAGGGATAAGGAGCGGGAGTGTGGTCACTTGGTGCCTGTTGTCCCCTTCAGATGCCACTAGCACTTTGGCAGAGACATTCCTG
>NW_009952363.1:672400-682747 GCF_000747805.2 Chaetura pelagica | reverse complement strand
GGTGGGGATCAGGATGACAGAGCCATTGCCTGTGAAGTGCTGCACACTCGTCCCGTGTCCATGGGAATGCACTTCCCTCTAGTGGGCAAAAGCACAGCAGAGCTCAGGATTTCCTCACAGCTGCAGAATATTTTCTTTAGCTCAAGTAGCAAAGTCTGGTAGTTTTAGTGCTGAAGGTCACAGGTTAGATCCCAGCTGAGGAGATCAGAGCCTTCATGGCACATGTCCGAGGGCTGGCAGCCTCCCTGGGCTGCTGCTGCTGGAGCCATCACCAAACAAACATCTCGTTCCCTCAAATCAGCTTGAGAAGTGAATTCTCAAAACACCGTTTTGATGGAGAATTTTAGGATATTTTTGATCTGGAAAGATCAAAACAAGCTTATTGAAAAATTCCATTTCATATTGTCAAAATGTTTCATTTTGAGAATGTCAAAACACTGCAATCTAAATGTTTAATTAAGTGGCATGTATGTGTGGAATATTGCTATTATTTCCATTCAATTTTAGGGTCATTTTCCCCCCTAATATTTTCCTTAAACAGAAGAAAATCAAATAAGGGGGTAAAAATGTCAAATCAAAAGATTTTCTTTTGATTGCTAATTGTTTCAGCATTTTTCTACTGTAAGTGGCTCCATGCTTGAAAATATTTTCCTTTCAAAAAGAAATCTCAAACCATGATACTCTCAATACGACTCTCTTCTTCTGTTCTTCTCAACTGATTCTATGGATTGTGCCTTTTTATCTGTGTTGAATTAAAATATCGTGTTTCCTGGCTCACAAATTACTGGGCTTGATAGGCCATCATGTTTGGAAGATTTAATCAGAAGGCTAAGAGTCCTTCTTCACCCAGTTTGAGATGGAGGGAGGTGGGAGTAATGAATGCTGATTGAACCTCGGCTGGGAATGAGTCAAGAAGGAAAAAAAAAAGAAGAGGAAGAAAGGAAAAAAAGAAAGCCCCATCACTCTTGTGTGATTCAATTACCTCTGAGAACTTCTGTTCTCTTGGGGATTTATTCATACGTTCATGATGAATTCAATTTGTGAGGGACAGAGATGGCACCGGGGAGATGCTGCTGAGCCGTGGGGACATGGTGGTGGAAGGGAGCCAGGCAGCTGGAGGGAGCTGGCCAAGGTCCTTCTGGCCAAGGTGTCAGGGGAAGGGACTGAGGAGCTGGCCAAGGTCCTTCTGGCCAAGGTGTCAGGGGAAGGGACTGAGGAGCTGGCCAAGGGCCTGTTGGCCAAGGTCCTTCTGGCCAAGGTGTCAGGAGAAGGGATTGAGGAGCTGGCCAAGGTCCTTCTGGCCAAAGTGACAGGGGAAGGGGCTGAGGAGCTAGCCAAGGGACTCAGGGGGCTCCACACAGCCTGAGCATTAGCAGCAAGAAAGCAGTGACAAGCAGAGAGGTGGTGGGGATGTGGGAGAGAAGTGACCTGCCAGAGAAGCAGCAGGAAGGAGAGGAGAACAGGGAATGTAATTGCAAGGGATGCTGCCATTTTCAGATGCTTATTTTAATCTCCAGAATGCAAAGCCCGGTCAAAATATTGTCAGATTTGTGTCAAATTTTATTACAAGTCAAAACATAATCCTGGCCTGGAGAAGAAGAGATGAGCAGAGAGACAGCTTCTAATACCTTAATTTAACAAACAAGACAGAGTTTGGGGTGGTTTTTGTGGTGTTTTGTTTTTTTTAAATCTGTATTTTTAGGAAAGCTGAGTGATAGATTTGAGACTATTCATTTAAATTTAAGCAGAGAGAACTGGTTGAAAAAAAATCATGCTTTCCCCCCTGAAAGATTCTTCTTTTTGCTAAATAAAAATTTTGGATTTCTAAAGCATTTCACTTGTATTAATAATTAACTCTTTAACATCACAAATTGAAACTGCCAACATTCTGTAATTATATATTAAAAAAAAAAAAAGTGCTCTTTTCACTAGATCAGTTGCAGGAGGGCTTCTCATCACAACTCCTGTCCACACACAATCACTAGGAAATCCTCCATCCCCCTGGGTCAGAACAGGCAGAACTAATTCCCTGAAATGTTAACACTTGTTTTTGTTACACATCATAATGCAAATGCAAAATTGCTCCCAGATCAAAAATGTCAAAATATTATTGGGAAGCATCACGATGCTTGATTTTTATGAACATCTTCAGCTCCAACAACGTCGAGCTACTATATTTAAAAGTGAACACAGCAGAAAACATCAAATAATATTTGTTCACTGTTTCAATAAAAGCCCTGTGTTTAAAGAGTATGACTTCAGCAATATAATCAAAATGAACATCTTTACCACGGCCAAAAAACCCTAGATGTCTCACTTGAAGAAAATGAAAAGCAAAACTATGTGCTGATGTTTTCTTCTGCTGAAAATGTGGTGGAAATGGAAGCATTACTTGTTTCTGTAGAATTATATTTTTTGTTTCAATAGAACAATAGAAAATAAAATTCTTTTTAATTATAGACCAAACGTACTCTCTGAAACCTCAAATAACCTTGCTGGAGATGATGCACAGGGGATATGGAAGGTGAGGTGGGGGGATGAAGCAGCAGGCAGCATCATCCTGCAGAAAGAGAGTTTGAACCTTGTGTAGGGCTTATTATTTCCTGGCAACTTGCATGACTCCAAAAGATATTCAAAGCTAGAAATGATGTTGTCTAACTAGTTCTGCAGATCCTGCTGTTATGAGTACTGGAACTCCAAAGGGGTCTATAAATGGGACAGGCAGGCCCCCTTTTCTACTCTCTGTCTCTGCTGGGAGCTCATCCCAGCAGCTGGTGATGGACCATCCCTTGCTGCCTGTTCCTACAACATTGTTTACTTGCTGAATTCAATCAAAACAAAGATGGACTCACAAAGATGGACAATAAAATATTTATAAGTTTCTTCCCTGGGAAATAGGTTGATCCAGGGAAGAGAGACCAAGGTTATGAGCTGAGTAAACCAGAGAGCCAGCAGTGTGAGGGCCACAATGAGGCTGATTGAATTTACACAGTAAAAATGTAACAGAACAAACTTAACCACAAATTGACTAATTTAAAAATTCAACATTTAGGCATAGGATAAGTAAGACTTTCAGGATAGGAACAGGAATATGGTATTAAGTTGAAGGAGCATCATTTGAGGGAAGAGAGGTTCTGTCTTCTCAGGGTGGCAAGGAAAGGTCTCAAGACACTGGTGGTAGACTCAGTAAACTCAGTTTTGCAAAACCCATATAGACTTTTAAACCTGACATAGTACCAAATTGCATGAAAATACTAAGTGTTTGAAAATTCTCCTCAGAGCAGAAGCATTAAAAATAAAAATATAAATAAAAATCTACCCAAGCAAATAACATGTCTAAAGTTGGATGGACATCTTATTTCCATAATGTGTTTGGTTTTGTTTTTTTCTACTCTTCAATCAGCAAAACTGTGCACTAACAATGCAATTCGAAGTGGAAAGGCTTTAAAAACTCATAACAGAAATGTCATACAATGAAAATGTTAAAAGAGCTCATTTGGCATAGTTTAGTTTTCCCCAATTTTCCCATACTATTTTCTTTTTCTAAAATAACATTTTAGCAAAGCAACAGGACTTCAAAAAGGTTTCAATTTAATCCAAAACCCAGCAGAGCCTGAGTCCCTTGCTTTTGTTCTAGTCAGCCTTGAGCATTAGTAGGTACCTTCTGACCAAGCCATGTAGGTCTACCATGGTTCAAGTTATGGGGATAGACACCTGCCTGCCTCCTTTCAAGTAAAGAAAACTCAGAGCTGTCTCCTTCATGTGCTATCCAGGAGAGCATCTGAAGCAGCTCACTAGCACCAGACTTAGACCTTCAGAACTGTTTGGGAGAACATGTGCACAGCAGGGAAGCACATTTGCATTGCCAGTGATTCAAGTGACCAGCTCAAGGCCACACTAATAGAAACACGGGTGGCAAGTGGAGGCTGCATGAGATGGCAAAGGAAACAGCATGAAAGGAGAAGACAATCCTAAAGGATGAAAGAGTGAAGAAAACAAACAAACAGCAAACAACCAAACAATACAACGGCCAAAATATGAAAGGCAGATTGAAATTAGAATAAGAAACCTAGCCTGACCCAGCTGGCCCATGGATGCTGCAGATCTTGGAGACTGGTCCTGAGGCATGTAGAGCCCAGCCTGGAGTGCCTCACTGATGCCACCTCAGGCCCACACGTCCTGCAGCCCTGTCTCCTTAAAGGCAAACACTGCCCCTTGTTAAACTTGCAAGTGCAAGTGCAGTCTGCAAGTGCAAGTGCAAGTTCTGTCTGCAAATGCAGACAGAGAAGTTTGATACTAGCAAAGTCTTTGCCTTTTTTGTTTGTTTGTTTTCTTGCAAATAGAGGAAACATCTTCAAAAGGCAAAACTTTATTTTATTACTACTCTTATTATTATTATATTATTTTGTTTTCTTTGGTTGTTTTCCTGAGGATTTTTTTTATTAATATTGTTATTATGGGTAAACAGAACTGCCAAGGGAGAACCTGAGCAATTCTCTCAGAACTGCAGATGAAAGTAACAGGCTTCTTAAAGAAGTTATTTACATTATTGAACACAGGGAAGTAGGAGAGAGTGAGTCAGTCATGCTCATATAGTAGAACAGCTTAACTCTCCTTTCAAAATGAACCACTGGACTGTCAGGTCATCTACAGCTCAGTCTGTCTCAGGTGTCTTCCCCTAGTGGCTTTAGGGATGGAGCACAGATCAGTCCCACCTGGATCCCCAGCCTAGAGGCAGCTCTTCATCTGTTGTGCCTGAGCAGACCTTTCTATTAAAATGTTTAGGCCTGAATTCTGAAGTGTCAGCAGCTTTCCTGGAGATCAGGAAAGGCAGAGAGGCTGCACATTACTCACTTCCTTTCTTCTCCATCTTTCCAGCTCTTCCTCCACCTTTTCCCAGCTCTGCAACAGGGAGCTGAAATTTTAAATTCTCAAACTGTTGTGGAATTTTCAGTCTCAGAATGGTTGTCAAAAAGTTTTTCTTTTTTATATCTCCCAGGACTCCTGCAGCCCCCACAAACACAGAAAAATCCATAAACCTGTCATCAGGATTTTTCTGAGTGTGATTTATCATAATCTGCAATTGTGGCATTTGAATTTCATTTTAAGTGATTTTAGCTAGCTCTGTGAGCTCTATTTTGAATACCTGTGTAGTGCCTGAAACAGGAGATTTAAAAGCACTTCAGGAAAGTTAATGAATTGCACTCGCCAAGAACTATGTCAGGAAACAAAGTGTTACAATTTTTATTCTTCAGATAAGGAAACCAGGAACTGATTTGGTTAAAATTTTTCTTCAAAGCTGTGCTTTGAAACTGCAGCAGAAGAAGGAATAGATCTGAATGCTCTGTGCATGGTCAACTTTCCTCACACTAATCCAGAATCAAAAGTTATATTGGATGTAGATGATACTTTATATTGTAACATTGCCCTTAAATTCCTCTGGATTATCCTCTGGTTTTTCCCTTGCCACAAGCTGCTCTTCCTGCAGACACTACCATGAACACAACTGTCACTGCCCAAAACATAGGACTGCTCTTCTCTGATATGCACTGAAATTCTCAGCTTATTTCCTGGCTTTTTAGGACGTGGCTTATCACCCTGAAAATTCACAGACTGGCTGAAGATTTTAAGAAGATCCCATGTCCAGCCAAGAGCCACCCCCCGACTCCTGCCTTATGCTGCAGCGAAAGCTGAACTTGGCTCCCTCCCACACTGCTGCTGTTGCCAGCACTGGGGACAGGGGTGGCCAGATGGCTCATCCCTGCCAGGGACCCTGAGCTGGCAACACCAGTGCAGCACTTGGCTCCTTGCTGGCAGATGGACACAAAAGCTGGAAATACAATTAAAGCTCAAAGAGGGTGAAGAGTTGGGACAACGTGGCAGACTTGATTCATCCCATAGGAAAATCAGCCCAGTTAGAGGTTGATCTCTGTGTCCATTCTATATTTATATCTATTTTATATTCAGGATATCTTTGCTGAATTTTGGTAGCATCAAAACACTACAAGCAGTCGTATGGCCTGACCTCCTGATATAGTGAAACAAACAAAAATACCCAGTAAACCCTGTTTTCTCTGCTCATGATTTAGTCTGAGAGAAGAGCTCCACAGACATCAAGAAACTCATTTTATTTCATAGAAATGTACCTGTCTTTCCTACAATAGAGCAGTTCTTTCCTTCTGTGTTTATTTTCAGAGGTTTCTAATAACACTTTTTGGTTGAAAAATAGCAAACTGTCAAAAATGAAAATATTTTCCATAAAGAGACAGTTTTCATTACTTTTTCACATGAAGCAAAAACATTGCTCTTTTTAAAATTGCCAAAATTTCCATTTTCTCACTTTGAAACAAAACCTTCCAGATTTCCCCTTTAAAATTACTTGTCTGTTACAAACTGAAATAGTTTTTTTTTAGGAAATGCCCAAATCAAAGCAAAATATTTCAAAATTATTTAAATTCTCTTTTCCAGAGCACAGTTTTGTGAAGATTTTAATGATTCTGGCTTCTCAGCCTGACTGAGGATGAGACAGAGTGAAGTAAAAATAAGTTTTGCAAAATAGGGGAACGGTTTTCTCCCTATTCCTCTGAAATGTTGTACTTCCTATAATACTAAGTGACTGATTAATCCTTCACATACAGGACAAGGGCAACTTCCTTGGGCTCCCAGGCTTTGAAAGTAAATTCTGGTATTTTTAGAGGCTGGGATATGTAGTTCTAATTGCAGAGCTGAGCCGTTGATATCACCAACTCCCATGTAAAAACAGAAACAGGAACAAGCTCTTGCTGTAATTGTGTTCCTTCAGTTAATTGTCTCCCATTAAAAAGCACAATCACACCAAATCTCGGCTCTTCCCTTCATGGCAGAGCTTAAGGATGCTGCAAGTTATGTCCAAGGAGAGAAACATGACTCTGGATATAAGTGCCTCTGTATGAAAATGTCAAGGCCCAACCCTTTCAACCCAGGACTGTTTTGGCTTTTTTTCCCAGCAAAGATCTTCCCTCATTAACATTTGCCTCACTGTAGTTCTTCAGCCTCTTCCTCAGCCACTGGATATTTAACCCCAGCCTGCTGGAGGATATTGCCTTTTCAGCAAGAACAGGTTATTGTAATCAGAACACAGAGGTTTGTTAAAGTGCAGAGATAACCCTGTTAATTCTTCCTTTGTAATTTCCCCAAACTGGACAGTGGGCCAATATCTGTGTGCTGCCTGCTCAACCATTTCAAATGAACTTGCCATTTATCCCCCAAGTTTAACAGAAAACAATTTAGGGAGCCTGCAGCACACTCTGCAGGTAAAATATTCCAGAGAATGTGTTAGTTGGATCTATGGCAGAGTTCATGTACAACTTAGGATCCCAGGAAGGACAGACATTGAGCAGAGCTGTACCCTGTCAATCAGCCTCACGGAGAGAACTCCCTCATAAGACTGCCCTCAAGAGATGTTTTAAGTGCTTTCAATACCAACAAGCTCTGTTCACCTCTAATTTTGTCGGCCACTCCATTGGCATTAAAGGAATTGCACTTGATTTACACCCATGGAAGTAAAATTAAGCTCTTCAAGCACAGCACCATGTCCTGATAAAAGCACAGCAAACCTCCTAACAAGAGCTTTCCTTTGACCAGTGCTCCAGCAGAACCAAGCCTGCCCTCTCCTCAGCCCTTCTCAGCAAATCCAGGAAAGGTAATATACAATATTTCCCCTCCAGTATAAACAAGACTTGACAGTTCCCTTGTCAGCTTGGCACCACCCATGATATTGCATGGAAAACCAGGGTACTACTATTTATACTTAATATTTATACATTTATTATTATTATTATTCAATTATTTAGACATATTCTATTATTTTAGAGCACAAGTCTTATGAGAAGCAGCTGAAGGAACTGGGTGTTTGAGCCTAGAAAAAAGGAGGCTGAGGAGACCTTCTCACTCTGCAAGTCCCTGAACGGAGGTTGGAGTGAGGGGGGGGGGTCGTTCTCTTCTGCCAAGTAACAAGTGATGGAACAAGAGGAAACAGCCTCAAGTTATAGCAGGGGACGTTTATATTGGATATGAGCAAAAGTTTCTTCATCAAAAGGTTTGTCAGGCTCTGGAACAAGCTGTCCAGGGCAGTGGTGCAGTCCAAACTCCTGGAGGGATTTAAAAGCCACATAGATGTGGTGCTGAAGGACATGAACTAGTGGTGGCTTTGGCAGGGCTGAGTTAAGGGTTGGGCTCTATGATCTTAAAGGTCTTTTCCAACCAAAATGATTTTATGATTCTACACACAAACACCTTATATTCTAGCAGAAGTAGCTGCAATTCCCATCCATGGCATGGGGCTGTCTGGGGCAGAAAATTAATGCTCTGCCTTTAAAATGCACACATCCATCCGAGTTCATGCGCCGGATGCACATGGCAGTCCAGGATTGGGACACAGGTTTTATGAACCTGGTTTAGCAAATCACTCTGCCTCCATGACTGCTGGGAACTGTCAGATATTCTGCAGACTCTGCTCCTCTTCTGGCTTGCTCTAAACCCAGGGTGAAAGCAAAGCTTTCTAAAGATTTGCAAATGCCCTGCTCCCACCTCCACCTCCAGCCCCACCAGAAAAAGAAGCACTCAGAGGCAGAAGCTACAGCCTCACATGCTGAGATTGTTAATGAACACGTTTTCTAGAGATAATTATAGGGACTGGCATATTGAAAGCACTTAAAACATCTCATTCTTTTAATTCATTAATTATATTGCAATTACACAATTCTCAGGCACTTACTGGCACTTTGGAAATCAGCCATTCTTGGGAGATATACTCCCTCATAAGACTGCCCTCAAGAGATGTTTTAAGTGCTTTCAATACCAACAAGCTCTGTTCACCTCTAATTTTGTCGGCCACTCCATTGGCATTAAAGGAATTGCACTTGATTTACACCCATGGAAGTAAAATTAAGCTCTTCAAGCACAGCACCATGTCCTGATAAAAGCACAGCAAACCTCCTAACAAGAGCTTTCCTTTGACCAGTGCTCCAGCAGAACCAAGCCTGCCCTCTCCTCAGCCCTTCTCAGCAAATCCAGGAAAGGTAATATACAATATTTCCCCTCCAGTATAAACAAGACTTGACAGTTCCCTTGTCAGCTTGGCACCACCCATGATATTGCATGGAAAACCAGGGTACTACTATTTATACTTAATATTTATACATTTATTATTATTATTATTCAATTATTTAGACATATTCTATTATTTTAGAGCACAAGTCTTATGAGAAGCAGCTGAAGGAACTGGGTGTTTGAGCCTAGAAAAAAGGAGGCTGAGGAGACCTTCTCACTCTGCAAGTCCCTGAACGGAGGTTGGAGTGAGGGGGGGGTCGTTCTCTTCTGCCAAGTAACAAATGATGGAACAAGAGGAAACAGCCTCAAGTTATAGCAGGGGACGTTTAGATTGGATATGAGCAAAAGTTTCTTCATCAAAAGGTTTGTCAGGCTCTGGAACAAGCTGTCCAGGGCAGTGGTGCAGTCCAAACTCCTGGAGGGATTTAAAAGCCACATAGATGTGGTGCTGAAGGACATGAACTAGTGGTGGCTTTGGCAGGGCTGAGTTAAGGGTTGGGCTCTATGATCTTAAAGGTCTTTTCCAACCAAAATGATTTTATGATTCTACACACAAACACCTTATATTCTAGCAGAAGTAGCTGCAATTCCCATCCATGGCATGGGGCTGTCTGGGGCAGAAAATTAATGCTCTGCCTTTAAAATGCACACATCCATCCGAGTTCATGCGCCGGATGCACGTGGCAGAGCCAGGATTGGGACACAGGTTTTATGAACCTGGTTTAGCAAATCACTCTGCCTCCATGACTGCTGGGAACTGTCAGATATTCTGCAGACTCTGCTCCTCTTCTGGCTTGCTCTAAACCCAGGGTGAAAGCAAAGCTTTCTAAAGATTTGCAAATGCCCTGCTCCCACCTCCACCTCCAGCCCCACCAGAAAAAGAAGCACTCAGAGGCAGAAGCTACAGCCTCACATGCTGAGATTGTTAATGAACACGTTTTCTAGAGATAATTATAGGGACTGGCATATTGAAAGCACTTAAAACATCTCATTCTTTTAATTCATTAATTATATTGCAATTACACAATTCTCAGGCACTTACTGGCACTTTGGAAATCAGCCATTCTTGGGAGATATATCTGGGTTAGGAACAGTGAGAGGGGAAAGGAGGAATGTGAGAGAGGGGGTGATGCAAAAAGTCAGCATCTCCAAAAATGCTTAATGAGGTTGCACAACAGATTACTGGAAACCAGTCCAGCTAAAAGCCCATTCCCATGAATCCCAGTGATGTCTGGTAACCTTGCACCTCTGCATTCC
>NW_009952363.1:659334-672214 GCF_000747805.2 Chaetura pelagica | reverse complement strand
GCTGCTAGTAAAATTGTTATTCTAGATGTGCTGCTGCAGATGTCTTCTTCGGATACATTTATTTCCTTGTTTTACACTGAAGTCCCAGCTCTACACACCTGAGGAGCTTTTCTGATACTGGTCAATAATGTTATTGACTCGGCCTTACAAGGTAACTCTTAAGCACTGGATGCCCTGGCAGTTATGGGGACCTTGAAAGGTTATTGCAAAATGTTGATGGAGATGGTGTCCTTAGGACTCCCCTTCTATTTAAAGTCCTTTGCACCCCTACTTGAAAGATGCAGTACAGGAAAAGGGTATTTCAGAACAGTCCTGATGTTTCCCAGCTGACTGATCACTTGATGGAGACCATTATTCATAACAGCCATTATCAGTTCCCCCCAAAACTAAGAATGGGCAAATAAAATATTTGGAATCACCTTTGATGCCACCACACAAATTCAGTGTAGCTTACACCCTCAAAACACAAAGCAAGTATTGATTAGCTAAGGAGAGCAAACCATTCCCTGGCTCCTCAGAGAAGGAAGATCCCACCATGAAGCTCCCAGGGGCTGCAGTCCTGCAAATGCAGCCACATCACACCAGCAGTACAAACATTTCCTCCTCTGGTGCATGGATGGGCTTCACTCAAACCTCAAGATGTGTCCCTGCTCTGGATCAGGATAAAACCTGGCTCTGAACCCCATGATTTTCATCAAAACTCTGCAGCAGGTTCTTAGTGTGGGCAGGCTGGATGCCAGGAGAGCAGGGAACATCAAAAAGCACCCCTGCCTCACCACACAGGCACAACCTGACAGGCCCTAGTGCCAAAACCCAGGGGTGATCTTGAGTGTTCATCACAACAGGAATTCAGGCCAAAGCACCCCCCTGTAGAGAATAAACAAGACCTACAAACAGCTGAAATGAGTGGAATTAGCAGATGAGACATTTGCCTGTGTACCCTGGTCCCAGAGGGCTTTGGTCAGACTTGCTGCTTCGTGTGGAAAAGATAAAAATTGCCCTTTTGTCTGCAGGTGTTTCAGGGAAGGCAGCAGCAGGCAGAAGGCTGTCTGGGCTGTAAATGCTCTGTACTGCAGCAGTGACTGGGCAGAGCAGGGAAGCAGTGCAGGCAGGAGGGTCACTGGTGGCCCAGTCCCTGAATAAACTGGGAATTTGCCTTCCCCTTGATTCTCATTTGTTTTGTGCAATTTTTCAGAGAAAGGGAGAAATGCACAGTGGAGTTGAGAGAGCCTATTTGGCAAGGGCTGATCGTGTCTCTCTCTCTTTCTCTCCTGCTCTCTCAGGATGTTCAGCTTCTGTCTGAATTGGCTAATTTTGTATTCACCAACCACTCTGTTGGCTGTAGGTAAAGGAAAAAAAAATGAGAAGAAAGAAAAAACTAAAAAAGAAAACCTGATAGGAAAACCTGAACACGGCAAGCAAAGAAGAGGGGAGAAAAAAGCTCTGCTTCTGTGTCATCTTCAAGAGGAGAAAAACAAAGGAGAGTAAAAAGGTGCTGGGATTTACCAGCAATGAAGACTTGGATCTGCTGTGATTCAAAGTCAATATTTTTTCTTCTGCACATCTCAGCCTGACCATGATAAGTGTGAAAGAGCAAAGTGCAGATGCAGATGTGACACGGGGCATACGTGTTTAGAGAAGGTGGTTTCTGCATTTGAAGCCAGATGAGAATAATCTTAAGGATAAATATATTTATGTGTTGATTTCTTAAGAATTGTAACATTGGGCTCCTGTTAATTGCTATTTTGGTCTTATTAGAGCAAGAAACATTCACTAAGCATATCTACACTGTAAATGGGATTCATAACAATTTGTTTGAGTCTGAAACAACTTGTACCTCCTCCTGGAGCTGAGCCAATGCCTGTATTTAAACCAAATGTTTGAGGGGAGCTGACATTGAGGCTGGAGCTGTGCTGGTGTGTTTATTTATAGTAGCTGCATGGGGTTTTCATGCAATGGGACCCTCGGGGAAGCAGGGGCAGCACAGCATGGCCCAGGGGGCTGCAGGGCTGCTGCATATGTGTGCAGGGTCCATTAGTGCTCACAGCCCAGGCTTCTCAGCTTCGTAGCTGTAGCCACAGTGTTAGCTGTAGCTGTGAGTGGTGGGTGTGCATATCTGGGGAGCATGGGTGTGTGTGCAGGGGCTGGCAGAACTATAGGTGAGCATCTGCATTGTTTGCACGTGATAGAGGAAGGCAGAAGGTTGGACCAGGAATCCACTCACCTGCAGCTCTGCTTTGCTGCTGCCCTCATGGCCTTTCTGCCAAGGGAAGTGCTGACCCCTGCTTGCTGAGATGCCACATCTGGCCAGACACTGAGCAAGCATGGTGACACAGCACCCAGGGGTGAGGAAAGCTGCCACGAGGAGAAACAGCCAGCTCCAAGGCTCTGCCTTCAGGTGTTGAAACTGCCTGAGAACAGCAAAATACCTGCAAAAGCAGAACACCTGCCCTGCAAAGCACTGCTGCTCTACATGAGTGGGACTCGCCCCTTGCAGCCTGTGTGCCCAATTCCTGGCCAAGTCAGACTGCAGTTCTCTAGGGGATAGTCCATTCTGCTGTTTGATTTCTTGCTGCACTGGAGAAAGCTGCTGGAGGATGTGGCAAGGAAAAAGAGTCACATCAGTCTGATAAAGTGCAGCTGAACCCATGTGTGACCCGGGGTGACCTTTCACTGATTGAGACTCATAACACCCGTTACAAAGGGTTGCCCACAGCCCAGCTGAGGAGGAGCATGAATTGAGATGGATTTGATCATATCAAACTGCTGGTTTCACAGAATACTCTGCTCTTCCTAAGCAGAGGGTGACACATAAAAATCAGCCACAACAAGAGGAGTGGAGACTCTAAAATAAATGTGGTGGTGAAACGTGCTGCTGCTGGAAGGGTCCCTAGCACTGCTGGAGTGTGGGAGCCATTAGCTCAGTGCTGTCTGAGGGTCTTTTTAAGACAAGATGGGTTTTCAGCTAAAGAGATTTCCTCTGCTTTTCAGAGAGTGTTTTGTTCACTTAATGTTTTTAATTATTTCTTTTCCTCGGGCAAGCAGAGAGCCTGAGGACCAACAAGTCTGTTCTCAGCAGTGCTCAGGCAAGCACTGGGAGTCTTTCCATTTATCTTTTTTTCTATTTTTTTTTTTTATTTGAGTGTCTGAACAGATGCATCTCTATCAAATTTGGTTAGGTTTTTCTGACAAAAAAAAAAACAACACCAACTTTATTCCCCCCCCATGGAAAGTGTTGGAAATTATTTTTCAGTGTTGTTGAAATATTTCAGAAGAGAGAAAGAAGAAAGAGAGAAAAGGAGGACAGGGAAAATTCACAGTATTTTTTTACCATATCAGTTAAAATCTAAACTGAAATCTGTCCTAAGCAGAGTCTGGAGACTATTAAATCTGTGGCTACATCTGCTTCAATCAGCCCTGCACTGTAGGCAGGATATAACCAGCTTTATAAAGGAAGAGGTAGAAATGTTAAAAAAACTGAAATTTTAAAGAGATTTGCATTAAAAATTTAGATTTGAAAGAATAGATCCACTCACAGAGAAGATATGAGAATTTTGCCTCCTCTTTACCTACAGCTCTGCTCCTGCTGGAATAGATTTTATTCTGGTAATTCTCAGCTGGGGCACGGGGGCTGTTTCCCAAGGTAGGAATTGTGGCAACATCTGTAGCAGCAAGGAGGGACTGTGTGCAGTCCTCAAGGGTAATGGTGCTTCACTTGAGCCCCTGGCAGAGGGGACAGGGTGCCCTGAGGAAAGATCCCTGTCCTGGTATCATCTGAGCAAAACACAAGTAAATGAAGGGTAAAAAACATAGTGGATCCAGGACAAAGACCATAAAGCAAGGATGAGCACAGAGGTTGATGGTGATTTATCCTTCTAGAGCAGTCCTAAGGAAGCCCAGAGTCAGTTCATTAAATCCACCCTACACACACACACACACACAGAGTCCCTGGCTCACTGGCAAGCTCTGGGACTGAGAGCGTGGGGACTTCCTTGTGTTTGAGAACATTTCTTTCTTTCTTGTTGTGCCTCCTGTTGTCTCCCACCATCTCCCTAGCCAGGAAGAGATCTTGAGAAATCACTGCCAGTGTCTAGGGATGCAGAAACTGCAGGAAGCTCCTCATCAGCCTGCAGCTCTGGTGTTGGCTGCCTTGGCTCTGCTGCAGGATGCAGGTGATTACATTTTAAATAACTTATATTTGGCCAAATTGTGAGGTCTTTAGTGAGGACTTATTCATGCTGGAATAAGCTGGAGAATTACTTTGGAAGGAATTCAGTATCAACCTGAACAAGACAATTCTTTATCATTTCTACTAGAAAACCATTCCGCTTCCAGAAAGTTTGACCAATTCATACTCTATCCTGAACAGATCAACTGTATAATAAGACTCCAAACAGTGAAAACAGAAGGGCCCACCACAACTTGCCCTGTAAACGTGCATTTAACACTGTTCAGCTCTTTCAAAGAGCCTTGTCTCACAGATCGGTAACTCAGTTTCCCCTTAAAGAACTGTGAAGGCAGAAATAAGCTTTCAAACATAGAGAGCCTGGGGTGAAGAATAAATACATGTCATTCAGACACAGCCTGGCACACCAGTGATTATTATCATTGCAGATACACAGACGTGACATTTCTTTTAAACCATTTTTTTTTCACATGCAACCAGCCTGTGGAAATCTACTGCACTCACTAAGAGAAGGCAACACTTCCAAAGGGGGTAATTCAACACCTCTAGAGTGATAATTGTTTCCAAATGCAACATCTTTATCCTATAACACAAATAAACACTTGCTGGTAATAGTGTGCTTTGTTAATTACAATGATTCTTAAAAATCTTCCCTAAATATGCATTATATTACAGCCAAAATATTATAAATGAGCATCTAGTGACATTCCTATCACCTATTAATAGCTGGAGGGTTTTGGCAGCTGGGATTCTGGGATTTATGCAAATGAGGAGTGTGCTCCATTATAATTTCAGTGGATCTCCTCTGTAAACTTCTGCTGTGCTGAATTAATGTCTACAATGCATTTCCTTTTAATTTTTTTTAGGAAAAAAAACCAAGAGGAAGCCACTTACATATATTATAGTGGAATAATGAATTATTATTATTAAAAATGTAGGTTTGTTGCACTCATTTGCATATAATGTTTAATTTTTACAGAATATTTCATTCTAATGCATGCAAAAATGACAAAAAAAACCTCTCCAAATATGCTAATGTAAATTCTATTGCAACTACATTGCAGCCCTTACTTCTGTGACTTTATTATAAAACATTAAAAAAAGAAAGCTCAACATTAGGATAATCTTTTAAAAATATGGCAACTGTTCTGATTTAAGTGCTGAGTGAAAGTCCCCACACATCTCCAATTACTGAAAAGCCTTGGACAAAAATACCTTTGTTCAAGTGTGATAAAAATCCCAGTGAAAGAAATAAAAACAACCAACTCATCCAGGATTATATTTAGATTGTTTGGGTTTTTTCTCTCAGATTTAACCACGGGAGGTGTGTTGAGAGGCATTGATGAACAGCTCAGCTGGGTTCTCCTTAACATGTGGGAGAGCCCTAGGAAAGCCCTAGACAAAGCCTTCCCCAAGGTCCACGAGCCTGATCTCTGTTAAGATCATAGAATCATAAAATAGTTTGAGTAGGAAGGGACCTTAAAGATCATCTAGTTTCAACCTCCTGCACAGGCAGGGACACCTCCCACTAGATCAGGTTGCTCAGAGCCCCATTCAACCTGCCCTTGAACACTTCCAGGGATAGGGGCTTCTACAACTTCACTGGGCAACCTGTTTCTCTCACCATCCTCACACTAAAGAGATCAGTCTCTTCCAATCTGTGTCATAGGCATCTCATCATATAACTCAAGATAGACAAGTAGGACACACTCATTAGCTAAAGATACTTTCAGGTGTCTTAGCCTCATAATCAGAAAACCCTCACTGGTTCCCTGATGGTCATCCCTTAACATCCACTGATAATGGACCTACAACAGCTGATGCCTCAAGGTCACCATCCACTATTGCTACATCAGCTCTGCTAAGGGCAAATATCATGACATGAAATCAGGCTGCAGGACAAGTGGTGGACCAGCCCTTACCTGCACAGCTCAGGGATATATCCAGGTGGTGCAGCACTTGACGTTGGTCTCCTCTGGCCTCCTTAGTAGGTTGTGCTTGTCACTCTGCAATTCAAAAGTGAGAGTAGAGTTCAGGATTACCTCTGTGCACCACTCATGGTCCATTTTTCCTGCTGTTATACCTAATCTTTCTTTTAAATCTTCCTTTCAGTTATAATTATTGCAATTAAACACCCTGTTCTGGCTCAACACATACACACGTAAACACAATCCTCTAAGGAGAACCAAAATGATCCCTGTCAGTCCATATCTAAATGTCTTCTCCAATTTATTTTTTTTTTCATAGAGTTCACTGACAGGTCTGTGTTTTGAGAGCCTGTCTCCAGACATCTGCTGCTGAAAAACTTCTTTCTACGTATATAATTAAAGACATTATTTTACAGCATTCACATTTTTACAATCTGCCGTCGTTTCTGTACATAAAAGCTTTGGTACTTCCATCTCCCCTTATTGCATTACACTTGTTTAAGTTCAGTAGTTCTTATTCTGGGAATAATACTGGTGGCCATTCTGCAGCCACAATTATTAAGCCAGGGCCTATAAAAGGAGATGAGTTTTGGATTGCACCTATAAATGATGATATGTGGGTTTCTAATGCTTTTCAGTGACTAGAAGTCTTACATTAGAGGAACTGCACAGAAAACTACCTGAACCCGTGCTCTGGGCTGATAGTGAAGGTCAGAAAAGCTTTCTTCTGGGAACACTTGTAACAGAAAAATGGGAGACAACAGCCTCCACGTGAAAACAGCCCTACATGTTCCAGGCATTAAAGGAGGACTAGGGAACAATACGCAGAAAATTAAATATGCTGAGGAGGTCTAGTCAGGGAAAAGTACTCATGTTAGACTTGTAAACAAGAGTGTGGGAGAAGGAAAACAGACTGCCACACATGACAATGGCTGTGAGTGATCATAAATGTTAAACAAACAGTGAATTACAATTATATTTGAGTTCACAATATGGATTCTGTTCATGTCACAGCTGTCATAAACTTGTATCTTCATTGATTTGGAAAAGGGATATGCCTAAAGCATGCTAAATATACCTGGGAGTGGCAAAATACACACAATAGATTTAAAAGGATTGTAGGGGTTTTGCTTCTGATAAAAGGAATGTTTTCTGTATTTAGCTGAGCAGAAGGTTTTAATATAGAATTTATATTTTTTTTCTGGAGCTGATTATGAAAAACCAAAAGGGTTATGTTGAAAGACAATAAAAAAGGAAAATAAAATAAGAGAGAGCTGAAAAACTAATTAATTTCCTACTTTCTTCCTAAGTGAGATTATCTCCTCCAGGTGCCTGAGCCCAGCCTCTGTTAACCAGACTCTGTGACCAGAGTCCTCACTTCACCTCACCACCCTCCTCTTCCCAGGGGAGTGAAGCACCTGGAACCAAGCTGAGCTCACCACGTGCAAGATCTCTCCACCCCAGCACTAGTCCCTTAATCAATCATTAATAACACAGGAGCTGTCGATCAGGTTTCTCCCCAGCTGAGCACAGCTGATGGCTGAGCCTCCTGCCCTGTCCTTTGTTTTGAGAAGATCAGCACTCTCAAGTGCTTTGAACAGATAATCCTGTTTGCTTTAACCTTGCTGTAAGCACTTGGTGCTTTTTCCTGCACACTGACAGCTCCTGGCCTGGTTCTCCAGGCCTGTTATTACATCCCTGAACTCTCTGTTCAGGGGCAAATATGTATGGAAATTGGGGGAGAACTGGGGGTGCCTTGCTGACAGGTGGGGAGGATGACTGCCAGCCCTGTCGTGCCAGGGAGCATCAGTGTTAAAGTGATTAATTTCTCTTCTCCATTACTCTAAATTAGCTAAACAAATCCCTTGCTAGGGCTGTCATACTGATGTTCAGCATGCAAATTGTTTCTAATGAGCAAGGCATCATGGCTGGTGGGGAGCTTGGAGATCAATGGGCTCTGACACTTGGGTCCTGCACCTGGCCAACAGCTCCTGTGCAGCCCAGGATAAGCCCTGCTCAAAACACCTCCATGGGCAAAGAAGGGAAAATATCTCCTGGCCCATGAGATGTGGGAAGTTTTACAGAGAGAAGGATGAGGGGTTGTTTCTGTTTCCAAATGGAAATGAGTCAGCTGTGCTTTGCTGGCTAATCCCAAAGCTCAGTGCCCTCACTTCTGCTTGATTTCACCTCCCTGAGTGTAAAATCCTAGCAAAAAAATCTACCTAACCTCCAGAAGATGCAAAGGGGTTTTTCAATAAATACAAATGGCATTTTCAGCTGAATGTATTTCCATGTTTTCTATAGAAAGTACTGATTTCTATATTAATTGTTAGATTTTTCAAACCAAAAGCTTTTCAGCTAAAAAGTGAAAATGTCTTGGTTTTTGTTTTGTTGTGGTTTTTTACAAAATATGATTTCCCATTGGAAAACAAATAAAACCTTTGCTCCCAACCAAGTCTATTTCTCCACTGACTTTCTGAAGGAGTCACTTCTTTGACCTACAGACCACTGAGCAGCCCTGGAAGGATCACAGCAGCACCTTTCTTTTCCTTGCTTTTTTCTCCCCTCAGTGGACTCACTTTTAGAATAACTTTCACCTCCATCAGGATTCAAGCATGGGCTTCAGGTCAAATATGTGATAAGCTTTTTGTTTCATAAGTAATGATTTCAGGAGATGTTTTTGTGGCTTCATGCTGAGATCACTGGTTGAGGACTGAGCAGAAGATTTTCAAAGGATGCAGACAAGCACCAAGTGGGAATTTGAGATGCCCAGGAGCATCTGCTTGTGATGCACCCTAGGTGTGCTGCTGGCTTTGAAAGTCTTAGTGGGTGTCCACTGGTATTTTTTGTCACCTTTGAGTATCTACCCTGGGTGTACTGAGATGCCCCATTGGGTTAACACAGATTGTTGAAGTCATACTATTTCTTTTCTCATGTATCTAGAGAATTTATTAAAATGTTTGCAATTTTTTAATGTTTCACTCTCTTCAGCATGAAGATTCATACCATGAAGTATGTTATTCATTTTTCATTAATCATTTTTCCTTTTAACCCCTCTGCCTTTCCTGCTCAGAAGCAGCATGTGTTGCACTTGGCCAGCCATAATGAATAATGAATTACTAGCAAACAGTCTAAAGCAAACAGTAAAAGCTGATAGGTTGAAAAATTATTTGTCCAACCTATTTGGTGAATACTTACAAATAATAAACCCATTTGTATAAATCAGGATCAGTTCATGACAAGTTTGCTAACTGGACTAAGGCTTTGGTTCAACAGAGCATTAAGCCCATGCTGGAGTCAACAGGATTTTCATTTGTGCATATAATTAAGTGGTTAAAACACTAAGTAACTTGTTGATTCTGAGCCTAGTGTTTTAATGAAATGGCTTCCAACAAACAGTCCCCAGCATCTTAATGAGCCCAATCCCCAGCATTTGGAAGAACAATAAGAGAAAAAAAAAGAATAATAAAAAATTAAAAGAAAAAATAAAGGAAAAAGAAAAAGAAAAAAAACAAACCACCCACAGAACAAAACCAACAATAACAATTCTATATTTGTACTTCATAGAACTCAAAGGCTTCCCCACTCCAGTGCAGCTCTCAGACTCTCTGTGTTGACAACTGGGGCAGCCTAGATCATGTTTCCTAGACTGCATATTTGTGATGCTAGTTGAAACTCAAGAAATGTCTCTTTGGACTGGTAAAACACAGCTCTGAGCTTGTTTAGCCCTGGGGCACTGAAACCAGGCTCTTGGTAAGAGCAGTTCCTGGTTCTGCAGTTACACAAACAGCCTGTCCTGGAAAAAGGCTGGAAGGCTCCGTTATGAGAAGGCAACACACGAATCTATCAGCCCTGGGGGAGTTGATGGTTCAGAGGAAACGCTCTGGCTGCTTTGTCCAGCATATCCACTTCAGTATTTGATGTGAGACCCCCAGAGTTTTCTGGCCCTTGAGAATGTGTTTAAGCCCACAGAGAAGCAAGAACCTTGTAAAGAACTTCCTGTCATTTTCTAAGTGATTTTTTTGTTTTATTTTTTTTTAAATTCTCTGTGTAGTTTTAATATAAGAAAGAAAGGCAAGACTTTAAACAGGCAGGTGCTGTTTTTTTAAAGTAATCTTTCCCAAATAATTGCATTTTTAAAAGGTTGAATATTAACTTCTTTTTTTTTTTTAAGAGAGAAGCTATGACCAGTATTATTTATTAGCTGACATATCAGTTCCTGTGTGATCCTGTTGCCAAGAGTACTGGTGTTGTATCTGTTAATCAATCTGTCAGAAATATTATGTCAGCAAAAACAAGGCAGATTTATTTGGATGCTCCACTATTAAAATTTTAGAAGAAATAACCAACTTTCTGAAGCAAATATCATAATCATTGTCTATTCAGCTGTTAGAAGGACTCCACAGAAAGATCTGACTGACTTTGGTGGAGTTCAGTGGACAAAAATACAAAATTGCTAGGAATTCCTAATGTAACTTCAGATATTCTTTTGCACCCAGGGGACCCAAACAGCTTTCCCTGACAATAGTTCAGAAGCAAATTTGTCTTTTAAAAAGTTTTTTCTCCAATAAGAAATTTCCATTACAAAAGCATTATTGTAAAACCTCTGCGAATAGATAAGGTGTTTTGCCTCCACGTATGTATGTACATGTTCACAGAAGTTTTTCTTCTGAGTACCTTTCAGCAAGAAGAAAGGCCAAGCCTGGACAAAACAAGAGAGTCCATTTGGATCAGCCTGAGATGTGTTCCTGAGCCAGGATCAGCCACTGCAGCTCAGGGAAGAATCCAAAGAGAAATTGTCCTTGCGAAGTTGTGATTAAATAACTTCACCAATGGGAAAACCAAAACAAAACTCAGCAAAACTACTTTCTTTTCTGATTCTCTTCACTTACAGAAATCTTTGGTGGCAAGGTACAATTCCTTATGGATTACTTAGAAGTGGAGTATGCTCTTCTTACATGAGACATAGGGAAGAGAAGGATTATGCCTATTACAAAATAATGTTTTCATTTTTTATAAAGGCTCAGCAGGTTCCTCAGGATCCCAGGAATGATGAAGGGGCCTTTTAGGTTCCATCCATCACAGATGGGAAGTCACATTCTCCATGGAGAAGCCACGTTTATCTGGGAAATGAGACTCTGGAAGCCAACAGATGGCAGTTGTAGGGCTTCCCTGCCAAGGCAGCATTGCAGACACCATCACCTCTGCCAGCTGGTAGCCAGGCATCAGGGGCAGATGTAACCAATTAGCAGAGATTCCCACTCCTCAGCCACTGGCTGGGTTTGTGATGCGTGAGATCAATGCATGACAATGAAGGAAGACTTGTCCAAAGTCCTTCACGGGCCACTGGCAATACTCTTACAGAGGGAACCATGAGCTGCTTGAAAAGTCCAGTGCAGCTGGACCAAACCTTCTTTTCACTCAGAGCATTTGTTTTATTCTAGTCTTCTAATTTAAACATGTCATTTAAATAAAATTTTTATGTAAAGCGCAATTTCTGGTCAGAAACAGATGCTGTTTGCCAGAAATGGTTAAGCTAGAGAGGTAGGAGATGTAGTTTCAAATCCATGTTCCAAACCAGGACTTCAGTCTGGGGGTTCATCCCAATGGTCTTAACAGTCTGTTGACTATTAATGGCTATTTCTATAGAATGTTAGTCCTTTCACCTGGTTTAAGTGGCCTTGCTGATGGTGGGCAGCTGGCTGTAGATGTGGTAATAACTCAAAGGAGAACAGGAGGGGTCACTGTGTGATGGACTGTTGGAGCACCAGGCTCTGTCTCAGGCCATTTATCAGACTGTGGATCAGTAGTACCTGAAGAGGGTAATTAGCTAAAGGAAGAGAAATGTTTTCTAAATACTGCTAGTCAGTGAGCTAAGAGATCTTAAGGAAGGATTATAGAAGATGAGGGATTATCCAGAAAAGCAACAGAGCTTGTTGAAAGGCTGTGTTTTCAGGGTGTAAAATAGCTCTCTGACTCATTTAGGAATGAAAACTGTTCCCTCTTTGGGCTATATTGCCCATGAATCAGGAAGTTTTTGTTCTGTCACTGTGCATGCACCACCTGGCACAGTGGGGTCTGTGCTGTGTTTAAGAGGATTAGAGCAATGAAAATTTATTTTCCATTATGTTCTATTTTAGAAGTTTTTTAAACAGATAGAAAAAAATCAATTAAATTCAATGGAAGTTGAAAAGATCTAAATCTGACCTCTCTCTACTGCAATGTAGAACCAGTTGATCCATTGGAGTCAAAGGAAATAACCTTGTGAAGTAAATGGGCTCAGAATATGACCTGATGTTATTGTGTTGGAGGTTGGGATTGCTCTGGAATGACATCAATGTGCTAAAGAAAACAGTGCCAATTAAGTACTCTGAATAATTTACATGCCCATGGTGTTACCTTTGACATATGCTTTCAGCAGTACCCTTGAGATGACTGTTTTCCCTCATGATTGACAATTTCCAAGCATATTTATTTAGATATGATGAACTTGAGTATCACGAGGAGGTGGAGCTGTTGTATGCTCGAGTAGATGCTTTCCAGCCAGCAAGTTTAATTTTTTCTCCCTTTATTTTACTTCCTTCTAGCCACAGTAAATGCAATTCCTTGTATGGCCATTACATTTAAGCCATTTGACGTGTTAGCAATGTGACTTTACTGAAAAATGAGAGACCTGAGAACTTCCCAATAACCCATCTGGATTTAGATTAGAGCGTAGCACCACTGGTGGTACAATATTCTAGCTGTACTAAACCATTTCAGCAGG
>NW_009952363.1:652338-659211 GCF_000747805.2 Chaetura pelagica | reverse complement strand
AGGAATGCAGCCTGCTAGAGAACTGCAGACATTTTCATCATTTTGTTCATGTATGGCAGTGATATGCCATTGGTGAGAGAAGATTTAGGTTTAAGGAAGACCTGGAGTTAACCAGGCTGCTGTAGCCACACGAATGCGGTTTTTTATTGTTTTCTTGCTGTCCTTTCTGCCTGTGCCTCACACAGGCCCCTTGCTTCTTCACAGGAGGGAAAGTTGGAAATCCATGGAGCTGGAGCAAGTATAGCATGAAAGGGAGTTAGAGGTGTAGCACAGAAGGAAAAGGAAAACCAGAGACTGGGTGAATTCACTCCCAGATGATGTGGAAGGGCTGCCATTTCTATCCCATTTTGGTGCCCTGGGTGGTCAGAGCTGGCACAGCTGAACTGCCACAGGCCTGGATCAGGGAAGGGAATTTGGGAGGGCAACAAAGAGATCACTTACCTGTTACCATCACAGGCAAAACAATTTCAGTCTGGGAAGAATTAATTTAGTGTATTGCTAATTAAAACACATTTTGGTCCTGAAAAGCAGTGACAATAAATGGTGCTGAGGAGCGGCCATCTTAGCTGAGGGGCTCAGCTGTGCCCTTCGGACCACTGGAACCAGCTGGAACCAGCTGGAACCTGCTGTGTCTGGCAGCCCCAGCCCTTCCTCACAGAGGCCCCTGCATCTCCTGCCAGCACCTGAACCCCAACACCACCCAAACCCCCCAGCACATCCAGTCTGTCTCCCTGTGGGAAAAGCTGAGCAGGCCAACGTGAAAAGACCTCCCAGGTGAGGTGCAAAGCTGCGAGCGACTCTCCTCTCTCCACCCTGATGGCCCCTCAGGAGAGTCGTTACCTCCAATTTAATTTCCTAGATGTCAGCGGAAAGGCTGTACTCATTTGTTTGGCAGAGGCAGGGCAGGCCAGGACGTCGGCAGGACCTGTCAGGGTGTCACTTCATCCCTCGCTGAGAGGCTGACAGCAGCTTGGCAGTGCTGCTGCGGGGCCAACCAGCCCTGCGCTGCAGGAACGTGCCCCGCTTGGCACACCCCCTTCCTCACCCACTTGCCCTTCTGCCACAGAGCATGAAAATTATTTTGCACACACAAACACATGCTTGGCTCAGTGGATTAAGCCAGCCCCAGCTGTGGGTCCCTCAAACCTGTCGCTATAGGCTAGAGTTCTATGGAGGAGGCAGGGAAAGATGTATTTTTTATATGTTTTAGAAATATTAAAGGCTTGTGTTTTCCCTTGGGCTTAATTACACTGAATGCATTTAAACTCCTCTAATAGGTAGTAGATCCCTGAAAATCTGCAGAAGAAGGTTTATCATCTTCACACAAACCAAAGGGAATGTGGCTCTTCATACCAGAAGGAGTTTTCCAGCATGTAGAGAAGTGGTTTCTACCAACCTTTGGATCTTCATCTTCTTTGTCCTACACCAGAATGTTGGAAGTGGGCTGAAGTTCCCTGTCACTGACCATATGTTCCTTCATGGCTTTGGCTGCTTGCATCCAGGGCTTGAACAGGCTGCTTGTTGTCCCCAGATATTCAGACATGAATTGAGATTGCTATTCAGGACAAACCTTTTTCCACTTATTTGTAAACTCCCTGGTGTCTGGGAATCTTAGCCAGACTATCTGCTCTTTCAACCTATCCAACTGTACAATCTTTCTCTCTGTTTTTTTCCCATCTTTCTTTTTTTTTTTTCCTAGCCATTTTTGTAAAACAACTTAAATGTCATCTTCCTGCAATTACCCATGGAAGAGAGAAATGAATAGGAACATTCCCACAGGGGTGCCTGTCTTAAATGAGGCTTTTGTTGTTATGAATTGTTACTCAAAGCAGTACAAGCCTTTGGAATCACACACATGTTCCTGGGAATTTGATGCATGGAACTTTGAATTCAAAGAGCTTGTTTGGAGTCTGCCAGCTTTTCTGGAGGTATGAATTCTGAACGTGTAATTTCCAGCAACAGCAGAAACCCCTATTTGCTTAATTTTGTCTGTAACCTTGCCAGGCACAGGTGACTTTGGGTTGTGTTCACCACAGCTTCCTTGTCCCCTCACGCCTGCTGCCAGGGATGCCTGCCTTGCAGCCAACTCCAGTGACTGAATCAGGGAGAAAGATTAGTACTATGGCTTGAAAATTTTCTTTACTGTTTTTAAATCCCAAACCCCTTGGTTTAGAATAGATGTTCCCCACCTTAAAAGGTACAATATTGCCTAGTGATTGAAGGAAAAGGATCTGGCTTGAGGAAGGTCCAGGTTTCCCTTTGCTGCTCTGCTGCAGATTTGAGCCAACCTCGGGTCAAGAGCTGCACCATCACCCCTCCCCACATCTCAGGCTGGGGGACATGGGAGTAAGGTACTGATATAACCAGAGCCACAAGGCCAAGGTAAGATGACAGCCTTAATTAAACTGTATCATGAGGGTGTCAGTCACTTTTACAAAGCTCAGGGAGGTGAGAGGGAAGGGAGACAGCCTGGCTTTGTCACACCACATGTACAGGCACACACCCATTTCCCCTTCCTCTCTTTGTGCCTCTCCCCACTGCAGAAAGAAATAAACAAAGCTTACTGCATTTTCCCAAACAGATCACGAGATAACCATCCTTTGAAAAGGGACTATAAAAAGATATTAAACTTTAAATACCTTTTTTTTCCATGCTGCTAAGCAGATTATTTATCACAGTGTGAGCCCACCTTAAGAGCAGTGATGACAGAAACCTTGCAGGTAATTACTGCAGGGAATCAGCAGGCATGACGAAGTCACCACAACTCCAGTGTGCAGCAGACAAAGTAAGGGGAGACAGACAGGCAAGGAACAAAGGCCAGAGAAGCATGGTGCCTCAAAACCCTTTTGTGAAGATATGCTGGTACATCTACTTTGTCCCTTGGCAGGAACCAGCTCACCACACAGACTGATAACAGCTGGAGCTTTCTCAAAGGGGCATCCTCAGAGATAGGTCTCTTCTTTGGGTATGTGGTCCTGATTTGTCAGAGGAAAATGAAGCCTTGTGAAAAAAAAAGGTCCTCAGCTGGCTTGGTTTGTTCATACACCCAAGCTGTGCCCTTCAAAAATGATGCTGAGCAAAGATACCCTTGGTTTGTTGCTGGCTGTCCTCCCTGTGAGCAGACACACTGGCTTCATCAGCAAGATCTGTCCTTCCAGTCCCCGTGCTGGGGGGAATTGAACCACTTCAGTTAAATGAGTGACATCGGAGTGAATGTAAGGTGACAAGGCAGGTCTGCTGGGAGAGAAAGGCAGCTCAGCACCAAGAAACCTTTACAGCTCCTGCCCAGACACTAGAATATGTCCCCTCCACTTATGCAGGGTTGGAGCTGACAGCAGGGTCAGCCCATGCCTTGCAGAAGAAAAAATAACTCTAGAAAGAAGGGAGATCACCTCCCGTTGTACCCTGGAGATGACAGTAGGTACCATCCTCCCACCATCCTACTCCCTAGACAGGTGTCATTGCCCTTTTTTTCTGTACTTGGATCCTGTTCCCAGAGCAATTTCCAAGGTTTTTTGTGGTTTTTTTTTTAGAAAGAATTTACCATTGCAAAGAAGTAATTCAAACATCATCAGAGCTTGGTGATGGATGCTGCACAAACATACACAGTGCTAACATTTCCTGTGCCAAAAAGCCATTCTAAACAGCCAAGAGACATTGCAGAGGGGAGGAGACAGAGTGGAGAACTGAGTTGCTCACATTCACCTCCTAGTCTGCTGGCTGAGGTGGGAGCAGGACTCAGATCTCCTGTTCCCTGTCCATCAGGTTTCCTGGATCCAGGCCCAACCTGTTCCTCAAGATGGTAATTAAATGGGACACCAGCCTTGAGCAGTGTCTGATTTAGCTTTGCACCTGGTGGGCTTAGTCACCAGCACACAGCCTCATCTCCATAAGAACAGTGCCTGTTACCTGTGCTCTGACACATCAAATGTGGTCTTAAAATATCACTGGGTTTCTCACTGAGTTCCTCTGGGATTTCTGCAGATCTGCCTCTCCTGCCAAGTGTGTTCTCTGATGGCTGAAAACTTCATGGTCTTCCATTCTTTCTTGCAAGGGGACTCTGGGCTTTTGTCTTCCCCACCACTGCAGACCTGTTATATCCTTCTCAAGTCTTGGCAGTGTCTTTCTGCTGTGGCTACTCCCAGGAACAGGTCTTTGGGTTGTAAAGACACAGAGGTGGTCTTTGGCAGCCAACCCAGCTGTGGCAGATCAAGTGTGAAGTGCAGGAGTAAAGCTGCAAATGGCCCAACATTGAAAAACCTGACATGTCCTGGGCTTGCACATCATGATCTCTTTCAAGCAGTGAAATAGCATCTACTTCTGAAAAGGACTATTTCAGGAAGTCTCATGTTGTTTGACCCTCCACACACTGGCCTTCACCTGCATGTGGAAATCAGAGTTGACGCAACAGTGACTTCATCACTCCTCATGTCCTTCCCTCCAGTGCTGAGTTAACTCACAGCATCGTACAGGGCATCCTCCTGAGCAGTCAGGAGAGCCATGGTGGTCTCCTCTGTGCATCTTTTCCTAGTTATGATCTAAAGTAGTTTTCTAGTGTGTAAAAAGGTCTGAGGTCCACAGGTTTCTCCCTGTCCTTTTGCAGTGCCATGACCTTCAGGAGGTTCAGACAAGTGCAGAGCCATGTGGCTGCTCAGCTGGACTTGTTAATGGCCATCCCACTTCCAACAGAGAGGCCTGAGGGGAAAATGGCTTTGACTCCAGAAGGGAAGCAGCTATTTCCATGGACAGTTATCAAGATGGTGGCTCTGTGCCATCCCTTCAACCTGAGATCCTGACTGGAAACTTCCAGCAGCCCCAGCAGGAAGAACTTGGGCCTGGCAGTGTCAGTAATGAGGTCCAGCTGGCTCCTTGGCCAGCAGCTCTCTGATGCTTTGACAGTAACACTGCCAAGGGCTGGTCAGGGCTGGATGAGCAAGGAGGATGAGAGGTGAGGAGGAATGAACATGGCACCCACCAGTCTCAGAGAAGCTTTGTCACTGCAGAGAAATGGCCCTGTGGAATGGGGATGCAAAAAGAAGACCTGGACTGTAAACAAGTTCTCCTACAACCTTCAGAGCTATCCTGGTATTTGGAGATGATGTCTGTGATCAGAGTTTAGTCCTTTCCCAGTTCAGGAGCTATCAAGTCCTGATTCGGAGGTGCAGCCCTCTCATTTCTGCTGTATTTCAGATCATCTGATAGCATCTCATATTGTTCACCTCCCTTCCTAACTTCTGGGTATGATGGACCAAAGTAGGATAGGGAGGCAGTCCCGTGGTGTGCAGCCCAGATCTTCATGCTAACCAGCACATGGCCAAGGATGGGTATAGAACAGAGGAATATTTATATTTCAGAGGGAACAGACAGCTGGGGAGGCTGCACAGGCAGGAGGAAAGAGGGGTGTCCCCCACCAACAGCCCCTTCCCCTCACAAAGCTGATGCTGCATTTTTCCCACGCGGCCACCGGGGGGCAGCCCGAGGGAGGGAGCCGGTCCCAAACCTCCAGGAAAGGGGGGTGGGGGGAGCAGGGAGAGGTGGCAAGGGAAGGAGGGTGCTGGAGGTCCGCCGTGCAGCAGCCTGCAGCCTGCAGGCAGGGACTGGAGCAGGAAGCAAGGAAGGTGCTGGATAAGGTTTAGCTGGGAGCTGGAGATGTGCAGGCTGAAATAGTTCAGCTCTGTTATGGAGAGGAATTTTATGTCTGTGCAATAAGGAAACCAATTAGAGGCCTGATTTAATCAGTGTGGTTTAGTGGGAGCATTAAGGGACCTGGATGTGGCATCAATAAAGAGCTGCCAGAACACAGCAATGGTGTCCAGAGTGGGAAAGCCACTTCCTAAATGGAGCATCTCCAAGGGATATTTGTAGCCTCCAGCCAGGTCAGGGTCAAAGTTGTGACAGGGCAAATTGTAGCTACAGCTGACATGAGCTGAGTTTAGAAATAAATCAGGTGGATCTGACAGATCCCTCAGGACACCAGAGTAAATCCTTCCCCATTGATGTTGGCAGGGCCAAGGGATGTTATGTTAGTGACTGCAAGGCCTGCCTTTCTCTGCCTGGAAGAGGCTTTGATAAAAACATTTAGGCCAGAATATTTATCCGTGGTTCCATGATCATAACTGCCTCTGCCCTGAGCATCACTGCAGTCACCAGCAGGCCAAGCTGCTGCAGGAAGGCAGGACAGCCACCAGGATGGCTTCACCCAACAGGACTCATAATTGGACACTTTGGATTGGCATCTTGGTTTGTGTTCACTCCGTGAAGGAGTCTCAGCATTTCTACCCTCTTCTGAAATACAGAGGATGGAGTGGCAGGATCCTGGGGCAGGAACAGTGGCTTGGAGATATGAGGCACATGAATTTTGAGCAAGGTATAAGACAGCCCCCAGCTGTTTGCTTCAATGCAGATATCTGTGCTATTTTATTGCAAGAGGGAAAGGCAGTGAAGGTCTCTGGTGAAATGAATTTTCCCTGCTTTGATTCCTTCAGCAATTCCACCCATTCCTCCCACTGCCTCCCAAAAATCCCAGCAGCACAGATGTAAACTGCTTTTTTTCTTTCCCCCCCATGCAACAAAAGCATCACCTCAGTGGTAGGTGAAAAAATGCTTTGCACAGGTCATCTGCAAAGCAGGAGGAGAGGTGCTGCATGAAAGTAAAATATTATGGCACTAAGAGAAAGAAAGGGGAAAAAAAAATAAAAAGGAAGATTTTGCCATTTGGAAAGAAGTCAATGTGACCTTTCTTTTCCCTGGGAGAGAGACCAAGTCCCAGCTTATTGCAGGAAGATGCTCTGTCTATGGCAGCATTCAGGACCAAATGGCATTTACTTGCTGTGAACTCACTTCAGTTGAAAAATGGAAGGGTGTCTAGGGAAA